>NC_091765.1:5084421-5391563 GCF_029378745.1 Bos indicus
ATCTAGGTTGGTCATAACTTTCCTTCCAAGGAGTAAGCATCTTTTAATTTCATGGCTGCAGTCACCATCTGCAGTGATTTTGGAGCCCCCAAAAATAAAGTCTGACACTGTTTCCACTGTTTCCCCATCTATTTGCCATGAAGTGATGGGACCGGATGCCACGATCTTCGTTTTCTGAATGTTGAGCTTTAAGCCAACTTTTTCACTCTCCACTTTCATTTTCATCAAGAGGCTTTTTAGTTCCTCTTCAGTTTCTGCCATAAGGGTGGTGTCATCTGCATATCTGAGGTTATTGATATTTCTCCCGGCAATCTTGATTCCAGCTTGTGTTTCTTCCAGTCCAGCGTTTCTCATGATGTACTCTGCATATAAGTTAAATAAACAGGGTGACAATATACAGCCTTGACGTATTCCTTTTCCTATTTGGAACCAGTCTGTTGTTCCATGTCCAGTTCTAACTGTTGCTTCCTGACCTGCATACAAATTTCTCAAGAGGCAGGTCAGGTGGTCTGGTATTCCCATCTCTTTCAGAATTTTCCACAGTTTATTGTGATCCACACAGTCAAAGGGTTTGGCATAGTCAATGGCCATCATTAAAATGTCTACAAATAACAAATACTGGAGAGGGTGTGGAGAAAAGGGAACCCTGTTACACTGTTGGTGGAAATGTAAGTTAGTGTAGTCACTATGGAAAATAGTATGGAGGTTCCTTAGAAAATACAAAATAGAATTATGGTATGGTCCAGCAATCCCACTCCTGGGGATATACCCAGACAAAACTATCATTCAGAAAGATACATGCACCCCTATGTTCATAGTAGCACCATGCACAATAGCCAAAACATGAAAACAGCCTAAACCTCCATTAGCAGGTGAATGAATAAAAGTGATGTGGTACGTATATACAACTGAATGCTACTCAGCCTTATAAAGAGTGAAACAATGCCATTTGCAGCAACATAGATGGGTCTAGAGATTATCATACTAAGTGAAGTAAGCCAGACAGAGGAAGGCAAATACTATATGGTATCACTTATATATAGAATCTAAAATAGGGCACAAATAAAATGATATAGAAAATAGAAATAGACTCACAGACATAGAAATCAGATTTGTGGTTGCCAAAAGGGTGGGGGTGGGGAGGGAGAAGGATGGACTGAGAATTTGGAGTTGGTAGACGCAAACAATTAGGTTTAGAATGGATAAACAAGGTCATACTGCATAGCATATGAGATTATATCCAACTTCATGGGATAAACCCAAAGGGAAAAGAACACTTTAAAAAAGAACGTGCATGTGTGTAAAACTGAGTCATTCTGTGGAACAGCAGATATTGACACAATATTGTAAATCAACTATCCTTCAATTAAAAAAATGGGAAAAAAGAAATATATCTCATGTAATTTAATGTCACTTATGTTTAACTCCATGTAAAGTTATTGGGTCAATGACTTATTTTCATTCTTTTTTATTGTTAGAATTTAAGAATACTTTCAATTCTTTTCACTTAAAAACATTTATTGTCTAATCAAATATTATCAAGTAAATCCCATATTTTAAGTTAAAATATACAATTAGCAAATATGTTTTAAGTTTCTTCATATTCAGAAAAAATGTTTTTGATTGTAGTTAAAAATAGTTTATGTGTGATATTTCCATAGTATTTCAATATAATGTTTCTAGTTTTTTACTGTATAATTTTTCAGAGATATATTGATTGGGGTTTACAGAATGTATTTGAAATTATAAGGCAATTATTTAAAAATTGACTAAATTAATGTTGAAACATCTTTTTCTCTGATGTAGAAAATTCACTGTTGAAGAAGTAAGCTCTTATTCCTTGCTGAAACAGAACAGGAAAAAATATTATTCACTTTTAAAATTATTATTATAGTTCATATATGAGGTAAGGAGTTTATAAAATGAAACAGTAAGTATCACATTTCATGTCAATTCCATGATATAAATCAGTTGCATTTGTAGATTCAAAGCTAAGCTTGAAAAAATCTCAGGAGCTAAAGGGCTGATGACCATATAAACTGAAAAATGTGTTAGCAGCAATAAATTCCACCTCCTTGGTTCAAAGGGCATTTGATTATATTCTGCACTGTCAGGGTCCCTCCCGTCAGAGCTCATCTCAGAATGATCAACAAGGCAGGCCTGTAATGTACACCAGAGAGGGACAAGACGCACCTGTCACCACAAGTTTTGAGACAAAACAGTAGGGCTTGCAGACAGCTGTGTCATCCATGAGTGAGTCCATTTGCAGGCTCAGCAATGGGTAGCAGAAAAAAATGCTCCAGTCAGTCCAGATGGCAACTTCACAGTGTTTGCAATGTTACATTTTTTAATTTTATGAGATCTTTTGAATTGAAAAGTTTATCAACTAAACTCCATCTTTATAAATGTTCTTCATGTATTATAAAAAGCTGTCGACCCCAAATCATCTTCATTTGTGTATACAATTGTATTATCATAAATGTTTCATAAATAAATGTTGATATTTAATTGACAAGAAAATGAATTGTGATATAATATGTTAATAGCATATAGTTTTGTTTATTAGTATAATCTTTACATATTCTATGAATTTGATATACATCTCTTTAAGATGGAAATTTTTTGGCCTTAGCTGAAATTTCTTTAGCCTAAAATGTTTTACTTTTGTCATTTATGTCTAATCATGCACACCTCTTATAAAGAACCACCACAACAGAACTGATTGTCCTCTAAAACTATTTTCAAGGTGAAAATAGTTTTAATTGAAATACATATTTTTAAAATCTTGGGTTCTTATTTTTAACACATGGTGCTTGTGCTGGTTTGTTATTCAAGGAATATTTATTGAGCATTTGGTATTACTTACTATTGGAATATATGCGGGAAATGGTTTCTTTTTTTCTCATTATTTTTATTGTAAAGAAAACCTATGCAACCTTCTGTAAAGAATGTGGTATTTTGTTGGTTTATTTATAACTACATTATTCTAAAAAACTGAATATCTGGCATTCTTGAAAAGAATGGACTGATTCAGTGAGCATTAAAATGTAAAAGGCAATTTCATATTCTGCTCTAAAAATTTATCTTGACCAAATTATTCCTTTAACTTAGAGGTTTCAAGTTTCTGTTGCTGTTATATTTTAAAATAAACTATTAAAATAACTTTAAAACTTACAATTTTTATTGAAAATGCTTCTCATCAAATGATGAATTAGTGACCAAAAAAAAAAAAAAAAAGCCTTTACAGCTTGCCTGATGGTCTAGTGGTTAAAGATCCACCTGCCAATGCAGGGGACACAAGTTCCATCCATCCCTGGTCTGGGAAGATCCCACACGCCATGGGGCAAACAAGCCTGTGCGCCACGATTACTGAGCATGCGCTCTAGAGCTGGGAACCCACAAATGGTGAAGCCACGACAATGAGAAGCCCAAGCACCCTGAGGAAGAGCAATACCCACCGCCACAGCCAGAGAGTGCTGTGCACAGCGACGAAGACCCAGGGCAGCCAAAAGCAAATCACTTTTTTTTTTTTTTTTATAACGCCCTTGCTGCTGCTAAGTCGCTTTGGTCGTCTCCGACTCTGTGCGACCCCATGGACGGCAGCCCACGAGGCTCCCCCGTCCCTGGGATTCTCCAGGCAAGAACACAGGAGTGGTTGCCATTTCCTTCTCCAATGCATGAAAGTGAAACATGTTGCTAATTCAGTAGTAAGTGTTAGAGTGTCAATCATTCAATAATAATTTTGCATGTTTTGTAGCACATAGTATTGAGTTGGATTTTAAGTGTTACGATTTGCTACTTTCTAAAAGGAGATTTTCCAGTCATGAGCTAGATTTAATAAATTAAGAAATTCTGTGAAGCAACAATTAGAATTTTAAGGTTTAAAATAAAATTAAATAAAATGAGTACTATATGTTTACTATGAAACACTGTTTCTAATGCTCAAATAGGACAAACATGAAAATTATGTTAGTATTCGTTATATGTTTACACTGACAAAGCTAAATAATTATTTATTTATGTCTTATAGGAATACAGTCTCAACTGACAGTGGCACATTTTAAAAAGAGTCTTGCTCTAATAAATGTTTGCTCAGTAAATACAACGGAGGCCTTGTTATGATTATTTTATGGAGTGTTAATTTATTTTAATTTTACTATACTTTAGATATTGAGAATACTCATGGTACTCTTGGTAAGTGAAAAGATGAAACAATTCATGAAATTTAGACAGTGACTTTACCCTATATTTTATGATAAAACTTATTAACATAAACCAGTCATGTTCTTTCCTTTAGGGAAGAGTATTCAAATCTAATTCCATCTCCTGCATGCATTAATGACCCAAGAAAAGTAGAGGCATAAGTCTCTTTCAATTTTATGGGATTTATTTGTGATTTCTCAGTGTTATTCAATGGTTACTATAAAGCTCATATTTGAAGTTAGTACTGAATTTGATTTTTTAATACTTTTATTTCCTTGTCAGCAACTTCTCAAAAGTCAGATCTTTATGTTTCTTTGGTAGATTTTGAAAGAGGGCAGTTGTCATCTATGGCAAATCACCAGACAATATTTACTATGTCAGTTGAGAAGAATTACAAAGGTGTGTGTCAAACTCACATAGGAAATGTGGAATCAGTACAAGCACGGATCACATTCCTGTCCTCTCAGAAAGATCTTTTTTCTCTGTTTCCTGTAAATGGTACATTCACTAGGACTGCTTCTGCCATGTGCAATGCTTACCATGTTTCTGGCTTTCAGTGGATACTGAAATAATGAGTAGAATTTTTTTCTGTTTGAATGTAGTGGCTCAGCAGATGTTTTCAGACAGCCTCTCATAACACATATATTCAAACCATATTCTTTCGGATACTGTTTAAAATGGCTCTTTTGAATCTCAAGAAGTAACTTTTTAAATCTTTTGAAATATTTGAAACTAGCATTTCTGTCTCCCACCAAAATAAATGACTCTTTCTGCTTGGTCCTTGCAATGTAACAATCTCCTCCCCTGCCACAAGGGTTTATAATGCTTGTAATACACATCTGCGGTCTACAGATGAATTTCTCATCATGTTCAGTCATAATAGGTGTAAAAAACCTAATTTTGGGCAATTTGTCACTAGAGAAAGTGAAAATAGTTTACATTAATAAAAGAAATGATGAGATATGTCCCACGTGTTCTGCAGACCGTGGAGTTGTGTGAAACTCTTGTAAAAGCAACATGAGCGTATCCAGATATAGTTCAATGGGGCAGTAAGACCACAGCCATCAATTACTTAAAGAAAGCCTGTCTGGAGACAGCCATGCCAAGCACCTGAATTCACTTTAATGGTGGAAGTGGAGGACACATGTGCTTGGGGAGTTCAAATCCTTTATGAGTAACACTCACTTATGATATATGGACAGAATACAAAACTAAGGATTTTTTTTTCTTTTAGCAGTGTGGTTGTTGTGAAAGACATGCTTTACACACATCATTTTGAATGTAGTAACACTGTGACTGCTATTTAGAAATGCTTAGAATCTGCTTTCTAGTATGGTATTGACTATAAGTGGAATTGATGTCTTCATAGAATCTGACAGGTATAGATGTTTCTATTTTTCTTAACTAAAAATATAGGAACAGTAACCGATTAATACTGAAATAGTGTTTCTCTTGACTAACCTTGTTGGAAGATTCTCCAAACTTGTGGACAGACTCATTCCGAAGAGCACCTGTATTGTCAGTACAGTCATCCCTCTATGCGTGGGGGAGTGAGGAGGGTGGAGGAGGGGGGATCTAGGACTCCTGTTGATACCAAAATCTATTAACGCACGTGTCCCTGATAGCGGTGTTCCATGCCTGTGGGCTTGACATCCCTGAATACTGAGGCTTGACTGTATTTATACCTCATTCTCAATTTTAAAAAAAGATGATTGAATAATATTTGATGGTAGAGTAACATGATTTAAAGATAATCAATAAATGCAGACTGATTAGGCTTATTCATTTTATAATGAGTAGATATGGAAAGTCACTAAATAGTTAAGTCTTAGGTTCAGAACATCTCTGGACATAAACATATTCATGCTATTCTATGCACAATTTCCATTTTTTACTTTATAACAAAATTTAAAAATGAACTTGCGACCCCATGGATTGTAGACTACCAGGCTCCTCCATCCACGGGATTTTCCAGGCAAGAGTACTGGAGTGGGTTGCCATTTCCTTCTGGAGAGGATCTTCCTGACCCAGGGATCGAACCCAGGTCTCTCACATTATAGGCAGATGCTTTACCATCTGAGCCACCAGAAAAGTCGAACTGAAATATGTAAATGACTACAAAGGAGATCACATAGTATATTAATAGATAAAAATCATCATTTACAACTGAAATATATGTACTTTTTCAGAAAATAATTAAATAACACTTTTTATTCTGACTTATTGATAAATTAATTATAGTAAGTTGCCAGAATACATATTTGGGCTTTTATATCCCTACTCTTATAAAACAAATAACTAAATTAATTTTTTCCAGTTGTTGAATATACTCATCATAATGTATCAGGAACAAAAACATAAATATTTAATCTCAAACTACATTAAATAGTAATAAACAAAGCACAGTGATTAAACCATGTTCATTTGTTCTACTACAGTTTCTTAAAATTCTTTTCTGGTCCCAAAGAACCCTTTATCACCTTTAGAGACTGATAAACTAATATAATGTTCTTTGTTCTTTCCAAATATTTCCTAACTAGAAAATTTTGACTTTTGTTTTGCTGTTATTTTTGTTTTCTATTACCTCAATTTCGGCAATGAAATAATTCAATGGAAACCCTAGGAACACAGAAATGAGGCCTAGGAGGTTTGTGGAATCTAATATAGTCTCACTGCGGGGGATTTTAATGTGTAAATCCTAAATGCAGCAAAGAGGTGACAGGTCCCTAAAGATTAATATTTGCAAGGATTTCAATTTTTAAAATACCAGTTTCCCCTCAAAATCTATACACATATGGGCAGCACCATAGTCTCTACACGGAGACAAATAAAGTGAAACTAAAAAAACAAATCATACAACCTAGGTACTTGTGTACAACTTGAATAATTATGGATACTTTTGTTTCTTGATCAGTTTGGGAATGCTACACAGACATGGTTGAAAATTTCCCCTCTTATCTAAACCCCCAAAGTTCCTAGAGGAAAACAGTTGTTCTTTTTTTTTAATTAGAAACTCACTTCTAAGTATTACGGTAGCTCTGGCCTCGTGTGCGTGCTACGGTCCATTATCATCCTAGCTAATGCCTTCTGCAGGGAACCGCTCACTCAATGATCTTTCTATGCTGCTGGAAGGCAGCAGTATTTATTTCCTGCTCATTTTGTTCTTTGCTTCTCAAATCTTAAAACTAGCATCTGAGGAATCCTAAGTTATGTCAAGAAAGAAAAATAAAGAAAATCATGACTATAATTTAGCTAAAAAGGAGGAATAAAACAGTGCAAATATTTAATTTTTAGTACAAAATATTAAAAGAAAACAAAATGAAGTTGATCATATTAATACTGAGTCCAGCTGAATAGGATACACAGAAAAAGAACTAGGCCCTGTAGGAGCACCAAACCACAAAATTATTACCAACTGGAAATCGTAGAATCCTATATTACTCTCAAGTGACTGAAAACCAGAAAAATTCAGGAAGTTGTTTGGGTGATAAAGCTAGTCAAAATTGAGTATTTTTGTCTTCTGGCTATCATATAATGGCATGAACTTCAGTTTAAAGAAAAAGAACAGAACAGAGAGATTGTGAGAAGTGTTCAAATTATTAGTCTTCTAAAATACTGGAGTAGAGACATCCTATGAACATTAGGTAATTCTCTTCTTATTACTGTAAGTAATTACATAAGGGCATAAACTAAATATAAGGAAAAGAGACTGATAATATCTACCATCAATTTAAGCATTTCCCTTTTGTTATTTTCACTTTGAATTTGAAGCAAAGTCCTTAAATCACTTTAATGTCTATATTTATGGCTGGCAATACGCAGGCCATGAGGGAACAGCAGGGGGCTGAGGGCTCAATGTTGAACTCTCATAATGATTCATGAAGAAACATTTCATCTTTGGTGTAACTTCGGAATTTAGGGACAAGCAGAGCCTCTATAGGAAGGGCTCCAAGCAGATCAATGTTACACCAAGGTTATTAAGGTTTAATCCTTAATGCTAAAGATTAAAATAGTGGCAGGAAGAGTTGGGAATTGAAAACTATGGGAAAAGTTACAGAAAAGGAAAAAATACTAGGTTCACATTTACAAAGGCTGTGCTAGAGTAACTATGTTTATAGGAAAAGGGAGTGCAGGAGCAAATTATCTCTGTACAATTCACTCACATCAAAGGTTGTATTGACAAGTGATTCAGAGACTTAAAAATGGAGCCATTTGATGGAATTACAAAATGGTACCACCAATAAGCGTGCTAATATTCCTAGGCATATTCTTCTAAGAGAAATGAACATATGTCCATACAAAAGCTTGTACATGTATATTCATAGAACATTATTCATGATAGCTAGAAAGTGGAAGTAAATGCCCACTAACTGAGGCCTGGCGTGCTGCGATTCATGGGGTTGCAAAGAGTTGGACACGACTGAGCGACTGAACTGAACTGAAGAACAGATAAACAAATGTGATATATCTATATACAGAATATTATTCAGCCGTAAAAAGGGGGTAAGCACTGATTCAGGCTACAACATGAATGGACCTTGTAAACATGCTAAGTGAAAGATGCCAGTTTCAAAAGGCCATGTACTGTATGATAACACTAATAAAAAATGTCCAGACTAGGTAACTGAACAGAGATAGGAGTTGATTAGAGGGTGCCAAGGGCCAGAGAGGCAAGGGACAGGGAACGACTGCTAGTAACTATTGGGCTTCTTTTTTGGGATGATAAACATCTGAAAACAGTGATGACAGTTCCAAAACTGAATTCATTAAATATCACTGAATTGTAAACTTGACAATCACAATGAATACACATCTCGATGGGAGCTGTGTTATGATTAGTGATATTTCTGAGTAAAGTATGCTACAATTAATGTGACTAAATGGAAAAAAAATTTGTCTTTGAGAAAAAATATAAAAAGTGCCATAAGAACACAATATGCCAAGCACAAGTATTACTATAAACTGAATGTGAAGCTATTCCTAGCTTAAATTATACCAAAGCTGCAACCGTTATGTACTAATAAGCATGTGATAAGGCCAATGAGTTCAAAATGAAAAGAGTTTGGAAAAATGAAAGATATGTTATATAATGATCATGATGGAATTTAATTATGCCCCAAAAGTAATTATTAAAGGAGAGATCTAGGGTACAATGAACATTTTAGAGCAAGTATTTGTGAACTTGAAAGAAAGAAAACTATTTTAGATTGGGACCAGGAATGATACAGGAAGTAATTGTGGGTGAATTACTAGGAAATACTGATTAGTATACAACAAATGTCAATATTCTAATAATGCAAGGAAGAATCTAAAGAAATTCAGTTGTGGTTATGCAATTTTAGAAATAATGATTAACAGAAAATGTGGGCAACAATGGAGGAGAACAGTGAAATTGAAAACTAAGGCAAAAAGGGAAAGCTTAAAAATGATCCAAAATGCTTCAGAGGAGGTCTAAGAAAAATGATCAGTACGGCCCAAAGACTTGAAAAATGACCAAACGTGCTCAACACAAAAATATGCCAAATATGATGAAAAGGGCAGCTTTTTTTTTTTTTTTAATGTGGAAAGGAATAACATCAAAGTAAATAAGAATGCTTACCAAAAGTGGCACATAAGATGCAAAGTTGGACAGAGTTGAATCAAAAGCAAATAAAAACATCAAAAATCACTTTTAAAGAAATTTTTTGGTTTATTTTTGATAAACAGTATTCTGTTGTATGCATATAACACAATTTATTTATCCGTTCCTTTAGCGACATTGGGGTGGTATTTGGATTGGAATTGTTATGAAAATATCTTAATGTCTATTTTGTTTAGATTCTTTTCATGGATATATATTTTAATTTTTCTTTGGATGCCACATTCTAGAACTAGGAGTCTAATTTTTTTTTTTATAAGGAAAGTATGCTATTAACTTTACAAAAATTGTCAAATGTTTTCTGAAGGTGGCTTGTTCTTTTACTTTTTGACCAGAAATATACTGGAGCTGCTCTTGCTCTACATACTCACCATATTTGATTTTGCCAATATTTATAGTTATACCCTAAGGAGTGTACTCCAAGATAGCAGAATAGAAGGACATGCACTCAAATTCTCCTGCAAGAACACCAACATTGCAATTAGCTGGTGAACAACTATCGACACCAAAAAATGATGCCCCACATCCAAGGACAAAGGAGAAGCCACAATGAGATGGTAGGAAGGCACAGTCATGTCAAAATCAAACCCTATACCAGCCAGAGATTCTTGAGGGAAACAAACAATATCTTGTGCACACCACAATTGTGCTCATTCCACATGTTAGCAACTGCTAAGTCACTTCAGTCGTGTCTGACTCTGTGCGGCCCCATGGACTGCAGCCTACCAGTTTCCTCCGTCCATGGGATTTTCCAGGCAACAGTACTGGAGTGGGATGCCATTGCCTTAATGTTCAAAATCCTTCAAGCTAGACTTTGTGAACCTAAGTACATGTACCAAGAACTTCCAGATGTACAAGCAGGACTTAGAAAAGGCAGGGGTATAAAGATCAAATTGCCAACATCTGTTGGATCACAGAAAAAGCAAGATAATTCCAGAAAAACATCTCCTTTATCGACTAAACTAAAGCCTTTGACTGTGTGGATCACAACAAACTGTGGAAAATTCTTGAGGAGATGGGAATACCAGACCACCTCAAATGTCTCCTGAGAAACCTGTATGCAGGTCAAGAAGCAACAGTTAGAACTGGACATGGAACAACAGACTGGTTCCAAATTGGGGAAGGAGTATGTCAAAGGAGTATGACAAAGGAGTATGTCAAAATTGGAATAGGAG
The DNA here is from genome assembly GCF_029378745.1 of Bos indicus. NCBI lineage: Eukaryota > Metazoa > Chordata > Mammalia > Artiodactyla > Bovidae > Bos > Bos indicus. Next base: position 5,095,438 of record NC_091765.1, read on the forward strand.
TATGTCTGCTTATTTAATTTATATGCAGAGCACATCATATGAAATGCTGGGCTGGATGAAGCACAAGCTGGTGTCAAGATTGCTGAGAGATATATCAATAATCTCAGATTTGCAGATGACACCACCTTAATGACAGAAAGCAAAGAGGAACTAAAGAGCCTCTTGATGAAGGTGAAAGAGGAGAGTGAAAAAGTTGGCTGAAGACACAACATTCATAAACTAAGATCATGCCATCTGGTCCCATCACTTCATGGCAAATAGATGGGGAAACAATGGAAACCATGACAGACCTTATTTTCTTGGGTTCCAAAATTGCTGTGGACGGTGATTTGCAGCCATGAAATTAAGACGTTTGCTCCTTGGAAGAAAAGCTATGACAAACTTAGCATATTAAAAAGCAGAGATATCACTTTGCCAACAGAGGTCTGTATAGTCAAAGCTATGTACTCCTGTGAGAGTTGTATCATAAATAAGCCTGAGTGCCAAAGAATTGAACTGTGGTGCTGGAGGAGACTCTTGAGAGTCCCTTGGACTGCAATGAGATCAAACCAATCAATCCTAAAGGAAATCAACTCTGAATACTCATTGGAAGGACTGATGCTAAAGCAGAAGCTCAAGTACTCTGGCCACCTGATTAAGAGCCAACTCATTGAAAAAGACCCTGATGATGGGAAAGATTGAGGGAAGGAGGCGAAGCGGGCGACAGAAGATCAGATGGTTGGATGGCATCAACAAATCAATGGACATGAATTTGAGCAAACTCCGGGAGATAGTTAAGAACAGGGAAGCCTGCTGAGCTGCAGTCCATGGGGTCACGAAGAGCCAGACGCAACTTAGTGACTGAACAACAGTAATTATACCCATTTCTTCTGAGTGTGAAGTGGCAAATTATTATGGTTTTAATTGTATATCCTTGATAACTAATGAGGATAAGCAACTTTTCAAATGCTAATTGGACATTTGTATATCTTCTTTGATGAAGTATCTGTTCATGTATTTGCTCCCATTTTAATGGGTTACTGTCTTTGCATTATAGATTTATAGATGCATTTTATAAGCTCCAAGTATAAGAATGGCATATTTCTATATAACTCTATTTACACATATTTTGTCATGTGTGTGCTGGAAGAATTATATCCCAGTTTATGATTCTACTTTTCATCTTCTTAGCAGTAATTTTGGTGGCATCATCACATTGATGAATATTAATTTATCAATTTGTGGTTTCCTAGCTATTGCTTTCTTGCTGCTGCTGCTACTGCTAAGTCACTTCAGTCGTGTCCGACTCTGTGCGACCCCATAAATGGTAGCCCACCAGGCTCCCCCGTCCCTGGGATTCTCCAGGCAAGAACACTGGAGTGGGTTGTCATTTCCTTCTCCAATGCATGAAAGTGAAGTCGCTCAGTCATGTCCGACTCTTAACGACCCCATGGACTGTAGCCCACCAGGCTCCTCCATTCATGGGATTTTCCAGGCAAGAGTACTGGAGTGGGGTGCCAGAATTGCTTAAAAAACTTCTTTGCCTCCTCCATGTTCATGAAAATATTCTTCCATATTTTCTTCTAGAAATTTTATAGTATTAGCTTTTATGTTTAAATATATGATTACCTCATATTAATTTTTGGTTATGGTATAACGTATAGGTCTACTCAATTTTTAAATATATTATCTAGTTGTTTCTGCACCATTTCCTGCAAGGCTTGTTTTTCTCCTTTGAATTGCCTTGACTATTTTGTTGAATTGATTGTTAATGTGTAGATATAGATCTAAGTTCTCTATTCTGTCCCATTGTTCTATACAGCTATCCTTATGTCAGTACTACAGTCTTAATTATAGTAGCTTTATCCTAAGTCTTGAAACAAGATAATAAAAATCTCCAACTTTGTTTTCTGTTTTGAGAATGTTTGAGCAAAAATTAAAATAACATAAATACTATCTGTGCGCCCACCCCCCACACACACACAAAAAATAATGCCTTGGCTATACTAGGTCCTTTGCATTTCTATATAAATTTTAATATCAGCTTGTCATTTTATTTTTTAAAAAACTGGAATTTTTATTGGAGTTGGAATCCAAACAGTATTAGTCCTTCCAATCTATGAACATGGTATATATCATCATTTGTTTGTCTTTTTTAGTTTCTTCCAGAAATGTTTCATAAACATAAATGAAACATCTTAGGATATCTTTTGTTAAGTTTTTTCCTAAGTGTTTTTAAATAAAGTAAACATTTAAGAAATTGTTCAGTTTTTTTTGAGAGTATTTCATAGAAAAGATTTTTTCCTCCCAGCCAAACAGACATGATTTCCAGTTGTCTTTCTCTCTGTGATATTAGCAGCTCTGTTGAATTGCCTCTTGTCAACTTGGCAACATTGCTACACTTTTCTAAAGCTGGGAACTCTATTTTCCAGAACCCTCTTCCCTGAATGATTTCTCATGGGATTTGAAAATGAGAAAAACTCATGCATGACTTGGAAGATGAAAGTAAAACAAAAGTCATTCTGGTGATTTTGGCAGCCAGGCATGAACCCACAATGATCTTAGCAATCATAGTATCCAGACATAACACCATCACGGACCTCTCATGAACTTGTACTTCATGACAGATGCAGGAATTTCTTGGACTTTTTTCACGAGCTCTAGCTTCTGCTCCTACTTTAGGTTGATGTAAGTTATGATTGTTTCTCTGACTTTCTTGAGGCATCCTTCCAGACTTTCATTTTCCTTACTTTAAGTTTACATTAATTTAAGCACTAATTTCTATATTAAAATTTTATTTCTGAAACATTTAACTAGTTTTATTTTCCTGGCTAATGCAGACTGATAATAGCAACCAATCATAATAACTTCCTAGATTTGTTATTTAATTAAAAGTTGATAAATGGAGATAATTTAATTCATTTTCCACATACTAATTAGAAAGCTATAAAGAGAAATTTGCACTCATTATCTCTTTGGTTACCACAAGGTACTATTTTCAGAGGAAAGGCAGGATAAATACTTGATTCTTTTTCTTTATTTGCCATTTTTTGGTCAGTTGCTATTTTATATACCATATTGCTAAATGAGTTGGTTTTTTAACATCCATCAAAATTGACTTTGGGAAATAATTTATCTGTCTCCCCAGTCTACTGAACTTTTTATTACAAATGTTATAAAGTTTTAGATTTAAAAAAATATTTTAACCTCTGCTGAGATCCCATATCTGTTTACTCACTGCAACAATATTTCTCTTTAAGTCCTTAAACTACATTTATAATCTTTCATTAAAGGTTTTTATGCTAATGCTAACATCTGGAGCATGTTGTCTGTTCTATTGACTACATGTTTCAGTATCATTATAAACCCATGTATTTAAATATATTATGAGTGTTTCTGATCATTTTAGTCATCATTATTGATGCTTAAATTATTTCAAGTTCAGAGATCAGCTGCTTTTTCAAGCTGCTTCCTGGATCCTGTGACAAGATGATCTAGATTGATTTTGTCCATTACTTGCTCAAAGCCAGAAAGTACATATTTCTGTAAGAAGCTCTGATTTTTTTCTAGGGAGTGATGGTATTTGGAAACTAACTCTACATCCCCAGGGTCTTCCTGCTACTGTTTTGCTTAATGTTTCTAGGATGTGTCTGTGGATACACCTAAAAGATAAGTAGATTTTTTTAAACTGATAAAATGCATCATACATATAATACTGCTTCAGATCAAATTCAGGATTATAAGATTTTATTTAACTCTATAGATCTTAAATACATATCTTTTTCTGGCACATTGGAAAAGTCAGAATTTTCAGTGTCACAAACATAATTACTCATTTTCTTTGTCCTATATTGAAAGACAAACAACAGTCTTAGAATAGAAAAATCAGCTCCATTATGAAAAAAATATTTACTAAAAGCAGTGTAAGATTATTTGTATATTTCACTCTGTTCTTAACTAATATCACACCAGGGGCATACAAATTATTGCTTTTAAAAGTCATTTGGTAAAATTCTAATTCAAAGCATTCATGAATGAATTAATTAGAAAATATTAAACTTACATTCTAAACACTTTAACTCAGTGTTCAAAAAATGATTAATTTATTTGTCAGAGGTAAAAATCTATTATTTTCAAGAGATTTTAATTCACTGCACAGTTAATACAGCACAGTTTCTATTGGCTTGAGATAAAAAGGATAAAAAGTTTCCCAAACATGTTATTAGAAAAAATGTTTTAAGCATGAAAAAAAAGTTGAAGGAATTGCATATGGACATCCATATACTGACCACTTAGATTTTACAATTCAATTCAGTCAGTTCAGTCCTCAGCCATGTCTGACTCTTTGCTACCCCATGGACTGCAGCACGTCAGGCCTCCCTGTCCATCACCAACTCCTGGAGTTCACTCCAACTCATGTCCATTGAGTCAGTGATGCCATCCAACCATCTCATCCTCTGTTGTCTCCTTCTCCTCCTGCCTTCAACTATTCCCAGCATCAGGGCCTTTTCAAATAAGTCAGTTCTTCGCATCAGGTGGCCAAAGTACTGGAGTTTCAGCTTTAACATCAGTCCTTCCAATGAATATTCAGGACTGATTTCCTTTAGGATGGACTGGTTGGATCTCCTTGCAGTCCAAGGGACTCTCAAGAGTCTTCTCCAACACCACAGTTCAAAAGCATCAATTCTTTCTTTGTAATCCAGCTCTCACATTCATACATGACTACTGGAAAAACCATAGCCTTGACTAGATGGAACTTTGTCAGCAAAGTAATATCTCTGCTTTTTAATAAGCTGTCTAGGTTGGTCATAACTTTCCTTCCAAGGAGTAAGTGTCATGGCTGCAGTCACCATCTGCAGTGATTTTGGAACCCAAAAAGGTAAAGTCTGTCACCGTTTCCATTGTTTCCCCATCTATTTGCCATGAGGTGATGGGACCAGATGCCATGATCTTAGTTTTCTGAATGGTGAGTTTTAAGCCAACTTTTTCACTCTCCTCTTTCACTTTCATCAAGAAACTCTTTAGTTCTTCTTCACTTTCTGCCATAAGGGTGGTGTCTGCATATCTGAGGTTATTGATATTTCTCCCAGCAGCCTTGATTCCAGCTCGTGCTTCATCCAGCCCAGTGTTTCTCATGATGTACTCTGAATATAAGTTAAATAATCAGAGTGACAATATACAGCCTTGATGTACTCCTTTTCCTGTTTGGAACCAGTCTGTTTGTTCCATGTCCAGTTCTAAGTGTTGCTTCCTGACCTGCATACAGATTTCTCAGAGGCAGGTCAGGTGGTCTGGTATGCCCATCTCTTTCAGAATTTTCCACAGTTTGTTGTGATCCACACAGTCAAAGGCTTTGGCGTAGTCAATAAAGCAGAAATAGATGCTTTCCTGGAACTCTTTTGCTTTTTTGATAATCCAGCGGATGTTGGCAATTTGATATCTGGTTCCTCTGCCTTTTCTAAAACAGCTTGAACATCTGGAAGTTCACTGCTCATGTACTGTTGAAGCCTGGCTTGGAGAATTTTGAGCATTAATTTACTAGCGTGTGAGATGAGTGCAATTGTGCGGTAGTTTGAGCATTCTGTGGCATTGCCTTTCTTTCTACAATTACATTCTGCTATATTTGCTTATTACATTATCTATTGTTCTATACAAAATTCTATAGTCTAATAGATTCATCTTTTAAGATTTATTTCAAAGTATACTCTCCCCCTAAATACTTTAACACATATCATTAACAATTTTAGCTTTTTTAAAAAGTAAAACTTGGCTATAATGTAATTTTAAAATCCAACATGTATCATTTTCTGAGTTGTGACAAATGAAAACACCTTTGTAACTTCAACCTTTACTAGCTTATGGATGAGGGTTCACATGCAAAAGCACCAGTATTTCAGAAAATAATTTTTTTGGTTTTTAAATTGTATAGTGCCTGTGGGAATTCTCTAATTCAAGTTCATAAAATAAATATCCAAAAGACAAAACTTAACAATTAGTTTGTGGGAAAATATTTCCATGGATTGTCTGAATAGCTGTGTTAATATTTAAAATAAGCTTACATTTTATAGTTGTCTTCTGAGCAACACTGCAATTCTTAGTGTGGAAGGCACTTAGAGAATAAACAGAGATCATTAACACACAGTAATTTGTGTGTTATATAATGAATATGCCTAGTTATGACTGTCATTCAAACTGAAGAGCTGACTAGGACACCAGAAGCTAAGCTGCCTGAACTAGTGTTGTGTTATCACTAAGCTCCTGGGAATGGTTGACAATTTTGTATGTTGTGAGGAGTTGCAGCAAAGGGGGAAAAAGAGAAAAAGTATGCTCTGACATCTCGTTTGAGTAAAAATACAGATAACCCCCCAAAAAGTCTAAAAGTAACAGGTAGATATTTATTCTTGTTAATATATGTTTGAAAGAAGTATTTTGAAAACAGAATATGAGATAAGTTTATAAAGTCTTTGAGAGCAGACAGAGATTTCTGTTTTTAACAAATAGGAATACCTTACATCCCTTTATGGTGTTGGGCAGTTGGTAGGTAATTATATATCAGAAAGTCTGTGTCATTATATACATGAATACAAAGGCATATTGGGTGAAATCTTTTTCATTTCTCTACCTAATTGGTGTGATGATTAGAAGAGGTTATATAGGTTTTAGAAAGGGCAATTTGTTTCTTTTTATCCTGACCATTAATTGATGCCATAGGAAAGCTTCACAGCAGAGCAAAGAACATTTTATAGGAAAAAAAAATTAAACTGTACATATAAAGTGACATCTTAATTAAAGAAAACCAGAACCACAAACCTTTCAGCACACATACCATAGTAAAGTGAAGATATATTTTGTTTTCAAGAATGTTGGAAAATATGTCAGCTTATTACTTATTCAATAACTACTGGAAATTAAAGAAAAGGAAGCATGTTTCTTCATTTGGGTTCCTCTAATGCAAAGCCTAGGGCTTCCTTGGTGGTTTAGTGGTAAAGAATCCACCTGCCAATGCAGGAGGGGTTTGATCCCAGGGTTGGGAAGATCCCCTAGAGAAGGAAATGGCTACCCACTCCAGTACCCTTTCCTGGGAAATACCATGGACAGAGGAGCCTGGCAGGCTACAGTCCATAGGATTGCATAAGATTTGGACATGACTTAGCAACTAAACAGCAAACAAAGCAGAGCCTAAGATAAGAATTTAGGTACATGTCCCCTGTGTTCCTAGCAGAACTATCTACAATAACCTATACATGGAAATAACCTAAATGTCCATTGACAGATGAATGGGTAAAGAAGATGCAGTATATTTACACAATGGAACATTCAGTTCAGTCGCTCAGTCGTGTCCGACTCTTTGAGACCCCATGAATCACAGCACGCCAGGCCTCCCTGTCCATCACCAACTCCCGGAGTTCACCCAGACTCATCCATCGAGTCAGTGATGCCATCCAGCCATCTCATCCTCTGTCGTCCCCTTCTCCTCCTGCCCCCAATCCCTCCCAGCATCAGAGTCTTTTCCAATGAGTCAACTCTTTGCATGAGGTGGCCAAAGTACTGGAGTTTCAGCTTTAGCATCATTCCTTCCAAAGAAATCCCAGGGCTGATCTCCTTCAGAATGGACTGGTTGGATCTCCTTGCAGTCCAAGGGACTCTCAAGAGTCTTCTCCAACACCACAGTTCAAAAGCATCAGTTCTTCAGCACTCAGCCTTCTTCACAGTCCAACTCTCACATCCATACATGACCACAGGAAAAACCATAGCCTTGACTAGATGAACCTTTGTTGGCAAAGTAATGTCTCTGCTTTTGAATATGCTATCTAGGTTGGTCATAACTTTCCTTCCAAGGAGTAAGCATCTTTTAATTTCATGGCTGCAGTCACCATCTGCAGTGATTTTGGAGCCCCCAAAAATAAAGTCTGACACTGTTTCCACTGTTTCCCCATCTATTTCCCATGAAGTGATGGGACCGGATGCCATGATCTTCGTTTTCTGAATGTTGAGCTTTAAGCCAACTTTTTCACTCTCCACTTTCACCTTCATCAAGAGGCTTTTGAGTTCCTCTTCACTTTCTGCCATAAGGGTGGTGTCATCTGCATATCTGAGGTTATTGATATTTCTCCCGGCAATCTTGATTCCAGCTTGTGTTTCTTCCAGTCCAGCGTTTCTCATGATGTACTCTGCATATAAGTTAAATAAACAGGGTGACGATATACAGCCTGAGTAATGGAATATTACTCAGTCATAAAAAAGAATAGAATAATGCTATTTGCAGCAACATGGATGCGACTAGAGATTATCAAACTAAATGAACTCAAAAAAAGAGAAAGACGGATACCATATGATATCACTTTTATGTGGAATCTAAAATATGACACAAATGAACATATCTATGAAACAGAATCACAGACTGTCTGCCAAGGGAAAGGGAGTGGCAGAGGGATGGAATGGGAGTTTGGGATTCACAGATGTAACTGGTATATATAGAATGGCTAACAACAGGGTCCTACTGTACAGAAGAGAAAACTACATCCAATATCCCGTGATAAATCATAATGGAATACAGTTACATTTCATTATAATCATACATATAATACATATACATATACAGTTAGATCCATTTTATTTTATGTATAACTGAGTCACTGTGCTGTACAGCAGCAATTAATACAACATTGTAAATCAACTACATATAAATATATATATATATATATATATATATATATATGAAAATCACTCGGTGTGTCCAACTCTATGTGACCCCATGGACTATAGAGTCCATGGAATCCTCCAGGCTAGAATGCTGGAGTGGGTAGCCTTTTCCTTCTCCAGGGGATCTTCCCAACCCAGGGATCAAACCCAGGTCTTCCACATTGCAGGTGGATTCTTTACCAGATGAGCCACAAGGAAAGCCCTAAACAATTAGCTCCAGGCCAGAATACTATACTCCAATAAAAATATAACCATCTCAAAAAATTTTTCACAGGGTGGACTATATTTGAGCTGAGATTTGAAGGATGGCATTCTAGGGAGATGGAAGAGCACATGTAAATACATGACCTGAGATAGATTGAGGGCTCTTTTGTAGCTGGAAGTTATTTATATAGTATGAATGGTGGGTAAAATTTGAAAAAAGCTTTCCTGGTGCCTTAGATGGTAAAGAATATACCTGCAATGCAGGAGAACAGGGCTTGATAACTGGGTTGGAAAGATCCCCTGGAGAAGGGAATGGCAACCCACTCTCGCACTCTTGCCTGGAGAACTCCATGGACAGAGGAGCCTGGTGGGCTATAGTCCATGAAATTGCAAAGGGCACAACTGAATGATTAACACTTTCACTTTCAAAATTTGAAAGGGGGTGAAGACAGGCATGCAGTTAGGAACTAGAGCATAAGGGCCCTGTGTTCCATAAAAGAGCTTAAATATTATTCTAAAGGCCAAAGGAAGGCACTGAAGAATTTTAAACCAGAGAGTGATACAGTCATACTCACCTACTAGGTTCAGATGTGTCTGCTTCGTTTGTATGATCTCTAGCACAACATCTGGGAGACCAGGTATAGTCAGGAAAATCAGTTGTCTTTTTTATTTTTACCTTCTAAAAAGATTAAACATGCATTTTTTGATTTTTCACCAATAGATTTTATTGTTTAAATATTTACATGTGATAACAATTTAATTATTATTACATTATTAAATATAAATATTTAATTATACGAAAAAGTTTAATTTCTTACAAAATTTTACATTCAGTTATCCAGATCTCTTTACTCTCGCATTTATATGTCAGATTTTCTCCATTAATCATTTCCTCAAAATTCTGAGAGCCAGCTCATTGGAAAAGACCCTGATGCTGGGAAAGATTGAGTGCAGAAGGAGAAGGGGACAACAGAGGATGGGATATTTGGATGACATCACTGATTCAATGGATATCAGTTTGCACAAACTCCAGGAGACAGTGAAGGACAGGGAAGCCTGGCATGCTGCAGTCCAAGGGGTCGCAAATAGCCAGGCAAAACTTAGCAACTGACCAACAAAATGTTGAATTATCTGCTAAATTGTGTGTTAAAAGTTTAAGAGTTTCCTCCCCTTCCCCCAATGTTAGTTTTCTGAATGTGAAATCTAGGTGAGGTTTTCTCCACTTTGATTCTAGGAGTGCCATCTCCTCAGTGTGAGAACCTTAAGGATGATCATGAAATGAGCAAATAGTGAAGAGTTTCCTTCCTTCATGATACTGAGAGTGTTGTATATAGTCTGAATCCACACATGTACGTGTTCCACAAGTACTGCTCTATGAAGAAAGGATTTCTCATGATTCTTCATTGAATCCCTTCTCTAGGATCAATTATTTGGCATTCTTCTAGAACCTTCAACCATATACATACTGTTTTAGTGGTTATTCCTTTACTGAATTTTCTTGTACATGTGAAGCCTGGTGCTTGGCTGAAATGCTTGTTCACAGTGATTACAGAACTAGGGGTTTCCCAGGTGGAGTTTGCTTACATTTTCTAACCATAGATTATAAATGAAAGCAATCCTGCATTGACTAGAGACCTGAGTTCTCCACTGTCCAAGACTCTGTACACTTGACTCCTTAATATTTTACTTCTGACAAAAAGAAAAATCATGATTACTAGGAAAAGAATATTATCCAGTGTCAAACTAGACATGAATACAAAGCCCTCCGAAGTTCACATCAGCACTTTTTCAAGTTATGATAATAAAATCATGAAGTGGATTTAAGGCTTGACATACATTTTTTTTTTAAATGAGACACACTCATAAATATCAGAAAACATAATCTGATTAAGGCTAATTATTCCTTCATAAAATCTGTTTAGTTATATGGAAAGGTGATGTGTGCCTATGACTATGTGTGTGGACTGGGTCACGGTGTGAATTGTGTTTTATGCTCCAGATTGTGACAAGGGAACTCGGAAGGCACAGATCAGAGGAGCAGGAGTGTGAGCACACAGCAGCCGCCTCTGCCTGTAGCTTGGGTCATTTCTTATCGACTGCCATTTTTCAAGTTCTAGTCTTTCTGGGGATCCTACCAAGCATTATTCTATTTGAGTATTAAGGGGAGAGTAAATAAAATTTTCAGCACCTTTTTCCAAGCAAATTTTCACAGTAGAGCTGAAGGAAATTCCTCTGAGAATTTAGCTTTATACCTGTGACGAGTTTCTTAATCTCCTCAGCTATAAAATGGGGATAATAAGACCATTATGCACCCATAACTCTTTGAATGAGATAATATAAATGACGTACTTAGCACAGTGCCCAGCACTAGTGAGTAATGACTAATATTATTTAATATTACTATAATTTTTATTATTTCACATGAAATGGTTAAACAACTTCCACATGAAAATAAAATAATAATTTACTTGACTTTCCTTGATGTATAAGGAGAAAACAGCTAGAAAGTTAAAATAAGAATCTCTAAAACTACCATAAACTCAAAAAAATCATTTATGAGCATAAATACATAAAATATGCTGATATAGTAACTTTGGGACTTTCACTGTACTCTCATCATTTCATGTTACAATTTTGCAATCTAAAACTGTAGCTAAAACCAGTAGCTAACAAGTTGGAATCCAGGGTATAGTAATTCGTTCTTTCACTTCTTGTCACTATTAAAGCTAATGGCAAATCACATGAGTTGCATAGTATTTTCTCCCAAGGCATCTAGTTGTGTGAAAAGTTTAAATACTTGTGGGAACAATTTACTAGCAGAATCACGTATTTATTTACTTCATTGATACATAAAACTTTTCTTTATTTATGGGAAAATATTCACCTGGATCATTTCTCATAAAGCTGTATTTATTTTTAATCAGCAACAGTAGCATTCATGATATGTCTTAACTGTATATCTATAGGCATTTTTAGCATTGCTGTGAAGAGTTAATAAGATAAAATCCGGTTTTGTACCAGGAGACCAATATCTTTGCTGAGGTTGTAAAACCTTAGTCTAGCTTCGCCATGTACCATGATCAAATCAAGATGGCTCACTTGAATATACGCTTTATAAACTAAATGATGAATTTGCGTACAGAGAGAAAGAGAAATAAAAGCAGGGAGTGAACTGTAAAAATTGATCCATACAATAAATTTTTTAACAGCAGATGCTTAAAAAAAATGTTTTGGCTGTTTCATTTTGCACATTACTTTTGGTCTCACTATTTCCATTTTTATTTGTGTTTGAAGTCCAGTGGACAGGGAGGGACTTGGTTTGCAAAGCACCTAGCACAAATTGCCAACACTCTGTAAATGACCTGCTGTTAACCTCTGAAAGAAAAGCTGAACTAGCAACCAAAAGCACATGCAAGAAGGATACGTACAGACCATCTGGGGAAGAAAAAGGTGCTTGGTTGCTTTTTTTTCCCTGCAACAGATCACAATGTACTCCTACTTAAAGAGAAAGAAAAACACCATCAACAAAAGCTTGTCCATCAGTTAGCATTTTCCTTCCACTAATGCCCTTTGAAATTCAATGTGTGGAAGGAACAAGGCTAGATGCACTGTCCTGACTGATAACTGTAAAGGAGGGTATTTTCTGCTCAAGCAGTTTTTTTTAAAAAATCAATAACACAAGACTATGATAAGTGTGCACTTAGTTTCATCTGTGGGACAAACATAACTTCTCAGGAAATAAATAAACGTACATAAGTGATGTACATAAGTGAAGGATGATTCATAGTTAATAAAGTATAATGATGTGGAATATGTGTGTGCTGCCTCTGTTCTGAGAAAATAAAACTGTTAGAAAGATTGTCATTAAGCTTTGCAACAATGAGTAGCTCAAAGCTCAACAACTTGCTGTCTTAAACTACCTCCCAAAATACAAGGTTGGAAAGTTAAAAGCTATGACAGAGAGAGAAAAAAATCTTACTTTTTAGTGAAGCATGATTTTCTCATGCTTAATTGAAAATGTATCCACTATATTTCAAAAAATCTTAAAATAAACAGAATTTCAAATGAAATTAGTCCACTCACAAATTTCCACAACAAACTCTTATGCTGAATAGCTGAGGAATGAAGGAAAACATCAGCGTGGGGCAGGGACCAAGGTAGAGATCCACCTTGTGGGACTGAAAGGAGGCGCTTCTTTCTTTATCATTCCTGTGAATATTTACGAGGGCTCTGGCACAACATGGCTGGTGCTACTAAGACCATGCCTCTCACAGAATGCTCATCTTTCCCAACTAGAAACAAATGCAGGAATACCCCTGGTATGCACAGGGCTTCATTCATGACTAATGGAGACAGGTACTGAACCAGAAGGAGTTTGGGACCCTAAATGCTTTGTTTATTGTTTTGATAGCTTTCAGGAAGGTCAGAACCAATTCTTCCCTGAGATTTTCTTCTTTTACTGAATGGAGAAGAGTTGCAAAAATTAAAATAGTTCTGGGGATCTCCAGGAGATATTCGCAAAAACAAACAAACAAACGGATGAGGTACTCTTCTTTACAGGCACAAGATTTCATACAATTGATAGTTAGGTATTTATTGAAATGTAAGGAAATTGCTATCTACCCTTGTAAAAGAAGACAGGTTGTGATGAATTTAACTCTGTTTATGGGATAGAAAGTGCTGGCATGAAATTAAGATTGTTTAGAACTATTTGATTTGAATGAAACACACGCTGAAAACCTTTCCCTCCTTCCATGGGAACCCCCCTGCAGAGAAGCCTAGGGGATGACAGATTGGAGGGACTGCCCTCGGTCTTGCTCTTTGCCTCCCATTCTTCAGCCCCTTGAAAGGACCATGCGTGTGAGACTAGAATAGAATTACTGAATTGGATAAGGGAGAAAGACAGGCAGCAAGTCTATTGTCATCAGTCAGAACCCCAAAATTACCTAAGGTACTGACGGCCCGCAAACAACAGGCACCGGTCTGAAGCGCCCTGCTCTACCAATATCCATACAACATTCACATGACTCTGTGGGATAACGTTCTTTCATTTCTTGTTCAGTGTTAACACGGAGGTACATTTTTAGATTTCATTTGTATGAAAAAATAGAGGATCGAAGCACATGGGACTTTGCCCTCAAGCCCCACACTTTCTCACAATAATACGATCACCTCCGCTGTCCTCATACATTCTATGTACCAGAAATATTACTGCAGGTGACTCTGTGACATAGACTTACAGATATCTATTAAGTTATCTCAAGTTGTGTACTTAGTTAAACTAACAATGACTGTTCTAAAGCCTATTAGGTACCAAGTTCTTTGTTTTGGATGGGCAAAGTGTAATCAAATGCATATTCTGTCCTTGACCAAAGGATCATTTGGTGGAGAGCTTTATTAGTTTATCTGAGAACTATTCTAGTGCTGTAGTACTAACAATAGATGTATAAAAATGTAAAAGAGGGAGAGAGAGAAAAATTATATTAAAGAATTGAAGGCCAATAATAATTGTAAAAACTGAGCTTTTAAAGTAAAGAAACATAACAAATCTGTGGTTATTTTAGCACTATTTATGCCATCAATAATGTTATCTTAAAATACAAAAGTTACTTTTTGCACAATTTGAATGAATATCTGGAGATATCCCAATGTGTGCTTATATCATGAAAAATTTCTCAGAAATCACACTAGAAGTTCAAGAAAGTATGGCAGACAAGATGCAATTGATGAAATAGTCATTTTTGTTATGAAAAAAAATTTTTCATAAGACTCTTACATCTTCCCAAAGCACTACAGTGAAAGCACATTTATTTCTCCTAAAGCACAGGCTTCCCTCGTGGCTCAGACAGTAAAGCGCATGCTTCACCCTACAATGCGGGAGGCCAGGGTTTGACTCCTGGGTGGGGAAGATCCCCTGGAGAAGGAAATGGCAACCCACTCCAGTATTCTTGCCTGGAAAATTCTATGGACGGAGGAGCCTGGTAGGCTACACTCCATGGGGTTGCAAAGAGTTGGACACTACTGAGCAACTGAACTGACTGACTGACTGATACAAAATGGTTTTTCTTGTAGTCATGTATGGATGTGAGAGTTGGACCACAAAGAAGGCTAAGCACTGAAAAATTGATGCTTTTGAACTGTGATATTGGAGAAGACTCTTGAGAGTTCCTAGGAAAACAAGGACATCCAACTAGTCAATCCTAAAGGAAATCAACCCTGAATATTCATTGGAAGGACTGATGCTGATGCTGAAGCTCCAATACTTTGGCCACCTGATGCAAAGAGTCAACTCATTGGAAAAGACCCTGATGCTGGGAAAGATTGAGGGCAGGAGGAGAAGGGGATGACAGAGGATGAGATGGTTAGATGGCATCATGGACTCAATGGACAGGAGTTTCAGCAAACTCTGGGGAGACAATGAGCAACAGGGAAGCCTGGAGTGCCGCAGTCTATGGGGTCTAAAAGAGTTGGAAACGACTGGGTGACTGAAGAACAACAACATACAGTGTGAAAGAATAAAGCTATATTCACCCAACACCATTCCTTCCGATCATTCCAAGTTTCCACAATGCATATTAAGGCAGTTTTTTCCCCTCAGAAATTATTTTATCTAAAGCAACAACAACTTGTTAATGTTTAATAATAAATAGTGAATCAGGCTGAATTCTTTCTAGTAATTTTATGTGAAAAGGAGATACTAGTAATATAAGTCTACTGTATAGATAGATAAGGAATGGTTGTCATTCTCACACCTACTACATGTCTTAAGTTCTTAATAATGACTTTTACTCATGGGGATTACAGGGTTTTTTCCACTATTTTAAGATCTTCCATTGCATCAGAGATGACCAAACACCAGTATTAATTCTGGAGGGCATTGTAAACTACATGCAGATTTGGTTTTGTAAGGATAAAAATGTGAGATGTCATTGTAGAAGCCAGAACTTCAGTGTTGTAATGGACCAGATCACATTTTCAGGCAATGAATGTTACTCTTTAGTTCATTCAAAAGTTAAAATATTAACACAAAATATTTGAATTTCTTCATAATTTGTTGGCATTCTTTCAAAGTTAGATTTTACATAGGCTGTGTTATTGACTATAAGTCTCAAAGCTTTTAACAAGTGGGAACTGATATTTGCTGCTGAGCTATCTTGTTAACACCATTTTCACTTTGTTCTGCTTTTCTATTTATCAAGTCTTTATTGTATTATTCAAAAAGTATGTCAAAGTTTATTTAAAATAATGTGAATTTCTAAAATAAAGTTTAATACTTTGAAAGGAAATCAAGTCCTGAATATTCATTGGAAGCACTGATGCTGAAGCTGAAACTCCAATACTTTGGCCACCTGATGCAAAGAACTAACTCATTGGAAAAGACCCTGGTGCTAGGAAAGATTGAAGGCAGGAGGAGAAGGGGATGACAGAGGTTGACATGGTTGGATGGCATCATCGGCTTGATGGACATGAGTTTGAGCAAGCTCCTGGAGTTGGTGATGGACAGGGAAGCCCTGGTGTGCTGCAGTCCATGGGATTACAAAGAGTTGGACATGACTGACAGGCTGAACTGATTGACTGATTTTGAACTCAAGATCAGTAACTTATTGGGTGCAAAATTATTCAAGATGATTGTACACACACTTTTAACAAAAATGCTTGCATTTTAGTAAGTAACATAAAATTATACATGAAAGTGAAAGTTAAGTCACTCAGTCGTGTCCACTCTTTGTGGCCCTACAGACTGTATCATGCCAGGTTCCCCCGTTCATGGGATTTTCCAGACAAGAGTACTGGAGTGGGTTGCCATTTTCTTCTCCAGGGGATCTTCCTGACCCAGGGATTGAACCCAGGTCTCCCACATTGCAGACAGACTCTACCATCTGAGCCACCAGGGAATCCCAAAATCATATAAGAAAATGCATTAAAATGATTTTAATGATCTTTATGAATTCTGTTTTATGCATATGAATATGTTTTAAAAATGTAGAACCTAGGAAGAAAATATTATACTCTTTAATAGACACTGAAAATACATACTTAATAAATTATTCCATGCCTAGGTTTTCTTTTTATGAAAAAAAGATTTTGTCTTTATAAACATATATCTTTATATAACTCAGCATTTCTACCACCTATTTTAATAATAAATATTTATAGTATAAATTGCAAGCTTAAGTAATAGTTTGCTAGACTTTCCAATGGGGAAATGCCCCATGTACAAAGAGCAGACACTGACTTCCAAGATTTTGGGAGTAATATGTTCTTAGAATCAAAATCTGTGATTGTATATCAAATTCTCTGGAGATGGAATATGCTATTCCAATTTCACCATCTTTCAGAAATTAAAAAATAATTGGTACAATAACTAGTATTGAAACTCAGAAATAGTCATGAGGAGCTGGATTATTTCCATTGAACCAGGGCAAATTCTTGAGTGAGACAGAGGTGATAACCAAATATTTTAGCACATAAGAAATTATCTCTATTGTTAATTTTTCAGACAGCTATTAATCTATTGCTTTCTGAATTTCAGTGAAAACCTTTTTGTGGGTTGGGTTTTACTGGTACACTGCTTTGTAATAAGAGTTCATTAATGCTTTGCAGAGTTCTGACCTGAGAGCTCTGGGGTGTGACATGGAATAAGGGCCCTTTTCATAAATTTAGAGATTACAGAACATTTGTAAATGAATATATATCTATTTAAATGACACAATTATATATATGTGTGTGTATATATATTTATATATGTGAAGAATAATAGCTGCTGTAGGCCACGTTTAAGCAATTGCACTTGTATTACTACTGCTCAGCATAGATAAGTGAGACTAGACCCCTAAAAAGTTTTATTTTATGGTTAACCCTATAATTGAAAATTTCAAAAAAAACAAAAACAAAGAGGAAGGAATGCTTTTGAACTTTCCATGAGACCAGAATCACCCTGATACCAAAACCAGACAAGATACACACACATACACACACACACACACACACACACACACACACAAAACTACATGCCAGTATCACTGATGAACACAGTCACAAAAATCCTCAATAACATATCAGCAAACTGATTTCAATAATACATTAAAAGGACATACCTTTCAATCAAGAGGGATTTGTCCCAGGGATGCAATATCCAGGGTAGTTCAATATCCACAAATCAATATGCAATACACCACACTAATAAATTGAAGAACAAAAGTCATATAATCACCTCAATAGATGCAGAAAGAGCTTTTGACAAGATTCAACACTCAATTATGATAAAAACTCTCAACAAAATGGGTATAAAGGGAACAGGTGCGCATGCATGTCTGCTCAGTTTTGTCTGACTCTGTGACCCCATGGACTGTAGCCCACCAACTCCTCTGTCCATGGAATTTTCCAGGCAAGGATACTGGAGTGGTCATCATTTCCTTCTCCAGGGGATCTTCCCAACCCAGGAGTCAAATCAGCATTTTGCATCTCCTGAATTATCAGGCAGTTTCTTTACCAGTTGAGCCATGAGGGAAGTCCCATTGAAGGAACATACCTCGACACAATAACGGCCATTGATGACAAACACTCAATAGTGAAAAGCTGAAAGCATTTCCTCTAAGATCAGAAACAACACCAGGACGCCAACTATAATCAGAGAGCCCTAGTTATCACACGTCAAAATGTAAATAGATGGATCCTTTTGGATCTCAAGAGTTTTTTTTTTATTTGGATTTACTTAAGCATAGCTAATGCCCTGATATGATAAAGGTAAATATTCTTATCTCTAGCATCCTGACTTGATTCTAATATTATTTATTTATATAAAACCTACAAAAAGGCAGAAAATGGAAATATGAGAAGTAGAATGAATGGTTCAGTGCCAGGAACAATGAAATAAGATTCCAGATACCTCTCTTCTGGCCCTAAAGACCCTTTCTGGTTGTCTGTTCTCCCAGCTGGAAAATATGGGGATTCACCCCATGGGCACTTTGAACTCTGACTGTCCATGAGTTTCTGAGGTGCACCCTGGAAAAAGAAACCTGGTCAGGGTGCAGGCAGGCTCCTGGGCTTGCCTTTCCCTGTGCGTCTGCTCCCTGAGGTACCCTGAAGATGATTTCTTGTCCATCCAGTAAGCTGGTGTCACGTGACAGAAGGAAATATGTTTCCAATTTTGCTCACATCTGAAAGGAATTTTTCTTGGAAGATTATGTCTCTACCCTGCAAAGCATTATGGTACTCTCTGTATATCAGATCTTGTACTATTTTATTTATATATGAAAAGTTAGGATTTTGTCTTTTGACATGAGAAAAATCTCTTGAGAAAATAATGGATAAAAAATCCTGAATTACCTAAAGTCAGCCAAGGAAGTGAGAAAAAAATAATCACATATCCAAATAAAAAAAAGTAAAGTGGACACAGAAATCATACTGAAAGCTGGCTGGCTGCTACAGAACTTCTGTCTCTTAGATTTACATTAATATTTAGCCAACAGCTATTCTAAGTAGGAAAGTAAAATTTTAAGATTCAGTCTTAAGTCACATGTCACTTAGGAGGAAAAAGCCAAGTAAAGCCATGATTATGGTGTACTATTTCAGATGTTAAATCTCATTCCAGAATTTGTACAGTCTCACATTTTGAAGAGTAAAATGTGATTTCACATTTCTTTCCATTTTATGATAATACTCAAAACTCAGAAATTTAGACTAATGCAGATAACACTAAAATGAAGAGATCATGCAATTTGCACAGATAAGCTTTCTCAGGATAAAGTAACTTCTCCCAATATACTCTGACAGATATTAGTGATGTTATATGGTTGTAGTTTATTCACAACTTCACTGATTTTCATGACACTGTGCACTGTAGAAAATAATTACATTATATTAATTTCTCCACTGATGTCTTTAACAAATGAACTCCTGTGAAATATTTCAGTTGGAGTTTATAGTAGGTTGATGCAAAAATAATTGTGGTTTTGGAATGTGAATTCTAAATTGTTATAACTACACTCAAACACATCTTTATTAATCAAAATAGGAACGATTACAATCAACACATTTTTGCCAATAAGAACTAAGTCTGTTTATTCCTATAGCATAAAAATCCCAGGCTTTGGGATTTGACAAACTCTTGGAAAGCCTTTTCTGATTGCTGGCTAAGGAAGCATTTTCCTTGCAAAAAGTTGTTGAGATGCTCGAAGAAGTGCTAATTCGTTGGAGAGAAGTCAGGTGAATATGGTGGATGAAGCAAAATTTTGTAGCCCAGTTTGTTCAACTTTTGAAGTGTTGGTTGTACAACATGTGGTCAAACATTGTCATGGGGAAGAATTAGGCCCTTTCTATTGACCAATGCCAGCCGCAGTCTTTGTAGTTTTCAGGGTGTCTCACTGATTTGCTGAGCATACTTCTCAGATGTAATGGTCTTGCCAGGATTCAGAAAGCTGTAGTGGATCAGACCAGCAGGAGACCAGCAAATAGTGACGATGATTCTTTTTTTTAGTGCAAGTTTGGCTTCAGGAAGTGCTTTGTAGCTTCTTCTTTGTCCAATCGCTGAGATGGCATTGTCGGTCATTGTACAAAATCCACTTTCATCACATGTAACCATCCGATTGAGACATGGTTCCTTGCTGTTGCATAAAACAAGAGAAGACAACACTTCAAAATGACGATTTTTTTGATTTTTGGTCAGTTCATGAGACATTTACTTATTGAGCTTTTGCAATTTTCTAATTTGCTTCAAATGCCAAATGACCATAGAATGGTTGATGTTGAATTCTTTGGCAACTTCTAATGCAGTAGTAAGAGAATTAGCTTCAATGATTGCTCTCAATTGGTCATTGTCAACTTTTGATAGCCAGCCACTGTGCTCCTCATCTTCAAGACTCTCGTCTCCTTTGCAAAACTTCTTGAGCCACAGTGCACTCTAAGTTTGTTAGCAGTTCTTGGGCCCAATTTGTTGTTGATGTTGTGTGCGTCTCCTCTGTTTTACAACCCGTTTTGAACTTGAATAAGAAAATCACTCAAATTTACTTTTTGTCTAACATCATTTCTATAGTCTCAAATAAATACAAAATAAAAAGCAAGTAATAAGTCATTAGCAAAAAAAAAAAAAGAAATGTGCACAAAAATAATGTATAACATAACCACATTTACCTAAGAATGTATTCCAATATCAAACAGAAAATTTCAATAATGCAAAAACCACAATTATGTTTGCACCAACCTAATAGTTCTTAAATTCTGTATCTTTAAAAGGCAAGACTTCCTGAGTTTTCTAATCTATATATCGGGGATATAATTTCTACCTTGCCAAGTTGTTGTGAAAGTTGAAAATAATTTAATTTTGTCACATGAATATCAAAGTATGTGCTGTGGGTGATTGGAAATATATGTGTGTGTACATGTGTGTGCCTATTTCACAGAATGTTTTGTGTCATTATTGGCATTACTAAGCTTTTGACTGCTTCCTGCTTTACCTTAAGTAGTACTGACAATGTTAAACCACCACTGGGTAAAAAGAGTTGAGCAGAATGATTCTATTGAATTGCTTTTGAATTCTCTATGCTTATACTGTCTACAGGTTGTAAGATATTCCCTTTAACTAGTTTACTTTCATTTTTTTATCTGTTCCTCCCACAGTGGTCCTCTTAGAATCTCTCTTCCTCATTTGAAATGGGCATAAGTAATTAGGATATTTACTGAGAGATGTGTGTGTGTGTGTATATATATGTATGTCTCTTTTGATGGTAGTTCAAGTACTTTTGTCAAAAAAATTGGAAATGATTTTTTTTAAATGTTGAGATTTCTAGATTAATGTAATAATAAACTAGGGGTTCCTAACCCACTCTGCCCAGCATTCTCATAAAAATACTAAGACATATAAAACAAAAAACAAAAAAGTAATTGACAAGTGACTAAAGATAAGAAATTGGCAACAGAATAAATTCTTTAATCAATTTTCACTATATGCATTACATTGCTGGCAGTGGAAAATGAGAAACATATTCCAGGACTACACTTTATGAGTTTAAAATACAACATGAAAAGAAAGAAGAAAGGAAGAAAGGAAGGAAGAAAAAAGGGAGATAAGAAGGCAAAAGGTCCAGTGAAGTGCTGGCTCATCTGTATTACTTCACTGGGTCAAGAAAATATACACTGCAGTATAGAGAAAAACACATAATTATTGACTCACTGCAAAAGATTTCCCATCTAAGCTCCCAGAGCCAGAGTCTTAGAACATCTCCTGTACTTGGGAGTCATGTACTTAAATACTTAAAAGGGACAAGAAAATAATATAAATAATTGAAACAGACAGACTTCAGTTGTGGAAAGACAAAGACAGTTATCATTTCTGCAGAGAAGTGATTAAACCCATTCAATAGCCAAGAAAAAACTAAAATTTTAGAAAGACTTTCCATTCTTTTGGCCTGAAGGTTTAATGTGATGTGGTTTCACACAGAACAGGAATTTATCACCTCATCCTCCCCCACTAACTTGTATCTTTATGAGACTGGTCTGCTTGGGAGGGTGAATTAAGTTCCTGTTCTGTTCTCCTTTTGAATGTGTTACCTACACAGACTTGTATTCCAGTTTCTAGTCAACTGTTCAGTTAGCTTACCCAGGCAAGTCTGTCTAGAACTTGCCTGTACCTGCTTAGCAATGCTGTGACTGAGGAATGTCTGCCTAATTCAGGTGTGCAGTATTGCTAAGTATGTCTCCATAGCTGTCCTTTTCCACCTGTTTTGTTCTTGTGCCTACATTTCAGCTGGCTCTAAATCGAAGATATACTGTTTATTTTCCCTCTAAAATTCTAACAAAATAAAAAAATATTGAGTAGAAGTAACAAGTGTTTGATAGGATGACCTAATAAAACTGTTCAAATATTAATAATACACATATACATATGCACTCATATTTATGCATTACCAATAATCTGTTAGGAAATAAAATAGGAAACATCCCACTCACAATGTTAATAAAATTGCAAACTGTCCAGAAATTATCCCCAAACGGAGTATATGAAATAAACCATTAAAACTTATTCAGGGCTGTAAAAGTACTAATTCTACTTCTTCTTGCTGCCAAGTTGCTTCAGTCGTATCCAATTCTGTGCGACCCCATGGACTGTAGCTTACCAGGCTTCTCCATCCATGGGATTCTCCAGGCAAGAACACTGGAGTGGGTTGCCATTTCCTCCTCCAAAGCATGAAAGTGAAAAGTGAAAGTGAAGTCGCCCAGTCGTGTCCGACTCTTAGCGACCCCATGGACTGCAGCCTACCAGGCTCCTCCGTCCATGGGATTTTCCGGGCAACAGTACTGGAGTGGGGTGCCATTGCCTTCTCCCCTACTTGTTCTTAGTCTTCCATTAATATTGTTTTACTCTGATATATATAATAGTAGGCTAATAATAACAATATTATCAATAACAATATTTCACTAATTATATTGAAGATTGCTTTTCAGATGATTATGCCATTAGATTATATCACACTAGTCACCTTTCAGTGTGTCTGCCCTCTGATGCCCTCTCACAACACCTATCGCCTTACTTGGGTTTCTCTTATCTTGGACGTGGGGTATGTCTTCATGGCTGCTCCAGCAAAGCTCAGCCACTGCTCCTTACCTTGGATGAGGTCGCCCCTCCTGACCTTGAACGTGGAGTAGCTCCTCTAGGCTCTCCTGCACCCATGCAGCCAGTGCTCTTGGATGTGGGGTTGCTCCTCTCGGCCACCGCCCCTGATCTTGGGCATGGGGTAGCTCCTCTCGGCCGCTGCCCAGGGTCCTCCAGGCAGTAGGAGAGGGGTCAGAGCAAAGTCCCAGGTTCCTGGGCAAGGCTCTCAGGGTCTTAGGCCAGAAGGTGATGTCTTGGCAGGGGAGTCAAATCTCGTGGGATTCCCCACCTTTCTGGGGTTTCCCTTTATCTCCTCTATGATCACAAGGACCACAGCCTTGTCTAACTCAATGAAACTAAGCCATGCCATGTGGGGCCACCCAAGATGGGCGGGTTATGGTGAAAAGGTCTTACAGAATGTGGTCCACTGGAGAAGGGAATGGCAAACCACTTCAGTATTCTTGCCTTGAGAACCCCATGAACAGTATGAAAAGGCAAAATGATAGGATACTGAAAGAGGAACTCCCTGGGTCGGTAGGTGCCCAATGTGCTACTGGAGATCAGTGGAGAAATAATTTCAGAAAGAATGAAGGGATGGAGCCAAAGCAAAAACAATACCCAGTTGTGGATGTGACTGGTGACAGAAACAAGGTCTGATGCTATAAAGAACAATATTGCAAGGGAACCTGGAATGTTAGTTCCATGAATCAAGGCAAATTGGAACTGGTCAAACAGGAGATGACAAGGGTGAATGTCGGCAATCTAGGAATCAGCAAACTAAAATGGACTGTTATGTGTGAATTTAACTCAGATGACCATTATATCTACTACTGTGGGCAGGAATCCCTTAGAAGAAATGGAATAGCCATCAGGGTCAACAAAAGAGTCCAAAATGCAGTACTTGAATGTAATCTCAAAAATGACAGAATGATCTGTGTTCATTTCCAAGGCAAACCATTCAATATCACAGTAATCCAAGTCTATGCCCCAAGCAGTAACGCTGAAGAAGCTGAAGTTGAATGGTTCTGTGAAGACCTACAAAACCTTTTACAACTAACACCCAAAAAAGATGTCCTTTTCATTATAGGGGACTGGAATCCAAAAGTAGGAAGTCAAGAAACACTTGGAGTAACAGGAAAATTTGGCCTTGGAATACAGAATGAAGCAGGGCAAAGGCTAATAGAGTTTTGCCAAGAAAATGCACTGGTCATAGCAAACACCTTCTTCCAACAATACAAGAGAAGACTCTATACATGGACATCACCAGATGGTCAACACTGAAATCAGATTGATTACATTCTTTGCAGCCAAAGACGGAGAAGCTGTATACAGTCAAAAAAACAAGACTGGGAGCTGACTGTGGCTCAGATCATGAACTCCTTATTGCCAAATTCAGACTGAGATTGAAGAAAGTAGGGAAAATCACTAGACCATTCAGGTATGACCTAAATCAAATCTCTTATAATTATACAGTGGAAGTGAGAAATAGATTTAAGGGACTAGATCTAATAGATAGAGTGCTGGATGAACTATGGACGGAGGTTCTTGACATCGTACAGGAGACGGGGATCAAGACCATCCCCATGGAAAAGAAATGCACAAAAGCAAAATGGCTGTCTGAGGAGGCCTTACAAATAGCTGTGAAAAGAAGAGAAGTGAAAAGCAAAGGAGCAAAGGAAAGATATAAGTGTCTGAATGCAGAGTTCCAAAGAATAGCAAGAAGAGATAAGAAAGCCTTCTTCAGCGATCAATGGAAAGAAATAGAGGAAAACAACAGAATGGGAAAGACTAGAGATCTCTTCAAGAAAATTAGAGATACCAAGGGAACATTTCATGCAAAGATGGGCTCAATAAAGGACAGAAATGATATGGACCTAACAGAAGCAGAAGATATTAAGAAGAGGTGGCAAGAATACACAGAAGAACTGTACAAAAAAGATCTTCATGACCCAGATAATCACGATGGTGTGATCACTGACCTAGAGCCAGACATCCTGGAATGTGAAGTCAAGTGGGCCTTAGAAAGCATCACTACGAACAAAGCTAGTGGAGGTGATGGAATTCCAGTTGAGCTATTTCAAATCCTGGAAGATGATGCTGTGAAAGTGCTGCACTCAATATGCCAGCAAATTTGGAAAACTCAGCAGTGGCCACAGGACTGGAAAAGGTCAGTTTTCATTCCAATCCCAAAGGCAATGCCAAAGAATGCTCAAACTACCGCACAACTGTACTTACCTTACACACTAGTAAAGTAATGCTCAAAATTCTCCAAGCCAGGCTTCAGCAATACGTGAACCGGGAACTTCCAGATGTTCAAGCTGGTTTTAGAAAAGGCAGAGGAACCAGAGGTCAAATTGCCAAAAAATCCGCTGGATCATTGAAAAAGCAAGAGAGTTTCAGAAAAAACATCTACTTCTGCTTTATTGACTATGCCAAATCCTTTGACTGTGTGGATCACAATAAACTGTGGAAAATTCCAAAAGAGATGGGCATACCAGACCACCTGACCTGCCTCTTGAGAAACCTATATGCAGGTCAGGAAGCAACAGTTAGAACTGGACATGGAACAACAAACTGGTTCCAAATAGGAAAGGGAGTATGTCAAAGCTGTATATTGTCACCCTGCTTATTTAACTTCCATGCAGAGTATATTATGAGAAAAGCTGGGCTGTCTACGGCCATACCACCCTGAACGCACCCAATCTCATCTGATTTCAGAAGCTAAGCAGGGTCGGGCCTGGTTAGTACTTGGATGAGAGAAACGTTGGGCTGGAAGAAGCACAATCTGGAATCAAGATTGCCAGGAGAAATATCAATAACCTCAGATATGCAGTGGAGAAGGCAATGGCACCCCACTCCAGTACTCTTGTCTGGAAAATCCCATGGATGGAGGAGCCTGGTAGGCTGCAGTCCATGGGATCGCTAAGAGTCAGGCATGACTGACTGACTTTACTTTCACTTTTCACTTTCATGCATTGGAGAAGGAAATGGCAACCCACTCCAGTGTTCTTGCCTGGAGAATCCCAGGGATGGGGGAGCCTGGTGGGCTGCCGTCTATGGGGTCACATAGAGTCAGACATGACTGAAGTGACTTAGCAGCAGCAGCAGCAGATATGCAGATGGCACCACCCTTATGGCAGAAAGTGAAGAGGAACTAAAAAGCGTCTTGATGAAAGTGAAAGAAGAGAGTGACAAAGTTGGTTTAAAGCTCAACATTCAGAAAACGAAGATCATGGCATCTGGTCCCATCACTTCATGGCAAATAGATGGGGAAACAGTGTCAGACTTTATTTTGAGGGGCTTCAAAATCACTGCAGATGGTGATTGCAGCCATGAAATTAAAAGACGCTTACTCCTTTGGAGGAAAGTTATGACCAACCTAGATACAATATTCAAAAGCAGAGACATTACTTTGCCATAAAGGTCCATCTAGTCAAGGCTATGGTTTTTCCTGTGGTCATGTATGGATGTGAGAGTTGGACTGTGAAGAAAGCTGAGTGCCAAAGAATTGATGCTTTTGAAGTGTGGTGTTGGAGAAGACTCTTGAGAGTCCCTAGGACAGCAAGGAGATCCAATCAGTCCATCCTAATGGAGATCAGTCCTGGGTCTTCATTGGAAGGACTGATGCTGAAGCTGAAACTGCAATATTTTGGCCACCTCATGTGAAGAGTCGACTCACTGGAAAAGATCCTGATGCTGGAGGGATTGGGGGCAGGAGGAGAACGGGATGACAGAGGATAAGATGGCTGGATGCCATCTCCGACTCGATGGACATGAGTTTGAGTAAACTCTGGGAGTTGGTGATGGACAGGGAGGCCTGGCGTGCTGTGATTCATGGGGTTGCAAAGAGTCAGACATGACTGAGTGGCTGAACTGAACTGAGTCACATTTCTGTATTTTAAAGTTTCTGTTTTTAACCTAATCAGATTTATAGATCTCTTTATTTAACGCCCCAGCTTTTGTATCTTAGAAGAATTTTCCTACTTAGTTACACTTTATAAAAAAATTTACACATATATCTCTTTATAATTTGTATATGTTCCTTTTATTCACTTATATGAGCCAGAAACCGATTCAAATTGGTCCTCTGTCATATGGCTTACCAGCCATCCCAACACCATTTTCCTCCCATTGATAGCAGATACTCTTTTAAAAATATTTTCTAACTTTGTTGTTGTTCAGTTGCTCAGTCCTTTCTAACGCTTTAGGACCCCTGGGACTGCAGCACACTAGGCTTCCCTGTCCTTCACCATCTCCTGGAGGTTGTTCAAACTCATGTCCATTGAGTGAGTGATGCCATCTAACTTCTAACCTAGCATATACAATTTGACTTATTTGGGGATTTTAAAAATTATTTTTCACTAGTGTTCGTGCATGGTAAGTCACTTCAGTCCTGTCCGACTACTTGCAGTCTTACAGACCATAGCTCACCAGGCTCCTCTGTCCATAGTATTCTCCTGGTGAGAATGCTGGAGTGGATTGCTGTGCTCTCTTCCAGGGGATCTTCCCGATCCAGGGATTGAACCTATATCTTTCTCTTAAGTCTCCTGCATTGGCAGGCAGGCTCTTTACCACTAGCACCACTCGGGAAGCCTTTCCATTAGTATGCATGCATTATTATCGCACTACATGGTTTTGATTATAGAGGCTTTAGTACTACACATGTATAATATATCACAGGTCTAGAAGTCTTTCTCCTTCCTAGAAACTGCTCTTTTTTCCTACATTTTTATTCTTCTAAAAAAATCCATGATTGCTTGGCTGGTTTCAAAAATAAGGTTTTTACTGGAATATTGTTAAAATTATAAGTTTTTAGTGTTGAATCTTAACTAAAAATATGGTATGTTCCTTTCATAGCTTATCTACATTGTGTTCCCTTCATTAAGTCTATAGATTTTTTCTTTCAGGAGTGATTTTATGCTTTTCCTCACATATAGTTGTAAATATATAAAGATTAAAACTAGGTATGAATTTATTGTTTTTAATAGTGAAGTCTTTCTCTTTCCTGAGAGCTCAGTTGGTAAAGAATCTGCCTGCAATGAAGGAGACCCTGGTTCGATTCCTGGGTTGGGAAGATCCCCTGGAGAAGGAATTGCTACCCACTCTAGTATTCTTGGCCTTCCCATGTGGCTCAGCTGGTAAAGAATCTGCCTGCAATGTGGGAAACCTGGGTTCAATCCCTGGGTTGGGAAGATCCCCTGGAGAAGGGAAAGGCTACCCAGGCTAGTATTCTATTTTACATACACTACTGTAAATTTCTGTTCCTGTTTGAGTTCCCTGAGTCATTCAGCAAATCCCCACTGGCTATCTATTTTACATACACTGTCATAAATTTCTGTTCCTCTTTGAGTTCCCTGAGTCACACAGCAAATCCCCACTGGCTATCTATTTTACATACACTATTGTAAATTTCTGTTACTGGCTCCATATCTCTCCCCTTCTCCCTCCTCTCCTCCCACCATGTCCATAGCTCTGCTCTCTATGCCTGTTTCTCCAGTGCTGCCCTGAAAAAAAATTCATCAGTGCCATCTAGATTCCATATATATGTCCGTATATAATATTTATATTTCTCTTTCTGACTTACTTTACTCTGTATAATAGGCTCTAGTTTCGTCCACCTCATTAGAATAGATTCAAATGCGTACCTTTTTATGGCTGAGTAGTATTCTGTCATATATATGTACCACAACTTCTTTATCCATTCATCTGTCAATGAACATCTAGGTTGCTTCCATGTTCTACTGCTGCTGCTAAGTTGCTTCAGTCGTGTCTGACTCTGTGCGACCCCATAGATGGCAGCCCGCCAGGCTCCGCTGTCCCTGGGATTCTCCAGGCAAGAATACTTGAGTGGGTAGCCATTTCCATCTCCAATGCATGAGAGTGAAGAGTGAAAATGAAGTCACTCAGTCACGTCCAACTCTTTGCAATCCCATGGACTGCAGCCCACCAGGCTCCTCGGTCCATGGGATTTTCCAAGCAAGAGTACTGGAGTGGGGTGCCATTGCCTTAGAGCTGCAATGAACATTAGGGTACATGTGTCTTTATTAGTTTTGATTTCCTCATGGAATATGCCCAGGAGTTTAGAATAAACCTAGGGTTTGCTGGGTCATATGGTGGTTTTATTTCTAGCTTTTTACAGAATCTTCATACCGAACAGACTGACTTTAAAGTTTATACAAAAAGCTGAAAAAAACACCTCATATAATGTCTAATGTGACCCTGGAAAAAAATAATAAAGCTGGAAGATTCACACTACTAGATTATAAAGCTTATTATAAAGCTAGAGTAATTACTACAGTAGTATTGATAAAACAGTAGTGATGTAGACCAATGGAACAGAGGAGAGACCCTAGAAACAGACCCACATAAATACCATCAACTGATTTTTGACAAGCAGCAAAGGCAATGGCAAACAGATGGAGGAAAAGTGGAAACAGTGGCAGATTGTATCTTCCTGGGCTCAAAAATCACTGTGGACGGTGACCGTAGCCATGAAATTAAAAGACCCTCATTCCTTGGAAGAAATGCTGTGACAAACCTAGATAGCATATTCAAAAGCAGAGACATCACTTTGCCAACAAAGGTCTGTATAGTCAGTGCTATGCTTTTTCCAGTAGTCATGCATGCATGTGAGAGTTGGACCATAAAGAAAGCTAAGCAGTGAAGAATTAATGTTTTTGAACTGTGGTGTTGGAGAAGACCCTTGAGAGTCCCTTGGACTGCAAGGAGATCAAACCAGTCAATCCTGAAGGAAATCAACCCTAAATATTCATTAGAAGGACTGATACTGAAGCTGAAACTCCAATACTTTGGCCACCTGATGCAAAGAGCCAACTCATTGGAAAAGATCCTGATGCTTGGGAAGACTGAAAGCATGAGGAGAAGGGGGCGACAGAGGATGAGATGGTTGGGTAGCATCACTGACTCGACGGACATGAGTTTGAGCAGACTCCAGGAGAAAGTGAAGGACAAGGAAGCCTGGCATGCTGTTGCCCACGGAGTTGCAAAGAGTTGGAAACAACTGAAACTGAACGACAACAAAGGCAACAGAATGGAAAAAATGATAGCCTTTTCCACATATGGTTCTGGGATAATTAAATGTTCATCTGCAAAAAATGAAAGTGGACAGAGACCTTGTGCCTTTCACAAAAATTAAGTCTATAAATCTTCTAGAAGAAACATAGGAGAAAATCTACATGACCCTGACCTTGGGTTTGCTGATAAGGTTTTAGAATCAATACCCAAAGCTCTATGTGCTCAGTTGCTCAGTTGTGTCTGAAACTTTGTGACCCCATGGACTGCAGCCCGCCAGGCTCTTCTGTACATGGAATTTACCAAGCAAGAATATTGGATTGGGATGCCATTTCCCACTCCAGGAAAAGCACTATACTTGCAAGAAAAAAATGATATCTTGGACTTTACGAAAATTAACAACTTCTGTGCTGCTCAGTGTTATGTGGCAGCCTGGATGGGAGGGGATTCTATGAGAGAATGGATACATGTATACGCAGGCTGAGTCCCTTTGCCGTTCACCTGAAACTATCGCAACATTGTTAATTGGTTATACCCCAATATAAAATTAAACGTTTTTTTAATTTATTTATCTTAATTAGAGGCTAATTACTTTACAATATTGTATTGGTTTTGCCATACATCAACATAAAAACACTTCTGTGACATCATTAGGAAAATGAAAAGACAAATCACATACTTGGAGAAAATATTTGCTTAAGACATATATGATAGAGGATTTGTATCCAAGATATATAAAGAACTCTTAAAACTCAAGAATAAGGAAACAAACAACCTATTTTTTTAAATGGGCAGAAATATAAACAGACACCTCAGCAAAGAAGATGCTGCAAATAAGGATATGTACCACAGCTTCTTTATCTAGTCATCTGTCGATAGGCATGTAGGTTGCTTCCATGTCCTAGCTATTGTAGAGTTGCAGTGAACATTGGATAAGGATATGAAAAGAGGCTTAAGACTATTTGTCATTAAAAAATTATAAATTAAAATGAGATACCACTACATATCTATTAGAATATCCAAAATTTAAAAAAAAAATTGACAATGTTAATTGTATAGAGCAACAGGGCCACTTATTTATTGCTGGTGAGAATGCAGAGTGGTACGGGCACTTTGGAAGGAAACTTGTCAGTTTCTTAAAAAAGTAAAACTAATATTACCATTATTATCTAGCTTTTGTGTCCCTAGATATTTACTCAAATTATCTGAAAGCATGTATCTACATAAAACCTGCACATGAATTTGTGTAGCGTCTTTGTTCACAATAGCCCCAAACTAAAAACAAACAAGCTGCCATTAAGTAAGTAAATGGATGAACAATCTGTAGTACATTCATACAGTAGACTAATACTTAGCAATAAAACAAAATAAGCGAATAACCCATGGAAAGACATGAATGAATCTTAAATGGTCTCGTTAAATGGGAGAAGTCAGCCTGAAAAAGCTAAATACCTGATGTGATTCCACTATTATGACATACAAGAAAAGGGAAAACTATAAATGAAGTAAAAAGATCTGTGGTATTTTAGGGAAATTCAGTGGCAGGAGGAGAATTCAATGGGTAAAGCACAATGGATTTTTCAGGCCCGTGAAACTATTTTGTAGGATACTGTAATGGTGGATGCATGATACTCTGTCAAAACCCATCAAACTTTATAGAATAATAAATGAAACAATGCTATACAAAGTTTTAAGAAATTATTTAGGAGGTTGAATGAATGTATGAAACAACCTTACTGAAGGAAATGGGGAAAAGTTGTTGACCTAAGTATCTTTAGAAATAAGAAGAGTCTGCAAGACTAAAGGCAACTCTGGATTCTAATTGATAAGGTATGTCTCAGTTCAGTTCAGTTCATTTCAGTCGCTCAGTCGTGTCTGACTCTTTGCGACCCCATGAATCGCAGCACACCAGGCCTCCCTGTCCATCACCAACTCACAGAGTTGACTCAGACTCACATCCATCGAGTCAGTGATGCCATCCAGCCATCTCATCCTCTGTCGTCCCCTTCTCCTCCTGCCCCCAATCCCTCCCAGCATCAGAGTCTTTTCCAATGAGTCAACTCTTCGCATAAGGTGGCCAAAGTACTGGAATTTAAGCTTTAGCATCATTCCTTCCAAAGAAACCCCAGGGTTGATCTCCTTCAGAATGGACTGGTTGGATCTCTTTGCAGTCCAAGGGACTCTCAAGAGTCTTCTCCAACACCACAGTTCAAAAGCATCAATTCTTCGGCGTTCAGCTTTCTTCACAGTCCAACTCTCACATCCATACATGACCACTGGGAAAACCATAGCCTTGACTAGACGGACCTTTGTTGGCAAAGTAATGTCTCTGCTTTTGAATATGCTATTTAGGTTGGTCATAACTTTTCTTCCAAGGAGTAAGCGTCTTTTATTTTCATGGCTGCAGTCTCCATCTGCAGTGATTTTGGAGCCCCCAAAAATAAAGTCTGACACTGTTTCCACTGTTTCCCCATCTATTTCCCATGAAGTGATGGGACAAGATGCCATGACCTTAGTTTTCTGAATGTTGAGCTTTAAGCCAACTTTTTCACTCTCCTCTTTCACTTTCATCATGAGGCTTTTTATTTCCTCTTCACTTTCTGCCATAAGGGTGGTGTCATCTGCATATCTGAGGTTATTGATATTTCTCCCAGCAATCTTGATTCTAGCTTGTGCTTCTTTCAGCCAGCGTTTCTCATGATGTACTCTGCATAGAAGTTAAATAAGCAGGGTGACAATATACAGCCTTGACCTACTCCTTTTCCTATTTGGATTTCATGGGAGTACAAATTAAAAAGACAGATAACTCTATGCATGTATATTGGGGCTTTCACATTGGCTCAGCTGGTAAATAACCCTCGGGCCAATGCAGGAGACACAAGAGACACAAGTTCGAATCCTGGGTTGGGAAGTTTGATCCCTGGATTGGAAAGATCTCCTGGAGAAGGAAATGGCAACCACTCCAGTATTCTTGGGCTTCCCTGGTAGCTCAACTGGTAAAGATTCTTAGGTTGGGAAGATCCGGTGGAGAAGGGAACAGCTATCCACTCCAGTATTCTGGCCTGGAGAATTCCATGGACTGTATAGTCCATGGGGTCACAAAGAGTCGGACACGACTGGGCAACTTTATCTTTCACCCTTTCCAGTATTCTTGTTTGCAAAATTCCGTGGACAGAGGAGCCTGGTGTGCTTCAGTCCATGGGGTCTCAAAGAGTTGGACACAACTGACTGCCCAGGCATATTTACAATTTAAAAAACAAATAAGTAGCAGGTGATGGGAGCTAGTTTCTCAGTTGAAGTGGGAGTTTACAGGTAAGAAAGGAGTGTGTGCGTGCGTGCTCAGTCATATCAGACTCTTTGAGATACCACAGACTGTAGCCCACCAATCTCCTTCTGTCCATGGGATTTCCCAGGCAAGAATACTGGAGTGCATTGCCAGTTCCTTCTCCAGGGGTGTTCTCCACCCAAAGATCGAACCTGTGTCTCCTGCAGTGGCAGGCAGATTCTTTACCACTGTGCCACCTGGGAAGCCCGGGAAAGGAAGGGGAGGAGACTGGGATGATTCATGGGGTAATGGATGAGGTTTGGAGACATTAGTATAAATTCATGAGTAGCTTAATGTAATAACAGATGATTAGAAACACATAGAAATATCTATAGATAAGTGTATGCACATGCCTCAGTATAAACACATATTTTATTGCTCTGTCAGATGAGAAGGCATAAAAACAATGATATCCCACAAGCAATGGGCATATCTAGTGCCTAGATCCTAGTTTTTAATACTACTTTCCAGGAAAAAGAACCAGGATATTTTTGAAAAATGATATATTCTAGGAGTGGGACTGGATATATAAAAAATGAATCTGGAACATGGATGTGCTCTAAAAACAAAAAACAAACAAAAACTCAACAATGATAAGTATACGTCAGAAGGACACAGGGACCAACTGAGAAAGCACCCCAGCAGACAAACTCAGAACCAGCTGAGCAAGAAATTGAAGAAAGGAGTATTGCAAAGTAACCTAAGGTAAAAAATAAATATACATGAATCCACATTGATGTAAATAAGTGATTATATAATATAAATGATGAATAAATGAGAAGAGAACAGACAAATCACCATTGTAAAATAATCATAAATAATTTAGATGCTCTGCCCTCAAAGAGGTGACCTATATGGCATTTCTTTTTGGGTAAAAAAAGTGTTGTGTATTATACATAAATGGGATTTTCTCTGACTGCCTTTTATATCTGTCACTTTAGAGTGAATCATTTTTACCTCCTTATGTCTGATTTCCTCCCATTCTCCTCCTTTTCATCTTCTGTCAATATTTCTTTATGATGCTACCCTGTCTATCGGATCTTTTGTTCCTTTCAATTTAATTTCTGGAATGATTTTTCCTTTTCTGAGAGATGTTAGCAACACTTTGCGTTTTCTGTTGTCCAATCATTCCTCTGTTTTTCTAGATCAGCAATATACAACTATTCATGGTTTATACTGGTTTCCTAAACCTTGTTAATTCCTTCAGCTATAAATGAAACACTATATTATAGTTTTTATCTGTGTTGTAGGCACATTGTTTCTGACATGTCTTTTCCATGTGTACATATATTTTCTGGCTCATGATTTTCAGGACTGTATCCCAGAAGCAGTTTCTGGAGTCTTTGACTCTCAATACCTTCTGATCTCACTTTGTCTTCTTTCCTATTTCCCATTTTTAGTTTAATACCATGTTGCTTTTGGTGTTTTGACTCAACCAAGTGTTTTTCAGTGTGTGGGATTATTTTTCATTTTGGTTGAACATGTTTTAAATCAATTGTTTCCTTTTGTTAACCTAATTTCCCTGTTTATTGGGTCATTCTCAGAGACTGAAAAATCTATGCTCCTGTACTGCTCTCCTCCAAATCTTTAAAAATGATACCATACTACTGGCTGAGATGCCTGGACAGGAATCATGTATCAGAAAATACTTTAGGTTAGTTGAAGCAGGTGCAAACAAGGCTGCCCAGCAAACAAGGGGCACTTCAATTTAAGTTTTCAGCAAGTGACACAGCATAAGGATGAACTTCCTTTTATTTTCAGAATATTTTAAACATGTTTCAGTATCAGTCTCAGAAGCAGAAGGGGAATAGAAGGGATAACATATATATTTCTAAAATGTATCAATATATTTATCAATTATAATATTTATAATTATACAGATGGGCAGCTTAAAGATCAACATCATTATCAAAAGAAAACCTAAGCAAAGAGCATTAAGCTATATTAGAAATATTTACAACTAAAGACTGTATATGTAGGCATTTGTGTATGTCTGTTTCCTGCCAAAAAGAAGGTACTAGAAAAGAGAAGGCTTGAGCTCTGAAAATAGTGTGTTTAAAGGTGTGAGGCTTCAAAGGTTGTTACCATTACAACGCTGGCAGTCTCTCATCGCTGAGAGGTACAGTCCTCTGGCCTGCCACGTCAAGCCTTGACCTGGGTACACCCAGCTGTCCTCATCAGTATAAAAGGAACTTGGTCCCTTTGCTCTCTCTGAGTGATTTCTCCTTCAAGGTGACAAAAGCCCTGGGACTCACCATGAGCTGTAGCTTATTTTACTTCCAAATAGATTTGGCTGAAGACTACAGATGGTTTGGAATGATTGGAGTGGACAGAAATGGTATGGCCCTAACAGAAGCAGAAGATATTAAGAAGAGGTGGCAAGAATACACAGAAGAACTAAACAAAAAAGATCTTAACCATGATAGTGTATCACTCACCCACAGCCAGACATCCTGGAATGTGAAGTCAAGTGGATATTACGAAGCATCACTATGAACAAAGCCAGTGGAGGTGAAGGAATTCCAGTTGAGCTATTTCAAGTTCTAAAAGATGATGCTGTGAAAGTGCTACACTCAATATGCCAGCAAATTTGGCAAACTCAGCAGTGGCCACAGGACTGGAAAAGGTCAGTTTTCATTCCAATCCCAAAGAAAGGCAATGTCAAAGAATGTTCAAACTACCACACAATTGCAATCATCTCACACCCTAGCTAAGTAATGCTCAAAATTCTCCAAGCCAGGCTTCAGCAATACGTGAACCATGAACTTCCAGATGTTAAACTGGATTTAGAAAAAGCAGAGGAACCAGAGATCAAATTGCCAACATCTGTTGGATCATCAAAAAAGCAAGAGAATTCCAGAAAAACATCTACTTCTGCTTCATTGACTACACCAAAGCCTTTGATTGTATAGATCACAACAAACTGTGGAAAATTCTGAAAGAGATGGGAATACCAGACCACTTTACCTGCCTTCTGAGAAACCTGTAT
This sequence comes from Bos indicus, assembly GCF_029378745.1. Lineage (NCBI taxonomy): Eukaryota > Metazoa > Chordata > Mammalia > Artiodactyla > Bovidae > Bos > Bos indicus. Next base: position 5,132,260 of record NC_091765.1, read on the forward strand.
GTGGGTCAAGAGGCAGCAGTTAGAACTGGAGGTGGAACAACATACTGGTTCCAAATAGGAAAAGGAGTACGTCAAAGCTGTATATTGTCACCCTGCTTACTAAACTTTTATGCAGAGTACAACATGTGAAATGCTGGGCTGGATGAAGCACAAGCTGGAATCAAGATTGCCAGGAGAAATATCAATAAACTCGGATACACAGATGAGGCCGCCCTTATGACAGAAAGTGAAGAACTAAAAAGCCTCTTGATGAAAGTGAAAGAGGAGAGTGAAAAAGTTAAAATTCAACATTCAGAAATCTAAGATCATGGCATCCAGTCCCATCCCTTCATGGCAAATAGATGGGGAAACAATGGAAACAGTGACAGACTTTATTTTTGGGGGCTCCAAAATCACTGCAGGTGGTGACTTCAGTCATGAAATTAAAAGACACTTGCTCTTAGAAGAAAAGCTATGATAGATACAATATTCAAAAGCAGAGACATTACTTTGCCATCAAAGATCCATCTAGTCAAGGCTATGTTTTTTTTACAGTATTCATGTATGGATGTGAGAGTTGGACTGTGAAGAAACCTGAGTGCTGAAGAATTGATGCTTTTGAACTGTGGTGTTGGAGAAGACTCCCGAGAGTCCCTTAAACTGCAAAGGAGATCCAACCAGTCCATCCTAAAGGAAATCAGTCCTGAATATTCATTGGAAGGACTGATGCTGAAGCTGAAACTCCAATACTTAGGCCACCTGATGCAAAGAACTGACTCCTTAGAAAAGACCCTGTTGCTGGCAAAGAGTGAAGGCAGAAGGAGAAGTGGATGACAGATGATGGGATGGTTGTATGGCATCACCTTCTCGATGGACATGAATTTGAGCAAGTTTCGGGTGTTGGTGATGGACAGGAAACCCTGGCATGCTGGAGTCCATGGGGTCACAAAGAGTCGGACACGACTGAGCGGCTGAACTGTACTGAACTGAACAGATAATTTAGATAAAAAATCCAAGGAGTACACTGTATTCCTGTGGGGCTCTTCTGCTGGTACTATTACCCAACTCGGTCCAGTTCCAAGTTATCAACCCCTATTTAACAGTCTCGTTAAAAGTTTTTGAAACTTGCTCATTCTTCATATGTCACTCTGACTTCATTTGAAACATAAAATGATCCAAGAATAACACCAAAGTATGAATGTGAATAATATCTAAACTTACACAAATGGATAAAAGATCAAAGAAATGAACTTAAGATTTGACTCAGAGCTACATTTTACTTGTGACTACCCTGTTGGGATGTATTTAACAACTGAAATAAAATTCAAATACTTCTTGTAAATATTATCTCAGTGTAGAGTTATTATTGGTGATCATTTCAAAATGTATACAAATACTGTATCTTTATACTGTATATCTGAAACTGGTATGGTGTTACATGTCAATTACACTGCAATAAAAGATAATATAAAGAATCACTAAAGGAAACTGAAGTATAGTCTTGACTGAAGAAATGAGAAAGGAAAAGTCGTGAGGACTTTGGCTGCCCCAGAATCAATGGGGGATGGTGATTAAGAAATTTTAATTGAGGGTCCCCAATCCCCACAAGACTCCCCACCAGTTTACTTTTCATCTTTCCTTTCTCGTTAAAGACTACTGTCTGAGTTTGGAATTTGTGTGTGGGTGTCATGTCAGTGCTGTGGATGGCACCTCAGTGCTGGCCTGAAGCATGAAAAGGGTTATTCTTGGTAAGATTTGCAGCCACTGTGCTGAATAAACCTAATAATAATACTGACTGTGGCAGGCAGAATAATGGCCCCACAAAAATGTCAATATATTAATCCAAGAAATGTGTGAGTATGTTACTTTATGTGGAAAAGGTGGCTTTGAGATGAGGACACTAAGGTTAAGTACCTTGATATGGAAAGAATATCTTGAATTTGGACTAAAGACCAGTGTAACCACAGGAGTCCTTAACCGTGGAGAATGCCTCCCAGCTTGAGAGGCCCAAAGAGGTTGGCCATGTGAGAGGAACTCTCTCACTACCGGTGGCTTTGAGAAAGGTGCAAGAGTGCCTCCAGGAAGGAAGGCAGCAGGCCCCTAGATGCTGGAAGAGGTGTCAGATCTTTCCAAGTTGGGGTTCCACATAAAGCCGGGAACTCAAGTGTTACTCCATCAAGGTGAGGTAAAGCAGGGGCAGTGTGACCCTTCCTGACCCTCTGGGGTCTACAAGGCCAGGTTCTTTGTCACTGTAAAGAGCAGAGAGTGAAAAACAAAGCCCCCTGATAAAGTGCAACTCAAAGCTTAAGTTACTTCCAATATAGACTTGCAACACTAACCCATGTTCCCTGGATGGTGCAGGCTTGGTTTAAATGGCCTTGAACTTGAGGCCTGCCAGACACATTCAAAAGTTCTCCTTGGAGAAATCTACCCTTCTTCTGCAGTCTCCTGCCTCTTAGATAAAGGAGCTTTGATTTTTTTCCAGATACCTAGGCCAAAAAATTCAGTATCATCCTTGGCAATTCTGTTTCTCACACCTCCCATCCAGTCTGTTTAGTTCAGTTCACTCGCTTAGTTGTGTCTGACTCTTTGCAACTCCATGGACTGCAGCATGCCAGTCTTCCCTGTCCATCACCAACTCCTGGAACTTGCTCAAACTCATGCCCATCAGTCGGCGATGCCATCCAACCATCTCATCCTCTGTTGTCCCCTTCTCCTCCCACCTTCAATCTTTCCAGTACATCAGGGTCTTTTCCAATGAGTCAGTTCTTTGCATCAGATGGCCAAAGTATTGGAGTTTCAGCTTCAGCATCAGTATTCAGGACTGATTTCCTTTAGGATGGATTGGTTGGATCTCCTTGCAGTCCAAGGGACTCTCAAGAGTCTTCTCCAACACCACAGTTCAAAAAAATAAATTCTTTGGCACTCAACTTTCTTCATAATCCAACTCTCACATCCATACACGACCACTGGAAAAACTTTAGCTTCGATACATGGGCTTTTCTTGGCAAAGTAATGTCTCTGCTTTTCAGTATGGTGTCTGGGTTGGTCATAGCTTTTCTTCCAAGGAGCAAGCATCTTTTAATTTCATGGCTGCAGTCACCATCTGCAGTGATTCTGGAGCCCCCAAAGATAAAGTCTGCCACTGTTTCCACTGTTTCCCCATCTATTTCCCATGAAGTGATGGGACCAGATGCCATGATCTTCGTTTTCTGAATGTTGAGCTTTAAGCCAACTTTTTCACTCTACTCTTTCACTTTATTTTATTTTATTTTTAAACTTTACAATATTGTATTAGTTTTGCCAAATATTGAAATGAATCCGCCACAGGTATACATGTGTTCCCCATCCTGAACCCTCCTCCCTCCTCCCGCCCCATACCATCCCTCTGGGTCGTCCCAGTGCACCAGCCCCAAGCATCCAGTATCATGCATCGAATCTGGACTGGCGACTCATTTCATATATGATATTATACGTATTTCAATGCCATTCTCCCAAATCTCCCCACCCTCTCCCTCTCCCTCTCCCACAGAGTCCAAAAGACTGTTCTATACATCAGTGTCTCTTTTGCTGTCTCATATACAGGGTTATTGTTACTATCTTTCTAAATTCCATATATATGCATTAGTATACTGTATTGGTGTTTTTCTTTCTGGCTTACTTCATTCTGTATAATAGGCTCCAGTTTCATCCATCTCATTAGAACTGATTCAAATGTATTCTTTTTAATGGCTGAGTAATACTCCATTGTGTATATGTACCACAGCTTTCTTATCCATTCGTCTGCTGATGGACATCTAGGTTGCTTCCATGTCCTGGCTATTATAAACAGTGCTGTGATGAACATCGGATACATGTGTCTCTTCCCCTTCTGGTTTCCTCAGTGTGTATGCCCAGCAGTGGGATTGCTGGATCATAAGGCAGTTCTATTTCCAGTTTTTTAAGGAATCTCCACACTGTTCTCCATAGTGGCTGTACTAGTTTGCATTCCCACCAACAGTGTAAGAGGATTCCCTTTTCTCCACACCCTCTCCAGCATTTATTGCTTGTAGACTTTTGGATTGCAGCCATTCTGACTGGTGTGAAATGGTACCTCATGGTGGTTTTGATTTGCATTTCTCTGATAATGAGTGATGTTGAGCATCTTTTCATGTGTTTGTTAGCCATCTGTATGTCTTCTTTGGAGAAATGTCTATTTAGTTCCTTGGCCCATTTTTTGATTGGGTCATTTATTTTTCTGGAATTGAGCTGTAGGAGTTGCTTGTATATTTTTGAGATTAGTTGTTTGTCAGTTGCTTCATTTGCTATTATTTTCTCCCATTCTAAAGGCTGTCTGTTCACCTTGCTTAGAGTTTCCTTTGTTGTGCAGAAGCTTTTAAGTTTAATTAGGTCTCATTTATTTATTTTTGCTTTTATTTCCAATATTCTGGGAGGTGGGTCATAGAGGATCCTGCTGTGATGTATGTCAGAGAGTGTTTTGCCTATGTTCTCCTCTAGGAGTTTTATAGCTTCTGGTCTTACATTTAGATCTTTAATCCATTTTGAGTTTATTTTTGTGTAGGGTGTTAGAAAGTGCTCTAGTTTCATTCTTTTACAAGTGGTTGACCAGTTTTCCCAGCACCACTTGTTAAAGAGATTGTCTTTAATCCATTGTATATTCTTGCCTCCTTTGTCAAAGATAAGGTGTCCATATGTGCGTGGATTTATCTCTGGGCTTTCTATTTTGTTCCATTGATCTATATTTCTGTCTTTGTGCCAGCACCATACTGTCTTGATGACTGTGGCTTTGCAGTTGAGCCTGAAGTCAGGTAGGTTGATTCCTCCAGTTCCATTCTTCTTTCTCAAGATAGCTTTGGCTATTTGGGGTTTTCTGTAATTCCATACAAATTGTGAAATTATTTGTTCTAGCTCTGTGAAGAATACCGTTGGTAGCTTGATAGGGATCATCAAGAGGCACTTTAGTTCTTCGCTTTCTACCATAAGGGTGGTGTCATCTGCATATCTGAGGTTATTGATATTTCTCCTGGTAATCTTGATTCCAGTTTGTGCTTCTTTCAGACCAGTATTTCACATGATATATTCTGCATATAAATTAAATAAGCAGGGTGACAACATAGAACTTTGATGTACTCCTTTCCCTATTTGGTAGGAGTCTCTTGTTCTGTGTCCAGTTCTAACTATTGCTTCCTGACCTGCATACAGGTTTCTCAGGAGGCAGGTCAGGTGGTCTGGTGTTCCCATCTCTTGAAGAACTTTCTGCAGTTTGTTGTGATCCACACAGTCAAAGGCTTTGGCATAGTCAATAAAGCAGAAGTAGATGTTTTTCTGGAACTCTCTTACTTTGTCTATGTTCCAATGGATGTTGGCAATTTGATTTCTGGTTCCTCTGCCTTTTCTAAATCCACCTGAACATCTGGAGTTCATGTTTCATGTACTGTTGAAGTCTGGCTTGGATAATTTTGAGCACTACTTTCATAGTGTGTGATATGATTGCAATCGTGCGGTAGTTTGAACATTCTTTGGCATTACCTTTCTTTGAGATTGGAATGAAAACTGATCTTTTCCAGTCCTGTGGCCACTGCTGAGTTTTCCAAATTTGCTGGCATATCCATAGACTTTCACAGCATCATCTTTTAGGATTTGAAATAGTTCAACTGGAATTCCATCACATCCACTAGCTTTGTTCATAGTGATGCTTTCTAACATCCCCTTGACTTCACATTCCAGGATGTCTGGCTCTAGGAGAGTGATCACACCATCATGGTTATCTGGGTCATGATGGTCTTTTTTGTATAGTTCTTCTGCGTATTCTTGCCACCTCTTCTTAATATCTTCTGCTTCTGTTAGGTCCATACCATTTCTGTCCTTTATCATGCCCATCTTTGCATGAAATGTTCCCTTGGTATCACTTATTTTCTTGAAGAGATCTCTAGTCTTTCCCATTCTATTGTGTTCTTCTATCTCTTTGCATTGCTCACTGAGGAAGACTTTCTTATTTCTCTGTGCTATTCTTTGGAACTCTACATTCAAATGGGTATATCTTTTCTTTTCACCTTTGCCTTTGGCTTCTCTTCTTTTCTGAGCTATTTGGAAGGCCACCCAAGATGGATGTTGGAGTGTGGAGTGTTCTGACAAAACGTGTCCACTGGAAGAGGCAATGGCAAATGACTTCAGTATTCTTGCCTTGAGAACCCCATGAACAGTATGAAAATGCAAAAAGATATGACACTGAAAGATGAACTTCCGAGGTTGGTAGGTGCCCAATATGCTACTGGAGAAGAGTGGAGAAATAACACCAGAAAGAATGAAGAGATGGAGCCAGAGAGAAAATAATGCCCAATTATGGATGTGACTGGTGATGGAAGTAAAGGCTGATGCTATACAAAGCAATATTGCAAAGGAACCTGGAATGTTAGGTCCAGGCTGCTAAGTCACTTCAGTCGTGTCTGACTCTGTGTGACCCCATAGACGGCAGCCCACCAGGCTCCTCCGTCCCTGGGATTCTCCAGGCAAGAACACTGGAGTGGGTTGCCATTTCCTTCTCCAATGCATGAAAGTGAAAAGTGAATGTGAAGTCACTCAGTGGTGTCCAACTCTTAGAGACCCCATGGACTGCAGCCCACCAGGCTCCTCCGCCCATGGGATTTTCCAGGCTAGAGTACTGGAGTGGGGTGCCATTGCCTTCTCCGATGTTAGGTCCATGAATCAAGGCAAATTGGGAGCCGTCCAACAGGAGATGGCAAGACTGAACATCAACATTTTAGGAATCAGTGAACTAAAATGGACTGGAACAGGTGAATTTAATTCAGATGATCATTATATCTACTACTGTGGGCAAGAATCCCTTAGCAGAAATAGAGTACCCATCATAGTCAACAAAAGAGTCTGAAATGCAGTACTTGGGTACAATCTCAAAAATGACAAAATGATTTCTATTTATTTCCAAGGCAAATCATTCAATATCATAGTAATCCAAGTCTATGTCCCAACCACTAATGCCAATTTGAACAGTTCTATGAAGACCTGAGACCTTCTAGAACTTACACCCCGAAAAGATGTCCTTTTCATTATAGGGAACTGGAATGCAGAGGTAGGAAGTCAAGAGATACCTGGAGGAACAGGCAATTTTTCCATGGTGTACAAAATGAAGCAGGACAAAGGCTAACAGTTTTGCTAAGAAAACACACTGGTCATAGGAAACACCCTCTTCCAACATAAGAGAAGACTCTACACATGGACATCACCAGATGGTCAATACTGAAATCAGATTGATTATGTTCTTTCCAGCCAAAGATTGCGAGGCTCTACACAATCAGCAGAAACAAGACTGGGAACTGACTGTGGCTCAGATCATGAACTCCTTATTTCAAAATTCAGACTTAAAATGAAGAAAGTAGGGAAAGCCACTAGACCATTCAGGTATGACCTAAATCAAATCCCTTACAGTTATACAGTGGAAGTGAGAAATAGATTCAAAGGATTACATCTGATAGACAGAGTGCCTGAAGAACTGTGGACAGAGGTTCGTGACATCCAGTCTGTTAGCAAATCCTATTAACCTTTCAGTACTCTACCCTCTTTCTCTGTTGGAATATCAAATCATCCTCTCAGTGGTGTCTCTGCTTCTATCTTTGTCTCCCTAGGAACTATTCTCACTCTAACAGTCAGAGTAAGCCTGTTAATATGCAAATTATGTAATTTCTATGCTCAAAACATTGTACATGATTCTGACCTCACACAGAAGAAAAGCAAAAAGTCTTTGAAATGACCTCCAGGTTCTCAAACTTCTGCTCCCTTTCCTTTTCTGCCCTCACATCCTGCCACTCTCCTCTGTATTCTGTGCAGCAGTTCTCCCATTCACCGTGCAGGACACACATGTTTATTGGCTCTTCTCTCACTGAAATGTAAGCCACCTGAGCGAAGGGAGGGCTGCCCTGGTGGCACTAGTGGTAAGGAACCTGCCTGACAATGCAGGAGACACAATGAGAACGAATCATTTGTCACAAAGGAAGTGCTAGAGAAATGTCTGTTAAATGCATGAGAGGATCAAAATAAATAATATTCCTAGGATAATAAATAGGTCAGAGGAAGAAAAGTACCCAAGCACAAAAGCAACAGAAATACCATGAGTGAGAGAGTAGTAGTCATTTTTCTACTAGTCATGTATGGATGTGAGAGTTGGAACATAAAGAAAGCTGAGTGCAGAAGAATTGATGCTTTTGAACTGTGGTGTTGGAGAAGACTCTTGAGAGTCCCTTGGACTGCAAGGAGATCCAACCAGTCCTTCCTAAAGGAAATCAGTCCTGGGTTTTCATTGGAAGGACTGATGTTGAAGCTGACACTCCAATAATTTGGCCACCTGATGCAAAGAGCTGACTCATTTGAAAAGACCCTGATGCTGGGAAAGATTGAGGGCAGAAAGAGAAGGAGACGACAGAGGATGAGATGGTTGGATGGCATCACCGACTCAATGGACATAGGTTTGCTTAAACTGCAGGAGTTGGTGATGGACAGGGAGACCTGGTGTGCTGTGGTTCATGGGGTCACAAAGAGTCAGACACGACTGAGCGACTGAACTGAACTGAGCCAACAGAAACAGAAAATGCAGAAAGAGATCTACAAAGATTTTAGTGTGAAATGATCACAGAGATTGTATTTGTGTGCTACATTTAATTAAGAAATATGAGACATATCTGGAGCTGGAAACTATAAAAATAACTAAACAGATATGAAATTAATTTCTTCAGATAAAAACACAATATACTATAAATGATGTGTTTATCAGCATGTTAGATTCAGCTGAAGAGAAAATTAATGAAATATAAATCAAAAGGTTTTTTCTGAGTCCAGCTTAGTAGCTCAGCAGCTCAGTTTACTTCCAATTTATTTACTAGTTTACTTCCCTGGTAGCTCAGTTGGTAAAGAATCTGCCTGCAGTGCAAGAGACCTGGGTTCAATCCCTGGGTCGGGAAGATCCCTTGGAGAAGGAAATGGCAACCCACTCCAGTACTCTAACCTGGAAAATCCTATGGACTGAGGAACCTAATGTGTTACCACTCATGGGGTCATAATGGTTGAACAAGACTTAGTGCTAAACCACCACAGAGTCCAGCACAAAAAGAAAGATATGAAATATGTGAAAAGCAGTTAAAAGACTCAAAGAATAAAGTGAGAAAATGTAGCATATATCTATCACAAGCAGGACAGGAAAGGGAAAAGTTAGAGCCCTGTGCAGGGGGAATAATATTTCTTATTCTTGACAATAGCCATTCTAATATTAATCTCTTTAAATTTGCATTCCATTGGATCCAATTTTCTTTATTGCAAATTTTATTAATTTTTTATCTTAGTATTTAAAACATTCAATCTTCAATGCTTGATACTTAATGGCTTTAATTATCTTGTTAACTAGAATTTTATTGTTTCATTTATTACTCATTTTTACTTACTTAAAACATAAACTTTATATGACTTTAGAATTTCCCGCTCCTACTCTTTCATATCGTTTATGAGTTGTTTTTAGAACTGCCAATAGACAGACCCTCCATGAAGGTTGTGGTAAGAGGAATGCCAAACCACTCTCCAGGGGTTTGAATATCTTCTTTTCTACACATCTGTTCCTGCCCTCAGAATCTGCCTAATACTTATCCCAGGATTATTAATGACTAGTTTCCCAAAACAGCTGCATTCTTGCCAATCTTCCACCTCAAGGGTCACATGATAGGTTTCATGTCTTTTAACTGACAGAGTCCAAGACCTCAAATCTGTTACTATGCTCCTGCCCATCCCTTGCCACAAGAAACACCCAACTGCTTTGGAGAAAAGTCTACTTAAAAAACATAACACCATATCTAGAGAATGCAACCAACAACCATAAGAGCCATGACACCACTCAACTTTTAGGGCTAGCATCAGATAACTGTTTTCATCCTGAGAAGTACTTGGGAGAGAAGAGTAACTACATTCAGAATCTTGGGTAGATGGGAGGTGGGCAGAAAGTTTAAGGGATGGCTGAGGCAGGTCCCTGGGTAATAGCAATGTGACACAGGAATGGATGGGCAAACACCCTAGCAGGGTCGGACACCGCCAAGAGGAACTGAAGTACTGGACACCAGGCATGGCACCAAAAGGCCTCTGGCTCCATAAATGAAAAGGAAATCAGGTTCATCCTGGAGGGGGCGGAGAAAGTCTTTCTTTGGAACACAGTAGAAGGTCTGTTAGCGGGGACAGACTGAAAAGGAAGGGCGTTTGCTGCTAGGGTATTGATGTAGGCTCTACAGACTCTTTTTATTTCCCAACCAAAATCACATTTTTTTTTTTTCTGGAGTCTAAAGGAAAAACAAGTGTCAATGTGGGGGCCTGGTGGCCCCACTAGAGAATGAGGAAGAATGCAAAGTCTGAGAGGTATGCAGGCTTAGCATCACTCCTCTGCTTTCATATTGCAATTTATAAAATCACTCTTCAGTATAATTCTTCCCAAAGAGGAAAGTGATCTGTGCACATCACCAAAGACTGCAAGGATCCTTGTCACTACTAGTCTGTGGTATTCCTCATTTCATTAAATTTGCTACACTTATAGTAGGTGTTCTAGATTGGTTCACAAATATCCTAGTGTTTTGTGGTTGTTCAGCTGCTAAGTCGTGGCTGACTCTTTTATGACCCCGTGGACTATAGCCTGCCAGGCTCCTCTGTCCATGGGATTTCCCAGGCAAGAATACTGGAGTGGGTTGCCATGTCTATCTTCCCGACCCAGGGATTGAACTCGCGTCTCCTGCAGTGGCAGGCGGGTTCTTCACCACTGAACCATCAGCGATGTGTGGTCCTGGTATGAGTGGCCACCATTTCTATGCCTTGAAACAGCTCCCCAGTGTATGCACTAACTAAACCTCCTGTGTGTGAATTGGGAAATGATGGTATTCCTCTGTCTTGTCTAGTATCATAAATAGACATATATTTACCTTCCATCCAGTATTTAGAATTGCTTTGTTGTTGGAAGTACCCTATTTGTTAATCCCAAGTTGGACAGGCTTCTCTTGTGAGGTAATTAACAACTGCAGGAAATTCAGTCAGGCAACTGTGAGGACCTTGTAAAGGGCAGGAGGAAGAAAAAGAAACAGAGAAACAGTTTCCTTTTCAACTTTACATTGAAAGTCAGGAATGACAATGTTGTCACAGAAAGTATGTCACATCAGGGAAACACAATTCTGATAAGGAGACAAATAACCATAACATGCAGGAGGAGTGAGTTTCATCTGTTTAAAAAGCAATAACATTTGGACAACAGAAACTTAGGCTGAGTCCTATTTAACATTCTCCCTCACTTTGCTGTACACTGATGGCAATATTTCCCACATCAATTTGAAATTCACCTATGGAGCCTCAATTATGTTGTTGAAGTATTAATTTTAATCCTTAATTTCCCTTAGAATGCAATGTTCCTCATACTAAGAAAATGTCTGATTTGTGATATTATAAAAACAAAGAAAAACCAGAATCAACACTTGCTTTTATTAAAAAACCACATTTGGAATTGCTATAAGACTATTTTTGCTGAAATACTTCCTACTTATCCAAATACATGGGCAAATGTGTGAGCATGAAGGATGTAAAGGGATGTGAAGAATAAAAGTCCTAGTACCCTGGTCATCATATACAAACAAAATTCCCTCTGGTCCTTATGAAATGGATGAAGGCTAGCCTTTTTGGGTGTTGGTTGTTCCCCTTCAGTCATGACTTCTGCAGAGTGAAAGGAAGGAGGGAAGAGGTAATTCCACTTAGAAGGTGTTTCTGCTTCCACACCTAACCTTCACACTCATTTTTTTTTCATTCTAGATCCTTGGTCTCTGCTGCCAAGAATATAAATTTCATAACCACAGAAAACACAAACCCGGCTCTATAGTTCATTCATACTTAATGAAAAAATGTAAATGAAAGCTTTATTTTCTTACCCCAAACTTATTAACTTAAAAGTGACAAAGACACTAGGGTTTGTGGGGAAAAGGAGTAATGGAATGTGGAATAAGTATATAATATAAACAAATAAAATAAAACTGGGAAATCTTGGGTATTTTTAAATTCTTTATGAAATTCTTTCATTTTATTTTCCTTTTAAATTATGTATAGGGGTTTTTATCTGCTAAAGATTCAGAGAAAAAAATTGTTGAAAATGATAGAAGTTAACACTGAACAACTAAATTATCTTTTTCTCTCAAAGTAAAACTAACAAGCTATTTTTCTAATTACAAAACAACACTTATCTAGGATATATTTAGTTTGAGAACACTTCTGACATGAGAAAGGCAGGGAGAAAAAGCAGTGAGAATTACTTATATTCCCCCTACCCAAATTTTTAACTATTGTTAGCATTTTGCATATATTTTTCCAGATTATCTTCTATGTGCTCGCATGTTTACTAAAAATAAGATCATATTATAAATGCTCTTTCACAGTCTTATGTATTCCTGTGTGTGGACACTCAGTCATGTCTGACTCTTTGTGACCCAATGGATTGTAGTGTGCCAGACTCCTCTGTCCATGGGACTTTCCAGGCAAGAATAATAGAGTGGGTTGCCATTTCCTACGCCAGGGGGTTGTCCTGACCCAGGGATAGAACCCATGTCTCCTGTATCTCCTACATAGGCAGCTGAATTCTTTACCGCTGTGTCACCTAGGAAGCCTTGTGTGTTCATATTGTAACAAATAATGATCATCTTTTCATTCAATGGCTATAGAGTTACATTCACATTTTAAAGGAAGCAAAATATTAAGCATTGTAGATATTCTATAAATTATTTAAATAATCACTAACTGGATAGATCTTTAGGTTGTTTCTTAGTATTTACTATATGTTATTTGTTAGAAGCCATTATCATATTATAAACTGCTTGGCTGAATATGAATAAACAGGTTTATCTATAAACTCAGAATAAATCAATGAAAATTATGACCATACTGCCAATCACAAATGTTAATTACATGAAGCTGTTCGTTCCAACAACTCACAATCATTTAATACTGTTTTGTAACTTACTCACCTGCTCAGTAAATATTCGTTGGATACAGGAGCTGCCAGGCCCAGCGCAATGCACTTGGAGCTCATGGGTGAGCAAGGCATTAGTAGTCTTGGTCTGAAGAGACGTATTCTACAGGGCGCAGACACTCAATAAACATGCACATAAACAAGAGCATTAGAGGTTTGATAAACGCTTTGAATGAAGTGAAAAGGGTGGCATGATAGATTTTAACTGTAGAGGTTTACTAAACTAAGATGGCCAGGATCAAGATCTTTGAGATGATATTTAGTGGATACTTGAATAATAAAAAGGAACCAGTCATTCAAAGAATGAGAAGAGACGGAAGGAGAAAGCAGCAAGTCAAAAGCTCTGTGTAGTAAAAAGTTTCGCATGGAAGATCCAAATATAGCTGAGGTGGACCAAGAAGATGTGGCAGGACATAAGTTTGTACCAGATGGCCTTCCTGATTGGCAGGGCCTTCTTTACTAAGCTAAAGTGTTGGATTTTATTGTAAGGACTAACAAAAATCTTGGGAGAACTTTAAGCAGGGCAGTTGATTTAATGTGAGTTAACTTTTCAAAGGGTCATCCACTTTACTCTATGGGAAATTGATTATGGGGAGAAGAAAAGAAACTGAGAGAGTATACACAAGGGCATTTTAACAGTGCAGGTCCAGAGAAAATAATAAACTGAAAAGATTCCCTGGTGGTTCAGACGGTAAAGAATCCGCCTGCAATGAGGGAGACCTGGGTTCAATCCCTGGGTTGGGAAGATCCCCTGGAAAAAGGAATGGCTACCCACTCTGGTATTCTTGCCTGGAGAATTTCATGCACAGAAGAGCCTGGTGGGCTACAGTCCATGCGGTCGGGAGCACTGTTTACAATAGCCAAGACATGGAAGAAAACTGTGTCCATCAACCAATGAATAGATAAAGAAGATGTAGGATGGTATAACAGTATAATAATAACATATAATGGAATAGTACTTGGCATAAAAAAGAATGAAATGATGCCATTTGCAGCTACATGGATGAGCCCAAAGATACTGAGTACAGTTAAGTCAGACAAAGGTAAATATCATATGATATCATTTATATGTGGAATCTAAAAAGCAATGATACAAATGAACTTATATACAAAACAGAAATAGATCCACAGACGTAAAAACAAACTTATGGTTACCAAAAGAGAAAGACGTGGGTAGGGATAAACTGGAGTCTGGGATTAATATTCAACAAGTACCTACTAGATAGCACAAGGAACTATACTCAGTACTTTGTAATGACCTTCAAGGGAAAAGAATCTGAATATGTCTGTGTGTGTATAAAATTAATCACTTTGCTATACACATGAAACTAACACAACATTGTAAACCAACTATATTTCAAATTAAAAAAGAGAAAATTATGCAAAAAAAAAAAAAAAACCCAGTACAAGATACTTTGGAAAAGTGTGGGCAAAACATGTAGATGCAAGTAGTCATTTTAAGATATGTTTTAGCAGTAGAAAAACATAGTAGAGTGAAAGGAAAACTTCTTTTGGCATTAGAGTGGAATAAATATAAAAAAAACTCCCTCCTGATATAGCACATATGAAAACTATGTAGAACATATTCGAACAAGATGAAGAAAAAACAACACCTATTTAATGCATTGCTGAGTGATGGGAAGCAAGGTTATTTCTCAATGGGCAAAAATTATAAGAAAGTAAAAGAGGCAGTTGGTCTGCGGGATTTGCCAACCCTGATAACTCAAGTGTCCCAACTGGGCAATTTCATTAATTTTTCTTCTATTCTTCTGTGGACTGAGAACTTTATTTATTTATTTGTCAGATACTATGGTGCATCCCACGTAGTCCCCTGAGCTCTGGTGAGATTGCTTTCTATATCAGATCTCCGTGCTCATCAATCCAAATCATATTTAGGAAAGCACTATCACCCCTCCAATACATGCCGAGTTTCTAAGTGAATAACCACAGGGGGGATGTGGACAATCTGGTGAATATTAAAGCAAAACAGAAGTAGTCCAGAGGTTAAAAATAAGTCTACTGCAGCAATCAATAAGTACAAAGTATATCTCTAACTGATCAAAAACACCAGCATGGATGCAAAATTCTAAAATAATTAGCAAACCAAATCCAGAAGTGTATATAAGAGGTAACGTTGTTAGCACACTGGGTTTATTTCAGTATGCAAAATTGCTAAAACTAGTATATCTGTTAATAAAATTCATTGCAAAGACATATTAAAAGAAAAATTTATATAAACATTTCAGTAGATAGAGGGAAAAAATTAGCTAAAATTCAACTTAAAATTCCACTTCTTGGGTTTTAGCCAAGCCCATAGGCTGCCAGCTAAAGACTGTATTTTCCAGTGTGATTGTAGTGACCATATGACTTAGTTCTTACCAATAGAACGTGAGCAGAAGTGATGTGAGTAACCTCTGGGACGTGCCCTTGTGAGGAACGAGGTTTCCACTCCTCACTCTCCTCTTCTAGCTTCTGTGCTATCCAGACCTGCCATATCCCCACACTTATTCTTAGCTCACCATAAAATCAGGCCCACTCCAGGTATTTGTTGTTGTTGTTGTATAGTCCCTGAAGTAGTGTCCCACTTTTTGTGACCCTATGAACTGCAGCACACCACGTTCCTACGTCCTCCGTTATCTCTGAAGTTTGGTCAGATTCACGTCCATTGATTTGGTGATGCTATCTAAGCATCTTACCTTCTGCCACCCTCTGCCACCCGCTTCTCTTTTTGCCTTCAATCTTTCCCAGCATTTGGGTCTTTCCAAATGAATTGGCTCTTCACATGAGTTGGCCAGAGAATTGAAACTTCAGCATCAGTCCTTCCAATGAATATTCAGAGTTGATTTACTTTAGGATTGACTGGTTTGACCTCCTTGCAGTCCAAGGGATTCTCAAGAATCTTCTGAAGCACAAATTGAAAGTATCAGTTCTTTGGTGCTCAGCCTTCTTTATGGTCCATCTCTCAAATCTGTACATGACTACTAGAAAAAGGAATATCTTTTAATTTTCTATTATCATTATGAGTGTTCTTTATCTGTGCTAATAAATTCTAAATTTCCTGAAACAGGGAGTTTTACTTCTTCATCTTTATATTCTTTAAGAATGTGACATAAAATTTAGTTCACAGATACTATTTTTAAATATATATGTAATTGTCTTCAACTTTTTTCACTTATTCCTGCTGCTAGCTAAATGTGCTGCTGTTTAATTGATCCAAATTCTTACTAAGCTAAAAAATTAATCTACAATTTTGAACATTTGAGTCCATTTAAATCCTCATGTTGCACTTAATTGCAGAAATTTAATAACCATTTGTGTCCCAGTGGAAGAGAAACAACCTAAATCCCATGGAAGCCAGAGCTAGAATGCCAAGAGTTGAGAGTTTTTGTGCTGAATTTTCCTTTACTCAACTACTATATTCTTATAACACATGAAAGTGAAAATGAAGCCTCTCAGTTGTGTCTGACTCTTTGCAACCCCATAGACTGTAGACTACCAGGCTCTTCTGTCCATGGGATTTTCCAGGCAATAGTACTGGAGTGGATTGCCATTTTCTTCTCCAGGGGATCTTCCCAACCCAAGGCTCAAACCCGGGTCTCCCGCATTGTAGACAAACACTACCATCTGAGCCACTAGGGAAGTCCTTATAACACATAACAGGCAGATAATACAAATTTCTCATTTCTTGGAACATTCCTATAATAAATTATATAGACATCTCATATTGATTTCAAGCTAAGCTTCAGCAGTATGTGAACCAAGAACTTGTGCAAACTGGATTTCGAAAAGGCAGAGGAACCAGAGATCAAATTGCCAGCATCTGTTGGATCACAGAGAGTGTAAATGATTCCCAGAAAAACATCTACTACTGCTTCATCGACTAAGTTAAAGTCTTTGAATGTGTGGATCACAACAAACTGTGGAAAGTTCTTATAGAGACAGAAATACCAGACCTCTTTACCTGCCTCCTGAGAAATCTGTATGCATGTAAACAAGCAACAGTTAGAACTGGATATAGAACAATGGACTGGTTCCAAATTGGGAAAGAAGTACTTCAAGGCTGTCTATTGTCATCTTGCTTATTTAACTTCTATATACAGTCATCATGTGAAATGCTGGGCTGGATGAAGCACAGTTCAGTTCAGTTCAGTCGCTCAGTCGTGTCTGACTCTTTGCGACCCCATGAATCGCAGCACGCCAGGCCTCCCTGTCCATCACCAACTCCCGGAGTTCACCCAGACTCATGTCCATAGAGTCAGTGATGCCATCCAGCCATCTCATCCTCTGTCATCCCCTTCTCCTCCTGCCCCCAATCCCTCCCAGCATCAGAGTCTTTTCCAATGAGTCAACTCTTCCCATGAGGTGGCCAAAGTACTGGAGTTTCAGCTTTAGCATCATTTCTTCCAAAGAAATCCCAGGGCTGATCTCCTTCAGAATGGACTGGTTGGATCTCCCTGCAGTCCAAGGGACTCTCAAGAGTCTTCTCCAACACCACAGTTCAAAAGCATCAATTCTTCGGCACTCAGCTTTCTTCACTGTCCAACTCTCACATCCACACATGACCACAGGAAAAACCATAGCCTTGACTAGACGAAGCTTTGTTGGCAAAGTAATGTCTCTGCTTTTGAATACGCTATCTAGGTTGGTCATAACTTTCCTTGCAAGGAGTAAGCATCTTTTATTTATTTATTTTTAAATTTTATTTTATTTTTAAACTTTACAAAATTGTATTAGTTTTGCCAAATATCAAAATGAATCCGCCACAGGTATACATGTGTTCCCCATCCTGAACCCTCCTCCCTCCTGCCTCCCCATAGCATCCCTCTAGGTCATCCCAGTGCACTAGCCCCAAGCATCCAGTATCGTGCATCGAACCTGGTCTGGCAACTCATTTCATACATGATATTATACATGTTTCAATGCCATTCTCCCAAATCTTCCCACCCTCTCCCTCTCCCACAGAGTCCATAAGACTGTTCTATACATCAGTGTCTCTTTTGCTGTCTCGTACACAGGGTTATTGTTACCATCTTTGTAAATTCCATATATATGCTTTAGTATACTGTATTGGTGTTTTTCTTTCTGGCTTACTTCACTCTGTATAATAGGCTCCAGTTTCATCCACCTCATTAGAACTGATTCAAATGTATTCTTTTTAATGGCTGAGTAATACTCCATTGTGTATATGTACCACTGCTTTCTTATCCATTCATCTGCTGATGGACATCTAGGTTGCTTCCATGTCCTGGCTATTATAAACAGTGCTGCGATGAACATTGGGGTACACATGTCTCTTTCCCTTCTGGTTTCCTCAGTGTGTATGCCCAGCAGTGGGATTGCTGGATCATAAGGCAGTTCTATTTCCAGTTTTTTAAGGAATCTCCACACTGTTCTCCATACTGGCTGTACTAGTTTGCATTCCCACCAACAGTGTAAGAGGATTCCCTTTTCTCCACACCCTCTCCAGCATTTATTGCTTGTAGACTTTTGGATCGCAGCCATTCTGACTGGCATGAAATGGTACCTCATGGTGGTTTTGATTTGCATTTCTCTGATAATGAGTGATGTTGAGCATCTTTTCATGTGTTTGTTAGCCATCTGTATGTCTTCTTTGGAGAAATGTCTATTTAGTTCTTTGGCCCATTTTTTGATTGGGTCGTTTATTTTTCTGGAATTGAGCTGTAGGAGTTGCTTGTATATTTTTGAGATTAGTTGTTTGTCAGTTGCTTCATTTGCTATTATGTTCTCCCATTCTGAAGGCTGTCTTTTCACCATGCTAATAGTTTCCTTTGATGTGCAGAAGTTTTTAAGTTTAATTAGGTCCCATTTGTTTATTTTTGCTTTTATTTCCAATATTCTGGGAGGTGGGTCATAGAGGATCCTGCTGTGATGTATGTCAGAGAGTGTTTTGCCTGTGTTCTCCTCTAGGAGTTTTATAGTTTCTGGTTTTACATTTAGATCTTTAATCCATTTTGAGTTTATTTTTGTGTGTGGTGTTAGAAAGTGTTCGTTTCATTCTTTTACAAGTGGTTGACCAGATTTCCCAGCACCACTTGTTAAAGAGATTGTCTTTAATCCATTGTATATTCTTGCCTCCTTTGTCAAAGATAAGGTGTCCATATGTGCGTGGATTTGTCTCTGGGCTTTTGGCTGCAGTCACCATCTGCAGTGATTTTGGAGCCCCCAAAAATAAAGTCTGACACTGTTTCCACTGTTTCCCCATCTATTTCCCATGAAGTGATGGGACCGGATGCCATGATCTTCGTTTTCTGAATGTTGAGCTTTAAGCCAACTGTTTCACTCTCCTCTTTCACTTTCATCAAGAGGCTTTTTAGTTCCTCTTCACTTTCGGCCATAAGGGTGGTGTCATCTGCATATCTGAGGTTATTGATATTTCTCCCAGCAATCTTGAATCCAGCTTGTGCTTCTTCCAGTCCAACATTTCTGATGAAGCACAAGCTGGAGTCAAAATTTCTGGGAAAAATACCAACAATCTCAGATATGCAGATGATACCACTCTAATGGCAGAAAGCAAAGAAGAACTAAAAAGCCTGTTGATGAGGGTGAAGGAGGAGAGTGAAAAAGTTGGCTTAAAACTCAGCATTCCAAAACCGAAGATCATGGCATCCAGTCCCATCACTTCATGGCAAATAGATGGGGAAACAATGGAAACAGTGACAGATTTTATTTTCTTGGGCTCCAAAGTTCCTACAGATGGTGACTGCAGCCATGAAATTAAAAGATGCTTGCTCCTTGGAAGAAAAGCTATGACACACCTAGATGGTGTATGAAAAAGCAGAGACATCACTTTGCCAACAAAGTCCATCTAATCAAAGCTAGAGTTTTTCCAGTAGTCATATATGGATACGAGAGTTGGATCATAATGAAGGTTGAGTGCTGAAGAATTGATGCTTTTGAGCTGTGGTGCTGGAGAAGACACCTGAGAGTTCCTTGGACAGCAAGGAAATCAAATAAGTCAATCCTTAAGGAAATCAAACCAGTCAATCCCTAAGGAAATCAACTCTGCACATTCATTGGAAGGACTCACACTGCAGCTCCAATTCTTTGGCCATCTGATGCAATGAGCCGACTTTTTGGAAAAGACTCAGATGCTGGGAAAGACTGAGGGTAGGAAGAGAAGGGGGTGACGGAGCATGAGATGGTTAGATGGTATCCCCAACTCAATGGATATGAGTTGAGCAAACTCTGGGATATGTGGACAGGGAAGTCTGGTGTGCTGCAGTCCATGGGGTCACAGAGAGTTGCATGTGACTTAGCGACTGAACAACAACATCATATTAGTATAAGTTTTCGTAAATGTTTTGGAATTTACAGAATATGAAAAGATGAGGTGCTTCTCTATTTCTAGAATCAATATGCAACAATTATTTATTGGGTAGGAACTAGTAGTGATAAGACATTCAGTAAATTTTAAGAGCTTCCCAGGTGGCTCAGCAGTAAAGAGTCCACGTGCCAACACAGGAACTACAGGAGATGAGAGTTTGATCCCTGGGTCAGGAAAACTCCCTGGAGAAGGAAATGACAGCCCACTCCTGTATTCTTGCTGGGATAATCCCATGAACAAAGGAGCCTGATGGGCTACGGTATAGGCTCTCTAAACCTGAGTTCTTCATTTACAAAAAGATTTTGAACTAGATGAATGGTAAGATTGCCTCAGTTATAAAAGTTCATCTTGTTTTAAGAACTATATTGTTATTGAAAAATATTTGTGAAAAAGTATTATGCTGGGTCTCTTTAGATACAGCAGTTAGAGCCATCTGGGCCAGCATGTTTAACAGAACAAACATGAATCAGTGAACCTCAGTTTGAATGGGACTCACCATGTGGTAATGTATTAGATATGGCCAGAGTGGAAACCAGAGAATGAACTAGGTAGGGATAGACAGATTAAAACTTCATTGCAGAAATTTCATATTGAAAAAAGATAGTCATGAGAATAAAAAATACATGCAGTGAATGAGTCAATACAAGTTAACAAATATTTATTAAACATCTATAGTAAATCATTAGAAAAGTCAATCTTTCCTCTGATGCTGGGAAAGACTGAAGTCAGGATAAGGGGATGACAGAGGATGAGATGGTTGGATGGCATCACTGACGTGATGGACATGAGTTTGAGCAAGCTCCAGGAGAAGGTGAAGGACAGTGAAGCCTGGTGTTTCACAGTCCATGGGGTCACAAAGAGTCAGACACCACTGAGCGACTGAACAACAAGTCATGTACTTGGGTTACATCAGTGAACAAAACAAAGATCCCTATTCTCATGGAACTACATACAAGTGGGATGATGTTTTCACTTTTTGGAAGACCTCAATCAGATGAGTCACATGAGGAAGATGAAGAAGTAGCAGGTACCAACAAGGAGGAATTGGCTCTCAAATTTATTTGAGCAGGAGAGATAGGTGTAAAAGCAATGACATAAGCGTTAAGATACAAGGTCACGTGAGATGACGCGCCTATGTTGCGTCCATGTGTGGAACTTCACGGAACATGGAAACTTTCATAACAGCTATGAGCCTAATAGGTGGTGTGTGATTTAAGGACAATAGAAAAGTTTGCAATGTGGGGTCTAATGAATGTTCCAGGTAGTGATCCATTTTCTCCTAGAAAAGTTTGCAATGTGGGGTCTCCTGAATGTTCTTGTAGTGATCCATTTTCTCTCCTACCCTGCTAACCAGTAGCCTCCTTAAGGTACTGCCTGTGTCTCTGAAACCGGTGGGCCACCAACATTCACGAGCAGGTCTTGTACACCCTCATTTACTCACTTGCTACCAGACACTGTAAGGGATATTTTAACATGGTACATACTTTGTACTGGAGCAAGTTTATAAGAAAAGACTCTATCCATGCATGGTGTGTTCCTTAAGCCCATTGTGTGTGTGGCATGTGTCGGTGCAGTTTGTTTCCTACTGCTGCAAAGGTGGACAGATAGACTCTGCATCCAGTAAGCAAAAATAATAGAGACGGAAGTGAAGGAAGGGACATACCCCACCAGACTTCAACCGTCTCACCCAGCCGGGGGAGGGCTGGAGTTTGCTTCTTGCCTTCCTCCCCAATATCTGACCGTGCGGTCACTGAGTCAGGGTTGTAGGCAGCTCTGTCTCTGTCTTCTGTGCTAGAGGAAGGTTCAGCAGGTTATTTTTCACATGGCACTACTTAGCCTCATGTAGCCAGATAGTGTTTCAATCCAAAGGCATCCAGAGATGTCTATGAGGAAACATATAGTCTAGGAATTATGTAAACGAAATGTACAAGACTTTAGCCTTAA
The DNA here is from genome assembly GCF_029378745.1 of Bos indicus. Taxonomy (NCBI): domain Eukaryota; kingdom Metazoa; phylum Chordata; class Mammalia; order Artiodactyla; family Bovidae; genus Bos; species Bos indicus. The sequence continues at coordinate 5,154,567 of NC_091765.1, forward strand.
AATGAAGTACACTGGGAATTTCAATACATCTTAGCTCAGGCTCTCTTAACTATTTCATGCAATCCATTTATTTAAAAAACATGATTTTCCTTAACATATCACTGGAATAGTTTTATGTGCATCCATATCCAGTCCTTTTTCTTTCTGAATTAATTATTCTTGCTAGGTTGCAGGGAGGGGAGGAGGGCCCAAGCTGTCCTCAGGTGTAAAGGATACATTCCTGATTCTTGGCTTTGCTGGTTTTTTTTTTTTGGTCTTGTTCCCTTTCCAGCAAGTCCTGGCATTGAAATGCTGTGAGACTTCTCAATTCAGTTTGGTTTGGGGCCTTTCCTGTTCTGGAATTGCCAGATATTGTTGTCTGACATATCTTTGAACCTGAACTGAGCCAGAAAATTAGGGCCCTGGAATGAGAGTCCAAGTGAAAGAAGTGATTCCATGCAACCTGGCTGGGAGTCCAAGTGGCAAAGTCTCAACAACCTCACACGGGCCAGGTGGGTGCTTTTTGCCAGTGCATCCTCTTGAGATACAAGCTCAAAAATAGCAAATTTTAAGCAGATACTTTGAATGAAAAATGGCCTTAGTAATTTTATAAAACAAAGTATCAATGACATAAATGTCTCACATTTTCTCAGCACCTGGTATCTTTTAAGTGTATTTATGTATACATTTATACGTGCTCCCAGAGCACTTGTACATTGTGGATTTATGCCTGAACACTGAGGGTTGGCCTGGTTCCATTTGTGTGTATGCAAGAAGCATCAGAAGTTAGACACAATTTGAATATACTCAAGACAAAAAAATCATACATGCAATAATACAGAAATTAGAAGAATCAGAAGGCGTGGCTTCTGCTAAAATTATCATAATCATTATCAGCAATTTTAGTCCAGGAGCTATACCTTCTTATGTCCATGCTGTACCTATCAGGCCAGGCCAGTATCAGCCACAAGGGGCCCCACGCTTGTTTAGGAAGCCTAGATATGGTCCATAAAGGACTCTTAGATATGGTTGGCAGACTGTGCTGCTCTGCAGTTTGCATATCCAACAGACCTGAGGGGAGTTAGTCACATCCGCCAACAGGCAGCTGAGAGAGGACTGTGGTTGGGCTTAGCTGAGCACACTTAGCACCTTCTCTTAAATTTCTCAAACAGATAAATCATTCTTTCTCTCTTGAAGAGAAATGAATAAGGAGGTAGGGGGGAGCTAAATGGATTCCTTTTACTTCTCCCCCGCCCCCCTACCCTGAGAGGTGGTGGTTTAGTCGCTAAGTCGTGTCCAACTTTTGCGACCCCATGGACTGCAGCCTGCCAGGCTCCTCTGTCCATGGGATTTTCCAGGCAGGGATACTGGAGTGGGTTTCCATTTCCTTCTCCAGGGGATCTTCCTGACCCAGGGATTGAACCTGGCTCTCCTGCATTGCAAGCGGATTCTTTACTGACTGCAAATTTTCCCCTTTTATATAAACAGGAGGAATGGTAAATACATAACCTACATTGCTTTCAATTCAGTTCAGTTCAGTCACTCAGTTGTGTCCGACTCTTTGCGACCCCATGAATCGAAGCATGCCAGGCCTCCCTGTCCATCACCAACTCCCGGAGTTCACTCAGACTCACGTCCATCGAGTCAGTGATGCCATCCAGCCATCTCATCCTCTGTCGTCCCCTTCTCCTCCTGCCCCCAATCCCTCCCAGCATCAGAGTCTTTTCCAATGAGTCAACTCTTCGCATGAGGTGGCCAAAGTACTGGAGTTTCAGCTTTAGCATCATTCCTTCCAAAGAACACCAAGGACTGATCTCCTTCAGAATGGACTGGTTGGATCTCCTTGCAGTCCAAGGGACTCTCAAGAGTCTTCTCCAACACCACAGTTCAAAAACATCAATTCCTCGGTGCTCAGCCTTCTTCACAGTCCAACTCTCACATCCATACATGATCACAGGAAAAACCAAAGCCTTGACTAGACGGACCTTTGTTGGCAAAGTAATGTCTCTGCTTTTCAATATGCTATCTAGGTTGGTCATAACTTTCCTTCCAAGGAGTAAGCGTCTTTTAATTTCATGGCTGCAGTCACCATCTGCAGTGATTTTGGAGCCCATAAAAATAAAGTCTGACACTGTTTCCATTGTTTCCCCATCTACTTCCCATGAAGTGATGGGACCGGATGCCATGATCTTCATTTTCTGAATGTTGAGCTTTAAGCCAACTTTTTTTTTTTTTTTTAAGCCAACTTTTTCACTCTCCTCTTTCACCTTCATCAGAGGCTTTTTAGTTCCTCTTCACTTTCTGCCATAAGGGTGGTGTCATCTGCATATCTGAGGTTATTGATATTTCTCCCGGCAATCTTGATTCCAGCTTGTGCTTCTTTCAGCCCAGCGTTTCTCATGATGTACTCTGCATAGAAGTTAAATAAGCAGGGTGACAATATACAGCCTTGACGTACTCCTTTTCCTGTTTGGAACCAGTCTGTTGTTCCATGTCCAGGTCTAACTGTTGCTTCCTGACCTGCATACAGATTTCTCAAGAGGCCAGTGAGGTGGTCTGGTATTCCCATCTCTTTCAGAATTTTCCACAGTTTATTGTGATCCACACAGTCAAAGGCTTTGGCATGGTCAATATGCTTTAGCAACCGTATTTGTTTGGTAACTATGTATACTCGTTTACGTTAGCTGAGGTTACTTTGCTATATGATCATTAGTTCTATTAGTCAGCTTCAATAATTATGTTTGAATTTGTATTCTGAGTCACAGCAAGAATGTAGATTCAGTTACTAACTTTGTAAAGTATTATTTATAGTCAAGTCATATACTAGCCACATGATGTAGCAGCATAGATGGCCATTCAATACAATCTCATCTACCATTTCATTGTTTCTAGAAATCCCACCAAGAAAACCTATTCTTTCTTTATTTTTTTAATGATACTATCTTTTTGTTCAGGAAATTTGTTTTAATTTCTAACAAACTTTGTAAAACTCCACAGTAGGATTGAGCATATAGTGTTTATCAGTATATTTCATCAGTGTCTCAAGTGAGTGAAATGTTACAAAATTAGTAGTATTTCTCAGATAACAAATTATTCTCCTTCAAAACAAGACTATGAGCCAAAGCTATCCTATAAACTTGAAAATCATTATTTCACTTCATGGATATTAATGTTTAATTTTTAGAAAACAACTGTGCATACACAATTAAAACCCATTGTGACATTGCTGAGACATAAAAATAACCTGTTTAATAATTTTTCAAAGCTGCAAAGTGTGCTGTATTCTTGTATTACTTATAAAACATAATGTACTGTAATTAGATGATATGAATATAAATGAAATTAAGCAAAAATAGGAAAAAAAGTCAAGGCAAAATTTTGATATAGCTTCAGAATTCTTTTCTTAATTAAAATGGCTGGTCCCAAGCGAGCATATGCAACCATTTATTAACATCATGCCATGATGTAATGTCTATTTCCTATATTTGATCCAGTGCACTTGTGTTTTTCATGTTATTTTTATTGCTATGGCTAAGAGGCAAAGTCTATTGAATGTTCTAGGCAAACTCCATGTTTGTTTTTTTTTTCCTCTCAGGGTTTCTTTGTATATTTTATTCATAAAATACAAGGATTTTTCATATTAGTATACACTAGAAATATTTGACTGCCAGTTTATATTGCCTTTCTCTGATAGTGAACTATTGATATAAGAGGTGTAACAGAAAAGGTTTAGTTTCAAATAAACTTTGGCACTGGCTGAAGCCTGAAGCTTAATATCAGAGAAGTGGTGGGGATGGTTATCATGAAGAATTTAAGAGCTGGGGCCAAGCATATTTAAAAGAAATCAGAAAGGTGATTCTTACTGACCATAGATAATAAAAAGTAATATTTATTGAGAATATACAGAATGTCATGAATTGTTCTAACATGTTATAAATGTTTAACCATTTTATTTGCATAAGAACGCTATAAGGTAGCAGCTAATATTAATTAATCCCATTTATATATGGAAAAAAGTGGAGATTCTAAGAGATGTTTCCCAGACTCCCTTAGTATATGGTAAAGTTAGGATTCAAACACCAGCAGTGTGACTAAAAGAAAAGAAGAGAGGCAGGCAAGGAGGGAAGCAGGGAGGGAGAGGAGGAGGGAGGAAAAAAGAAAAGGAAAGAAAATGAAATTAAGGACATAGGTTGGAAAGAGAGAAGAAAGACATTATTTGTACATTACATGATCCTACTGGTAGAATTCCCAAGAAATTAAAGAAAAAAAAAAAAAAAAAGAACCAACTACTAGGAAGTTGTAGGATACATGATCAACACAAAACATACTTATTTTTCTATTTTCTAGTAATGAAAAATCTAAAAATAAAATTAAGAAAACAATTCCATTCATAATAGCATCAAAAAGAATTTGAGGATAAACTTTAAAAAATAAGTGCAACTGAAAACAATACACTTTTACACTGAAAACAGTAAAATGCTGCTAAAATAAGTTAAACAAGATCTAAACAGATGGAGAAATAATATGCATTCACTGAATTAGAGTACTCAATATTACCAAGGTGTCAATTCTCCCAAAATTAATATACAAATTGAATGCAATTCTATCAAATTGCTAGCAGGGATTGTTTTTGTTCTCAAAATGAACATACTAACCCTAATATGCCTGTAAAAATGAAGGGCACCAGCCCACACCAGTCAGAATGGCCATCATTACAAAGTCTACAAATGAACTTACTTACAAAATAGTAGAGTCCCAGATGTAGAAAACACATTTATGGTTACCAGGGGATAAGGGGAGGGATGTGATGGGAGATTGGGACTGACATATACACACCACAGTATATAAAATAGGTGACTAATAAGAGCCTGCGGCATAGTACAGGGAACTCTACTCAATACCCTGTAATGGTCTGTATCAGAAAAGAATATAAAGAAGAGTGGGTATATGTATATGTATAACTGATTCACTTTGTTGTACATCTGAAACTAACACAACATTGTAAATCAACTATACTCTAATAAAAATTTCTTTTAAAGCCTACAAATAACAAATGCTGGAGAGGGTGTGGAGAAAAGGGAACCTTCATCCATCCTACTGTTGGTAGGAATGCAAATCGGTACAGCCTCTATGGAGAAAGGTATTGAGATTCTTCAAAAAACTAACAGTAGAGCTGCCATATGAGCAGAAATCCCCCTCCTGGGCGTGTATCTGGACAAAAATATAATTCAAAAAGATACACGCACTAATGTTCACTGCAGCACTTTTTACAACAGCCCAAACATGGAAACAATCTAAATGTCCATTGATAAATGAATAAGGAAGCTGTGTATACACATGTACACACACAATGGAATATTCCTCAGCCATAAAAAACAGTGAAATAATGCCATCTGCAGCTTCATGGATGGACCCAGAGATTATCATACTTAGCAAAGGAATTCAGAATGAGAAAGACAAATGCCATATGATATCATTATATGTAGAATTTTAAAAAATAACACAAATGAACTTATCTGCAAAATACAAACAGACTCACAGACATAGAGAACAGACTTGTGGTTTGCTATACACTAGAAACTAATTCAATATTATAAATCAAGTATATTCTGATAAAAACACCTAAATTTTTTAAAAATTAAAATAAAAATTGTTTTTATATGTTGGATATCCAAGTGGCCTAGCTCTGTTGAAAAGATTACTCAATTCTGTATCTAGAAAATAAAAAGAAGATAACCAGATATTCTTTAAGATTTTTAGACTTGTTTCTCCTGAGACGCGTGAGGCCAGGCACTGTGGGGTATGTTCATATCTGAACTGACTCTCTGCCTCTGCTGTGCTAGGGAGTGGCCATAGTGACTTTAAGCAGAGAACTATTACAGCTAGTTTATACGCTGTTGGGAGAGGGAGAAGGGGGCATGGATGCTGTGGGAGCGAGCAAATGATTACAGGAGGAGGTCTGAATATGTGAGAGGGGTGGCACCAGTGAGGAAGTGAAAGGTTTGTTACTAGACAGCACACACGGGTCCCTGTGCCACTGTAATGGAAGGAAGGGGATGCAGGGGCATCAGAACATATGGTGCTGGCAGGGATGGGGTCATTCTTTTTTGCCATCTTTTTATTTAGTGAAAGAGGAGGCAAGGTCATTGGCTCTAAGTGGATTGATGACTTGAGAGAAAAGTGTGGACGTGTGGATGTGTCTTCCAGGAGAATCAAACAGTAAACTGACTATGGAAATTTAGGAAAATTGCTCAGCCCTGGTGAAATCCTTACAGTTTGCTGTCATAAATTTAAAGCATGCCCAGTGAGCACAATAGAATGCTCGTGAAGCAGATGGGATTTGTGTAACTAGGTCTGCAGTGTTGCCATTCCAGTGTGATGGAGAGGAAAGAGAGCAAAGGAATTGAGGATGTGTGTAAGGAGTGGTCATTATGATGCTTACGAAACCCAAGTTCAGTAGGGTTGAAATGAAATGAAATGAAATGAAAACTCATTTCAGTAGGAAATGAGAAGAGGGTGGACATTGAAAAAAATATTGAATCACACAATATGACATTCATCGATAGAAAAATTGTCCTACTGTAATGACCTAGAAATTTGGATGAGAAACAATAAGCACTTTTAAAACGCAAAATTGTGCTCAGAAGATGCATAGACAATCCACAGAGGCCAAAAATGAAACGTGAGCTGAAACTAGAATTGTAAGATAGCATGAAACCAGGATATACTGTGGATATTTCAAAGCTGAGGCCTTAAGTTTCAAAGACCATATTTGGGAAGGAAAGAAAAGTTATTGTAGGGATTGAAACTTAGACCACCACCTGAAGATGGAAGCTTTCAGAGACTACATCTCACTGAGGAGTGAAAGGGGCAGCTGGCATGAATAAATAAATGAATTTAAAATATAATTTCTTCTTGTATTAGAAAAAAACGTATAATAATCACTCAATATCAAGGGTAACATAAATATATTTTTAGGTCAACAAAACCAGAGATGTTTACTATTTATTTCAAGAAAACATATACCCCCAAAATATAACACACTAGAAAAATGGTGAAAAAAGTAAAATGGAAGGTAAACACAAGAAAAACTGCTGGATATACCAAAAGTAATAACATGCATGGCTGGGGCAGTTAAAATAGGATACAATTAAAATATTAAAAAGCAACAACAAAAATAGTAAAGGAAAGTGACTGGAATTAAATGATTTTTATTTTTTAGAGAAAGGGTAAAGACTTTGATTAAATTTAAATCTTACTAAAATAAATGCATTGTTAAAATTTCAAAGATTGGATACGGTATAAGGCATTTCAAAGAGCACAGACAAAAAGACATTAAGAGTTTAATTAGAAACAGGGCAAAAGAGAAATGAGACACATATAAAAGGAACAAAGAAAAAGCACAAAAGTGAGTAGAAGTAAATCCAAATGTGTTAGTATTAAGCTTAAATGTAGATGAATCAAACTGTTTTGGTAAGATTCAGTTATATATTGAAAAAATACATGGCTTATGTCATTTCTAAGACACCCTTCTAAAATGAAGACAGATATTTTGAAAGTAGAAAGACTGAACAAAAATACATATATCATGCAAATATTAACTAAAAGAAATTACTATGGTAGCTACATTAAAATCAGACAATGTAGTTATTATAGTGAAAGGAGTTATTAAGGAAAAGGAGATTACTTTTTATTGTTGCTGTCCCTAAAAGTGAAGATGAGAGTATCAGTGAAGAGAAACACTGTGTAAACTTGGCAAGTATTTCAGACCAAGCCTTTAGAGGTACAGCAGGTAGAAATGTCCGATAGAAGCACAGAGGCGCCAAAGTTTAGAAGAAGGGCTTGCATCAGTGAAGGAAGGCAAGGGGCCCTGCATCTGTCTTTCGAGCTCATAATCTTCAGAGGACTATACATGAATCATCATCCTTAGGGGATAAGCTAGATTCAGTTTAACCACAACTAAAAATAAATTCATATATGAGATTTTTTAAAAAGTGAACATAACATTATAATTTTGTGGGTTTTTTTTTTTCAATCAGGATTGCTAAAATGACACACTGAAAGAAGAAACATTCTCAGAAAAGGGAAAGGCAGATTTACTAAAATAAACGTATACAACTGAAATTGCATAGAAACATTAATTTCAAGTTTTGAATGCTATTTGGATAGCAATACTGAATACACTTTCCTCAAGGCATTTTTGAGAGCTACATCTGGGTGTAAAAGAGACTTCAGATTTAAAAAGAAAATGGTGATTTATCTTAAAGTATTTTTAAATGCTTTCTTCTTGAACTAATAGAAAAATACAAACAGCCTTTTTAAGACACAATTGTTTATAATAGCCAGGACATGGAAGTAACCTAGATGTCCTTCAGCAGATGAATGGATAAGAAAGCTGTGGTACATACATACAATGGAGTATTACTCAGTCATTAAAAAGAATATATTTGAATCAGTTCTAATGAGGTGGATGAAACTGGAGCTGATTATACAGAGTGAAGTAAGCCAGAAAGAAAAACACCAATACAGTATACTAACACATATATATGGAATTTAGAAAGATGGTAACAATAACCCTGTATGCGAGACAGCAAAAGAGACACAGATGTATTGAACAGTCTTCTGGACTCTGTGGGGCGGGGGGGGGAATGATTTGGGAGAATGGCACTGAAACATGTATAATATCATATAAGAAACGAATTGCCAGTCCAGGTTCAGGATACAGGATATAGGAAGCTTGGGGCTGGGGCACTGGGATGACCCAGAGGGATGGTATGGGGAGGGAAGTGGGAGGGGGGTTCAGGATTGGGAACACGTGTACACCCGTGGCGGATTCATGTTGATGTATGGCAAAACCAATACAATATTGTAAAGTAATTAGCCTCTAATTAAAATAAATAAATTTAAATTAAAAAAACTCAATTACAAATATTCAAAAAAAAAGACACAACAGTTGATTAATTTAATAATATTAGAATATTCGTTCATTGTGAAGTCATTAGAAATGGAGTGGTAAGTATATATTTAACCCTAGCACATGAAACGTTAATTAGATGTTCCTTAAATTCTTTCTAAAACAAAAAAAACTGATGGGTAAATGTCAAAAGAAACTAAAAAAGAATTGAATTCCCATACTTTTTTTTTTTAATTTTATTTTATTTTTAAACTTTACATAATTGTATTCCCATACTTTATATTTTGCTTCATTTCATGTGTTATTTTTTTCTAGGTAGAGAGATTCAATTCAGTCAGTTCACTTGCTCAGTCATGTCCGACTCTTTGTGACCGCATGGACTGCAGCATGCCAGGACTCCCTGTCCATCACCAACTCCCAGAATTTACTCAAACTCATGTCCATCGAGTCAGTAATGCCATCCAACCATCTCATCCTCTGTTGTCCCCTTCTCCTCCTGCCTTCAATCTTTCCCAGCATCAGGGTCTTTTCTAATGAGTCAGTTCTTTGCATCAGGTGGCCAAAGTATTAAGAGTTTCAGCTTCAGCATCAGTCCTTCCGATGTGTATTCAGGACTGATTTCCTTTAGGATGGACTAGTTGGATCTTCTTGTAGTCCAAGGGACTCTCAAGAGTCTTCTCCAACACCACAGTTCAAAAGCATCAATTTGTTCTTGCCTGGAGAATCCCAGGGACAGGGGAGCCTGGTGGGCTGCTGTCTCTGGGGTCGCACAGAGTCCGACACGACTGAAGTGACTTAGCAGCAGCAGCAGCAGCTTTCTTTATAGTCCAACTCTCACATCCATACATGACTACTGGAAAAACCATAGCTTTGGATAGAGAACCATTTTGTCTAAGGAATGTCTCTGCTTTTTAATATGCTGTCTAGGTTTTATTCTGTAAGACCACAATAAAAAACTTAAAAACTAAGCAAAATGAGCTTATGGTTGGTTAGGCAGTTTTCAGATTTCAGTTTATTAATTAATTCACCAGTGGTCTTTGATAATTATAAAATAGCTCAATATTTTTTGCTGAATTATGCATTAATAAATATTATTTTTTATTGCAGTGACCTTTAAGGCTTACCATTCTAAATGTAACCCAGAAACACAATCTAAGTTACCACATGGGAAATAACATAGCTAAAAGCATTAAAAAAATTTAAGTCTTTCAACTTAGGTGAACATAGCTCAAAAGGAAATTAATGCATTTGCTTGAAATGAGAGGCATTATCATTCATACTCAGGGACATGATTTATTTCTGTTACTATTTAGTGAAGTATTAAAAGCCAGAGGGCCAAATAAATATTTTTCAATTTAGTCAATTATTATATTGGTATCTGATTTCACATATAGTACTTCTTTAAAACTTTAAAAGTTCTTTATGTTCTTATTAAACATGGTTTAAGACTTAACTTAAAAAGTTCTATGACCTAAGTGCATGTGGTTGCTTCTGTGCTATGCTTAGTCCTCAGTTCAGTTCAGTCGTTCAGTTGTGTCCAATTCTTTGCGACCCCATGAACTAGAGCACCCCAGGCCTCCCTGTCCATCACCAATTGCCAGAGTTTACTCAAACTCATGTCCGTTGAGTCAGTGATGCCACCCAACCATCTCATCCTCTGTCGTCTCCTTCTCCTCCTGCCCTCAGTCTTTCCCAGCATCAGGGTCTTTTCAAATGAGCAGCTTTTCGCATCAGGTAGCCAAAGTATTGGCGTTTCAGCTTCAACATCAGTCCTTCCAGTGAACATTAAGGACGGATTTTTTTTAGGATGGACTGGTTGGATCTCCTTGCAGTCGCTCAGTTGTGTCCAACTTTTTGCGACCCCATGGACTGTAGCCCGCCAGGCTTCTCTGTCCATGGAATTCTCCAGGCAAGGATACTGGAGTAGGTTGCCATTCCTTTCTCCAGGGGATCTTCTCAAGCCAGGGATCAAACCTGAGTCTTCTGCATTGCAGGCAGCTTCTTTACTGTCTGAACCACCAGGGAAGCCCTCTAAGTTGCTTCAGTCCTGTCCAACACTTTGTGACCCTGTGGACTGCCAGGCTCTTCTGTCCATAGGGATTCTCCAGGCAGTAATACTGGGGAGGGTTGCCATGTCCTCCTGCAGGAGATCTTCCCAACCCAGGAATTGAACCCACATCTCTTACATCTCCTGCATTGGCAGGCAGGTTCTTTACCGCAAGTGTCACCTGGTAAGCCCCCTCTATGACTCACAGCGCCACATTATCCGTACTTTAGATCAATATAACACTCTCAAAAATCTAAATACATTTTACCTCTTTACAACAAGTCCAGAAATTATCTTCTCCATGCAAGCAAACAAGACCAAAATTTACATTCTCTAAGAAGATTTTACTAACCAGATGAGAGCATTTTCCTGTATCTCTAATCCTTGGGCCAGAATAATACTTTTGATGTATTAACATATGTTGATTTTGCCCATGGCAAAATTACAGCAAGGTTGAATGTAGATTAAGAAAAACAAATTTCTTGATTTTATTTTTCTTAAAAACTCTAAGTTCTCAGACTTCCTTTTCTAATTAGGATTAGAATGTCTCAAGAGACAATTGCTCCCACCTTAAAATATCAATCCACTCCAGTATTCTTGCCTGGAGAATTTCATGGACAGAGGAACCTGGCGGGCAACAGTCCATGGGGTCACAAAGAGTCAGACATTACCGAATGACTAACACTAAAATACAAAATTAGATAACCTACCAGATGATAGATTTTGCTAACTATCAGGTAGTTCAAGCTAACCCAATTGATATCGAGAAAACAATAAACTCTAACCAGGTAAGAGAAGCCAACAGCTGGGATCATCTTTAAAGGAGCAACAAGAAGAGCAGGGAAGTTCACTACATGTGGAGGTGAGGAGACACTAACAGAACTTCAGTGGGTGCGTGTGGATAAGCCTGACGGCCTGGAATCTCGGGGAGTACCCAGCCACAGAGGATATACAAGCCCACAACTGACATTCTCCTACAGACCAAACAAATTAATGAAGGTTGTTTACCACAGACTGGAAGCAGAGCAGAGGAAATGAAATAATGCCTCTCGGGATACATAGGCATTTTCCAAGTGTGATATAGTAGCCTGCTTAAAGAAGAGAGAAGGTCAAGAGACCTGAGAGAAATCCTTCAAGGTACACTAGGTCTTCACAGAAAACCAAGGTTGTGACAAAGGAGCTGAATTTCTGAAGGAAAAGTCCAGGACAAAATAGCACAAAGGACAGAAAGGGTAAATGCGATTAAGTATTATAAAGTTTTTACAATGGTTGTAAAATAGTATGAAATAGTATGTTACTTGAAATAACAGAATGTTTGAAATACAATATTAAAAAAATATTATTCATATATAATATATAGTATTGAAATGCTATATACATAAAAAGATACATCTAAAAATCAGTTTGAGATGTAAAACTGAATACAAAAATATCAGAGTCATCTAAATGATTCAAAAACTAAAGAACAAAGAAGGAAAGGATAAATGGAATTTTAAGAGAAAAGTTAGACTTAAATACAGTAATATTAACATCATTTAAATGTAAATGGACCAAATATTTCCTTTGAAAGGCAGGGATTTCCAGGCTCAACAAAAATACAAAAGTTAAATCAATGATATTTATAAGAAAAATATTTAAATGTAGAAATGTGGCAAACAGAATCCTAAAATGGTCCTGTGATTCCTGTCTGCTGTTGTTCAGACCCTTATGTGATCCATTCTCCTTGACTGTGGGGGATGGTGTGATTTGCTTGCAAACCGCAGTGCACAGCAACAATGCTGCAGCACACGTCTAAATAACCCATAAGGCGGATGTGGACTCGACAGGAATGCCAGTGTAACACCCCATGTGGTCTACTGGTAAAAGGAGTCACACAGTCATAAAAAGGACACCAAAAACTATGATGTGATTACACTGAATGGATGAAAGACATGCTTGTCTTTGTTTGTGTGTGATTGTGTTTATCTTTCCACTGTAGGAAGTCAGTAGATTATGTTTTTATTGAGAAATCAAAAAACATTAGTATATTCATGTTAAGTTGGTTCCCTTGGCTTTTTCTGCAAGTATTGGGAACTGTTCTTTAAAACTATGTACATGTAGAACTTTGATAAGATATTGCATTAGTATATCAGTATTATAGTAGAATGTACACAATCATTAAATACTTCTGAAGGACAGTATTAATGGCATATATATATATATATATATATATATGAATGCACATACACATTTGGCTTTAATAAAACACCAGAGTAATATACATTAAAAAAAATAACATGAAAAAAATTTAAAAAAATGTATTGTGGTTATTCTGAGTAATACTCTTTTCTGTAGCCTCTGGATTTTTACTAATGGACAATTTTTAAATCACTTTTGGGTTTCCTATTTGTTTGTCAGGGTTTGCATATTTCTAAATAAGCACACACTCACATGCATACACACACACACACACACACACACACACACACACTCTCACCACTCTGATTTAGGAATCTAAACCAGTTTCTATCCATAGCAAGGGAAGGTGACTGATGCAATCCTCAGCAGAACCGCAGAGAGGAGATTTGATTTTAAAGCACTGAGAGTCAAGTCTCAGAGGGGAAGTACAGTCTCTGTGTCACTGAGCGAGATCGCACATGGGGGACACACAAAGACGTCCAGGCTGGTCTAAAAAGAAGAGCCCAAAGACATACAGATGGCCAACAAATACATTAAAAGATGCCCAACACCGCTCATTACTAAAGAAATGCAAATCAAAACTATAATAAGGTATCACCTCACTCCAGTCAGAATAGCCATCATCAAAAAGTCTACAAACAGTAAGTGATGTTGAGGATGTTGAAAAAAAGGACCTCACTGCACTGTTAGTAGGACTGTAGATTGATGCAACCACCATGAAGAACAGTATGGAGGGTCCCTAAGAAACTAGGAATAAAACCACCACATGACCCAGCCAATCCCACCAGCGGGCATATACCCTGAGAAAACCGTAATTCAAAAAGACACGTGAACCCCAGTGTTCATCACAGGACTTATTTACAATAGTGAGGACATGGAAGTAATCTAAATGCCCACCCACAGGGGAGTGGATAATGAGGTTGTGGTACATATATACAATGGAATATTATCCATAAAAGGAATGCAATTGGGCCATTTTTAGTGATGTGGATGAACCTAGAGTCTGTCACAGAGTGAAAGAAATCAGAATTAGGAAAACAAATATCATATATTAGCATATAGATATATATGGAATCTAGAAAAATGGTCCTGATGAACATATTTTCAGGGCAGGAGTAGAGACCCAGATGTAGAGAGACTTGTGGACACAGAGGGGAAGGAGTGGGTGGGACGAATGAAGAGAATAGCACTGACTTACATGCACTGCCATGTGTGAAATAGATAGATAGCCACAGGAAGCTGTTGTGTAGCATGGGAGCTTAGCTTGGTGCTTAGTGGTATCCTAGAGGGGTGGGACTGTGGGATGGGAGAGGGAGATCCAAGTCGGGGGATATATGTACACATTTAGCTGATTTAGGCTTCCCAGATGGCTAAGTAGTAAAGAATCCACCTGCCACTGAAGGAGACGTAGGAGATGAGTGTTTGATCCCTGGGTTGGAAAAGTCCCCTGGAGCAGGAAATGGCAACCCACTCCAGTACTCTTGCCTGGAAAATCCCATGGAAGAGGATTCTGGTGGGCTACCATCTATGGGGTCATAAAGAGTCGGACACGACTGAACATACATAGCTGATTCGCACTGTTGTACAGCAGAAACTAACATAATATTGTAAAGTAATTATATTCCAATATTAAAAGATAAAAAAAAAGAGTCCAAGAAAGACAAGGGAGTTCAGACAATATATTTGGCAAACAGCTTCAGCCAATTCAGACCCAACTGCACAAGCTCCTATCCATGGTGTGCTGAAAGCCATCAATAATCTGTAAAACAGAATAATTTTATAAAACAGAATTCTGTTATCAGGGGCTACTTTTATGTTCATTACTGATTTTCTTGAAAACAAAGAGCAAGTGACTCTATTCTCGACCCAACAAGCATCGTTTAAGCATAACCCTGACTTTCATATGTGAGGGAAAAAAATCAAAAGATTATTTTCAAAGTGCTAAAGCACACATTTTTTTGTTGTAGTCTTATGAACAGAAATATTTGCTATTGTAATTGTTTTTGTTGCTCTATTTCCCTCTGGAGAGATCCAAGAATATAATACATACTATGTTTAATGGCAGAAGTCTCCAAGAAAGACATTAAAAGTAGGTACCACGAGACCTGAGAGGAGGAGGTGAAGAGTTTACCAGCAGTAGGATTAAAAGAACCGGAAGACACTTAAACCATTGTCGAGAATCGTTCATTGCTGGGTCAAAAAGGAATCGGTTCTTGGAAGTCTGTTTTAAAAATAACTCATTGGTCAATAATCATTCTGATAATCTTTTTATTCCTTTCAAACCAGAAAGAGCAACTGATCGCTCTTAACTACTTAAGGTTTTTAGCAATGGAAACTAGAACAGCCTCCTTTTCATTTGTTGCTCTGAAGAGGCAATTCTGAAGCAAGAGCAAGAACTTGGTTTTTGTCTCATGTTCATGAAACGTTTTCTACAGAGTGAAATTAACTCAGAAGTTTGTCAAACAGCAATTCTCACTGCAAGCCTGAGGTAAATGAATATGTGGTATGCCTGACAGCTACACTGAATTCCACTAGTCCTCACACCACTCGCCATTTAAAAAGACAACATCTGACCGTTTCTTGGAGTGATGGCAAATTCCATTTGGACACCTGTGAGCCAGATGTGTGTAGCTACACATGCAGCCTGTTATTCTGCCTGCAATATTTACCACAAGCCACTTCTCCCCTTTGGCTGAATTGAGAGAGCCATCAGAAGGCACTACAACGCAAACGTTTTTTCTCAGTACTCTTTTATCTTGTCATTCACATGTTTTCAGTTTTCCTTCTAACTCTATTTTTACATAACATCTCTTATTCCAAATCCACAAGTCATTTCTTTTTCCCTTACTTAACAGATTGAGAACTGGGGATTAATTGTGGCATTTAACATTTACTTTTATTTTTAAGATGTATGCAGTGATTAATGGAAGGGTATTACACTTCATTTTCCCATTGGATCAATCATAGGCAAGAGAACAAATAGACCTTTTGAAGTCCTAGTGAATCTACTCCAAATCCATTGAAAGTATTAGACCACATCTATTTTTAAACATTATTTAATATAATCGATTTTTCATGTTAAATGAGGGGTTGTTCTTTCTCACAAGTCTGGAAGGAAAAGTCACAGAGCAGATGGACATTAAAAAATGGAAAGATCAAAGGGTGACATCACTGGGACTCAAGGTCCAGGAGTAGAGATCCAGGTGGACACCAGAAGGATAAAGTTAATATATTTTGCTGCTACCAAAAGGCAAGAAGACCAGAGCAAACACAGCTACATATGCAGAAATCCTCTATCAGCTGTTGGCAATTTGCTTGGATTATCCCAAATGGCTTGCTTAAATCCATGTCATATAATATTACCACATGAATTCATGGTAGTCCTTGTACCAAATCAATGTGCAAAGTTTTAAAATAAGCTGTGAATCTCATGTCAAAAGTATTTAGGTAATATTACTGGGTTAAGTCCCTTATAGATTACCAAGGACTAATTTTAGCACTATGTAATTCCATGGGTTTCATTTTCAGTATAAAAAGTTGAATTTATTATTTACACAATAATAGTTTTTAAAAAAAATCTTTTATTGAACACAATGTCAGGAACTAGTTTAAGTACTTAACATGCATTTTGTCTCTTAACTTTCACAACAGTTTTACGTGCAAGGTACTAATGTTATACTGATTTTGAAGATACGGGGAAGACTGAAAATTTAAGTCATTTCCTAAGCTAGTCCAGCCAGCAAATTGTGACCCTGAAACCTAGGCTGTTCGCTTCTGGAATACCTGCAACCACACATGAAGGATCTGGAGTAGTACTGTAACTTAATGACATTTTCATGAAATTCGTCTTATTAGTAGGTAGAAGTTGTGCTTCTTAATGATCATTATATACACATTTCATCAAACTTGTATTTGACCAAGTAGAAAAGTAGATTGTCTCCAGGTTCTTTGGACATATTATTCTATTTTTCTTCACTATAATATCAATAATATCTTGCTAGATTTAAATTCCGATGCTTCCACTATCATGGGTTAGAGCCACTAAACTAAGAAAGGTCACCAAGTCCCTTCATTTCTGAGAAATGTAATTTAACTAAAGAAATTAATTAGTGAAATCCACATGTATGTTCGTAATTCATTGTACATTGCAACAATACACACAGATGGACTTTATACAAGTAAATTCTGATATATTAATAATGGAAGTAGAAATTAGAATTTTCTAATCACTTCACTCAATTATTGAACTATCTTCATATATACTGTATTTTATTTTAAGTTTAAACAGGATCCTTTCTGTGCCAAATAAAAGTAAAAATAAAAATAATTTCAGATGAGCAATCATTCTTCAATTATATGTCATCATATTGCCTCTCATGTGGTACTTATAAATCTAACAAAATAAGTGCTACATACTTCAAACAAACAGATATTCTTTGAAACTCAGGGCTAATAGTATATAAGAGGCACACGAGAAGCTGGGAACAGTCCTCAGGGTTTCAGATTTAGTAGGACTAGAATGGGATCTAGGAATTAGTATTTCTAGCAAATACCCAGGTGATGAAGCTGCTGCTGGTTTGGGACCATACCTTGAGAATCACTGGTTTAGAGTACTGGGAAAACTCCATCATCTAAGGGGAAGTCTCTAGCCTTGGATCTTATCTCCCCTCTAATGATCCCCATAGTTTTTGTTTTCATTTTTATTTGGTCTCTTCCAGCACCTTTTTTCCTCCTCAAATCTCATTGATTCACCTCTTACTGTTGCTTTAGGAGATGTATGTTGTCACCCATTTGGTCCCATCTTTTTCCTGTATTGGCAGTGTATTAATTACCGGATGGGGGAAAATCCTCACTTTAGACTAACCTCAGGATAAAACAGCCACAATCAGACCCTGCCAAATTCAAACTCACACGTTCTCAATAAAGCCTCAACCTGGAAACTTGGTCAGAGCCCCCTCCTCTACCCTTTCCTTGTTCCTCGTACTCTTTCTCTATTGCACATACCATGATTCTAAATGATGTGTTTCGGTGGTCATTTTATTTCTGAGTTCCTCCCATTAAGCCTGTGAAGTCCAGGAAGGCAAGACTCCTATCTGGTTTTATTTATTATTGAACCCCTAGAGCCTGACAATTAACACTCAACATACACTGAAGGCCCTGTTGATATTGTACAAGGATCTCTTAGAATGGGAAGCATGGAAATAGGGATGCATTTTTTTTACTGCATACTTTCATAAGCTTACATAATCTCTTAAACCATGCCAATACACATACTGAAAATCTGGGACAAGCACACACATTTAGGAAGCTATTCTCATTAACAAATATAGCATCGCATCACGACTGCAGCTGAAAATGCTCCTTGATGAGAAGAATCAATTATGTTTTCTTACCTGCCTCTTCTGCATGGTCTCCCTTAGACCTGTACTGCTGCTAAGTCACTTCAGTCATGTCCGACTCTGTGTGACCCCGTAGATGGCAGCCCACCAGGCTTCCCCGTCCAGGGGACTCTCCAGGCAAGAGCACTGGAGTGGGTTGCCATTTCCCTCTCCAATGCATGAAAGTGAAAAGTGAAAGTGAAGTCACTCAGTCGTATCTGACTCTTCGCGACCCCATGGACTGCAGCCCACCAGGCTCCTCCATCCATGGGATTTTCTAGGCAAGAGTACTGGAGTGGGGTACCATTGCCTTCTCCTTTAGACCTGTATTAACCCCTTAAGATTTATGTGAATTCCATTTTCCTGACTTCCTTGTTTCCCACCTGAGTTACTGGATTTGAGCTGTGGATGTAACTTCTTTTTCTGCTTCCTTTATTATATCGGGGCATTTATCACTAAGGCTTTCTAGCTAATTTTTCCAAGTTTATCTATTCTAAGTTTTATACTATTGTCTTTCATTTATATTTCCCTTGATGATTTACTTTTTTTCTTTGTCTTCTACTTAATAAGCATGCATCCTTGAGCTGTCAAGGCCTTCTCAAGAGTCTTCTCCTTCCAAGAGAAACGGGGCAATGTGCAAAATGCCAGGGATGTAAGATGATACTTTGCCGTTAGCAAACTTTAGGAAAATTATTAAAGAGACGGGAATACCAGACCACCTGACCTGTCTCCTGAGAAACCTGTATGCAGGTCAGAAAGCAACAGTTAGAACTGGACATGGAACAACAGACTGGTTCCAAATTGGGAAAGGAGTATGTCAAGGCTGTATATTGTTACCCTGCTTATTTAACTTATGTGTAGAGTACATCATGCGAAATGCTGGGCTGTATGAAGCACAGCTGGAATCAAGATTGCTAAGAGAAATATCAATAACCTCAGATATGCAGATGACATCACCCATATGGCAGAAAGCAAAGAAGAACTAAAGGGCCTCTTGATGAAAGTGAAAGAGGATAGTGAAAAGGTTGGCTTGAAGCTCAACATTCAGAAAACTAAGATAGTGGCATCTGATCCCTTCTCTCCATGGTAAATATATGGGGAAACAGTGGAAACAGTGTCAGACTTTATTTTCTTGGGCTCCAAAATCAGTGCAGATAGTGACTGCAGCCATGAAATTAAAAGATTCTTACTCTTTGGAAGAAAAGATATGGCCAACCTAGACAACATATTAAAAAGCAGAGACATTACTTTGCCAACAAAGGTTCCTCTAGTCAAAGCTGTGGTTTTTCCAGTAGTCATGTATGGATATGAGAGTTGGACTATAAAGAAAGCTAAGCATTGAAGAATTGATGCTTTTGAACTATGGTGTAGGACAAGACTCTTGAGAGTCCCTTGGACTGCAAGGAGATCCTATCAGTCAATCCTAAAGGAAATCAGTCCTGAATATTCATCAGAAGTACTGATGCTGAAGCTTTGGCCCCCTGATGCAAAGAACTGATTCATTTGAAAAGACCCTGAAGCTGGGAAAGATTGAAGGCAGGAGGAAAAGGCAATGACAGAGGATGAGATGGTTTGATAGCACCACCGACTCTATGGCCATGAGTTTCAATAAACTCTGGGAGTTGGTGATGGACAAGGAACTCTGGTGTGCTGCAGTCCATGGCGTCACAGAGTTGGACACAACTGAGTGACTAAACTGAGCTAAGATGATTCGTAAGTTGGTAAAAATCCAATAGTGAGTTTAGATCTCAATGCAGAAGATGACCTTTCATACCAAATATACAGGTGTTCCCAAGCTGCAATGAACAATTGTTTCATCCTTATGAAAAACTCCCTCTCTCCTTTAATGGCCTACATTTTCTAACTTTCTACTAGTCAGAACTGGGAGTAAGTGATGTTTTAAATTTATTTTTCTCCATCTTATGTAATGATTCTTGTGGAAGACTCCCAATTAAGTGCTCCACTTTGTAAAATAGCCAGAGAAAGTGAAAGTGAAAGTCACTCAGTCGAGTCCAACTCTTTGTGACACTATGGACTGTACAGTCCAAGGAATTCCCCAGGGCAGAATACTGGAGTGGGTAGCCTTTCCCTTCTCCAGGGGATCTTCGCAACCCAGGGATCAAATCCATGTCTCCCGCATTGCAGGTGGATTTTTACCAGCTGAGCCACAAGGGAAGCCCAAATAACCAGACATAAAGCAACAAAAGATGGAATTATCCTGGAAAATTTCATTGTTATATAAATGTCTACACAGCCACTGAAAATACAGAATTTCTGGAACTTCTGACCTGCAATGGTTTTATGACATTAAAACTAATTTTTACAAAGTTTTTATAAAATGAATAATGATTATGGAGGGAAAAAAATGTTTCCTTGGCCAACTCATGTTACTTAACTGCCAACTGAACATACAATGCTGCCACTGATGAAATCTCACACTTTAAATGAATGCATGAATGCCTTTGATTTGACCATATTTTTTAAAATAATATTTATGAAGACTTAACTTCACAAAATATAGTCCTTAAATCTCTTCCTCTGTATTTTGTCAAATTTACAATGTAAAGGAAAAAAAAAAAAATTAAGCAAAAGCTTACCACTACATTGACACTTAAATGTCTAAAGTCTAAAAGATCTGATGAGCATTTATAAAACATTCTGAAATTAACTGATATGATTAGCAATTAATCTAAATTGATCACCTTTCAATGGTATACATGAACCTAGAGTGGGAGTTACTGATAATGCCTATTGATAAATATATTGCTTTTATTTTTCAAATAATATAGGTTCAAGTAATTGATTCTCTTAAAGAATTTTCTCTCATCTCATTTCTTAGTTTGTATCCCTATGCCTTCATTGTTTAAAGTAAAAAGTAAATTTTATACCACTCTTATCTTTTTCCTTGATGACCTGGCATTGGAGACTGGATATCATTTGTCAGTCCTGGAAATTTATACTTATAGTTCAGTGAAAGAAGTCTCACCTCAATGTGATAATTCTATTTTCAAAAATATTTCTATGGTAAGTTTCAAAGAACTTTGAAATTTAAAAAGCTAAAATCATGGCATCCAGTCCCATCACTTCATGGCAAGTAGATGGAAAAACAATGGAAACAGTGACAGACTTTATTTTCTTGGGCTCCAAAATTACTGGAGATGGTGACTGCAGCCATGAAGTTAAAAGATGCTTGTTCTTTGGAAGAAAAACTATGGCAAACCTACACAGGGTATTAAAAGGCAGAGACATTACTTTGCCAACAAAGGTCCACATAGTCAAAACTATGGTTTTTCCAGTAGTCATCTATGGATGTGAGAGTTGGACTGTAAAGAAGGCTGAGAGCTAAAGAATTGATGCTTTCGAACTCTGGTGTAGGAGAAGACTCTTGAGAGTCCCTTGGACTGCAAGGAGATCAAACTAGTCAGTCCTAAAGGAAATCAACCCTGAATATTCATTGGAAGGACTGATGCTGAAGCTGAGGCTCCAGTACTTTGGCCACCTGATGTGAGGAGCCAACTCACTGGAAAAGACCTTGATGCTGGGAAAGACTGAAGGCAGGAGGAGAAAGGGACAACAGAGGATGAGATGGTTGGATGGCATCACCGACTCAATAGACATGAGTTTAAGCAGGCTCCAGGAGATGGTGAAAGACAGGTAATCCTGGCATGCTGCTGTCCATGGGGTTGCAAAACATCAGACACAACTGAGTGACTGAACAAGTTTCAAAGAAAGAGATGCTTGTGGACATCAGCAAATATTTGTAGAAATGACATATGTTGATTCAAAATATATACATTTCATGTCTCTTTTGCTAGACTGGGAGAAACAGACCTTGGACTGGGCAGACGGTAATGCTGAACAGTGCCATGTACAGTATTCTATGACATGACTCAGAAAGCAGGAAAACCCCTGGAATGAGAAGTGCTACAGGTATTTAAAGTCTGAAATTATGAGACATTTTCTCATAATTTCATTTTGCTAGAGTGCTCATAGTTTTTTCACTTCCTCACCCATACTTTCTCATCTAATTCTCTTGATTCTAACCAGGAACCACAAAGATGTCCAATGCTCTACACACACCTATCTGGAAGAAAGAAACTCCATTCACACTCAGAGGGAGCAACTGGACAAATATAACATCCCCAAATGAAACAACCAGACCAGAACAAGATTAGTGTCATTGCATTTTCAGGCCCTCTACTATTGGTGGGGTCCTGTGAAAGATGTAGAGTAACTTATATGCAGAGTACATCATGAGAAACACTGGGCTGGAAGAAGCACAAGCTGGAATCAAGATTACTGGGAGAAATATCAATAACCTCAGATATGCAGATGACACCACCCTTATGGCAGAAAGTGAAGAGGAACTAAAAAGCCTCTTGATGAAAGTGAAAGAGGAGAGTGAACAAGTTGGCTTAAAGCTCAACATTCAGAAAACGAAGATCATGGCATCTGGCCCCATCACCTCATGGCAAATAGATGGGGAAACAGTGCCAGACTTTATTTTTCTGGGCTCCAAAATCACTGCAGATGGTCACTGCAGCCATGAAATTAAAAGACGCTTACTCCTTGGAAGGAAAGTTATGACCAACCTAGATAGCATATTCAAAAGCAGGGACATTACTTTGCCAACAAAGGTCTGTCTAGTCAAGGCTATGGTTTTTCCAGTGGTCATGTACGGATGTGAGAGTTGGACTGTGAAGAAAGCTGAGTGCCAAAGAATTGATGCTTTTCAACTCTGGTGTTGGAGAAGACTTTTGAGAGTCCCTTGGACTGAAAGGAGATCCAACCAGTCCATTCTACAGGAAATCAGTCCTGAGTGTTCTTTGGAAGGACTGATGCTAAAGCTGAAACTCCAGTACTTTGGCCACCTCATGCAAAGAGTTGACTCATTGGAAAAGACTCTGATGCTGGGAGGGATTGGGGGCAGGAGGAGAAGGGGACGACAGAGGATGAGATGGCTGGATGGCATCACCGACTCGATGGACATGAATCTGGGTGAACTCCAGGAGTTGGTGATGGACAGGGAGGCCTGGCTGCAATTCATGGGGTTGCAAAGAGTTGGATATGACTGAGCAACTGAACTGAACTGAACTGTGAAAGATGAAGAATGTTGTCCTTTGCTGTGAACCTCTTGCATGGCAGAACTAAGCTCTCTGATCATATAAAATACAATAAAATGAATCTTACACATAACTCTATTGTGTATCTTGAAGCTTTTTTAGTTATCAAACCCGCAATCATAGGGAATTTCAGTGCTTATATTACCGGTAAACACTACCTCTTTGTAATGCAAATCAAAACTACAATGAGGGATCACCTCACTCTGGTCAAAATAGCCACCATTGCCATTCCCTTCTGCAGAGGATCTTCTTGACCCATGGATTGAACTGGATTCTCCTGCATTGCAGGCGGATTCCTTACCATCTGAGCGACCAGGAAAGCCTCAACAAGAAGTCTACAAATAATAAATTCTGGAGAAGGTGTGGAGAAAAAAGCAATGCTTCTATACTTTTGGTAGCAATGCAAACTGGTACAACTATAAGAACAGTACATAGGTTCCTTAAAAACTAAAAACATAGTCACTATATGATCCTGCAGTCTCACTCCTGGGCATATATCCAGAGAAAAACATAATTTTTAAAGATACATGCACCCCAATGTTCACAGGAGCAGTATTTACAACCCAAGATACGGAAGCAACCTAAGCGTCTGCGGACAGATGAATGGGCAAAGATGTGGTATATAATGGAATATTACTCAGCCATAAAAAGAATGAAATAATGCCATTTGCAGCAGCAGAGACAGAACTAGAGATTATGCTAAGTGAAGTGAGCTGGATACAAAAGGGCAAGTATATGATATTGCTTATATATGGAATCTTAAAAAAAATCATACAAACAAACTTATTTTCAAAACAGAAATAGACTCACAGACAGAGAAACAAACACATGGTTAACAAAGGGGAGAGGGGAGAGGTGCCCTATGAGTTCAAGACTAAAATATACACATTACTAGTGTACATAAATATAAAACAGACAGCCAACAAGGACCTAGTACATAGTACAGAGAACTTACTCAATATCCTGTAATGATCTATAATGGAGGACAATGTAAAAACAAAAAATATGTATTTACAGATATGTGTATAACCGAATCACCTTGCTGTACACCTGAAACTAACACAATATTGCAAATCAATTATATTTCAATAAAAATTAAAAAAAAAAAGCTACCTCTTTGCCCACAATTTTCCTGAGTATCCACTCCTTTGTCTAGAGCCCTGGTTATCTAGGTGGTATCATGTGATACCTTTTCTTCCCAGCTAAATTGTTTAAGGAAGGAATGAATAACCAGTCTAAGAGGAACTACTTGTAGGCTAATTTGAGACACTAAGATTTTTCTCTCTCAAATATTTGAACTAAGAAATAAACATTAGGTGATTTACTAAGCCAAATCAAAATTGTGGAGGATCAGAATCTGATTAGAAGGAATAGGTCCTCATCAAATGGAGAACCCTAATTGGATGATTTTTTTAGCTTATTCAAGAGAAGTACTGTTCAATTATTAAGAAGTTATAGTGCACATGAGTTTTATATAATTTTTCCTTAAAACAGATAAAATAATAAATAATTATTCAAGGATCATTGCTCAGTATTTCAAGTGGAGTCACAGATGTTTTATTTTCAGAAAATAATATTATAAGTAACAGGATGACATAGGAAAAATTAGTGGGATTGATGTCAATTGCCTCTTATTAATTATGTGAATACAGAGAAGTTACTTAATGATTTTTTGGCTTTATTTCCATGATCTGCAAAATAAAAGGGATGGCATAACTGCCCTCAAAGATAACAGTTTAAAGGCAGATGGAAGTCTGTGACAACGTTTGGCAAAGCAAGCCACAATGCTGATTTGACATTTCCACTCTACACTCAGTGAAGCTCCTAGTATCTAAAAAGACCACACAATGAAAAAAGATAAGGAGAAAAGAGTAAGGAATAACACAAAAATATGAAGCAGTGTATTCACAGAGTAAGAATTCGGGAGAGTACTTTTAGGTAAAATGATTTTAATCTCCTTCAGTTTTCTTCTTTTAAATGTCTCTTATTTTCCTGATTGAGCAAGAGTGATGTGTGTTATGGTTAATGGGTGCCTTCAGTTTGCAAGCACATTTGATTCTAGAGCAATTTAGAGATGAGGCAATGAACAAAGCGGGGGCTGAGTGCTTGACTTGCAATAACAGTATAGTTGTATGGGCTTCTGACCCTGGTTGGTATTAGCCAGGGTTTTCCTAAATTCCACACACCCATCCACTCTCAGCTTCCTATTCTCTATATATGTAGCACTTTTAAACAACCTGGTGTACCCCTCTATGACATATTGTTCATATGAACTATCCATTGGTCTTGCACTAGAGTGTGAGTCCTTCAGGATCGAGTTTGCATCATATTCACTTTTTATCTCCATCACCTTACCTAGTCCAGTGTTTGTTACTCAGTGGTTACTCAATAAATAATTCCACAAGTGAATTATCAATGTTTGAAGAACCAGAGTGGAATAAGAAATGATCCATGAAGAGGAATGAAATGGACTTTTATGTTTTAGTCTAGGAGGTCCAGCACAGGGAGGAAAGGAAGCATGAATTTTGAGACAGAAATACAAGTCAGGAATAAAAAATATGACAATAACTAGAGAACGTCTTATCCTGCAACTCTTGGGAAACCAGGAGTAGTAGAAGATGAATGTTTCAGTTAGAATGTTTCCAGTTGCAATAATAGTAACTATAGTAACTCTGTAGGTTCAGATTAAAAATATACTATACACTTACCTCACATATCAGAATTAGGATACAAAGGTACTTCAAAGCACTGACTTTAATCACATAAATAGTTCACCAAGGGTCATATTTTAGCTCTAATACCCAGAATATCTTCACTTTTGACTTCAAGCTTATCCTTCATGGTGACGAGGTACCTTACAAACGAGGTGTTTGTGTCAAACACCTCATAGAATGGACTCCAGAGTTAGGAAGAAATAGTTTTCTTCAATATAATATATAGACTGTTCCCTTTCCCCAAAGATATTCAACAGAATCCCCTTCAAAGATTTTTGGCTAGAACTGAATCATGTTCTGATAACTAAACCAATCATGGGCAAGAGGAAAGGGATTACTGTGTTTCACTAAAACTAACCATGATTTCCAGCCTGGAGTTAGGGAGGTATCCAATTTCTCCTGAAATACATTATTCCTAGATTCATGATCAAAACCTAGGTTCCATACACAAGATAGTTTGGAACCTCTGTAGCACAGGTAATCAATAGTGACCAAGTGAGAAATCCAAACACCGAACTTTTGTCTCACTGAGCCTGACAAGGAATTATAATGACTCTAAACTTCAAAGGTCTCATCATTTTTACTAAAGTGGTATAACAGTTAATCAACTATCCTATCCATTTGGGCTGAGTGTGTGTCAATCACATTCCATCACAGAAATGGCCAAATCAAACCATAACAGAAATGGCCAAAATATTCTCTACATATGCTGGGCTTTACAATTAGGCAACAAAACTATCATCTAGTGTGTTGATATCTAAGTCTTGGCCAAAATTACATTCTTGGCTATGACCCACAGCATGTATTTTAAAATCTTGGCACTTGTCATATTTGAGCAAGATCTTCTCATGCAGTTCGTATGATTAATGAAGTTCTAATACAGAAATTTAGAGGAATTGAAAAACATATTCTTGCCAAGAACAGAATAGACATTCCCTCTTCTAATCCAGTCTCTGAAGATAAAAAGTGAATTGGTCTTAATATGAAAAATACTGTTAATTATAAACATATTTCCAACTCAAAGTGTTTATCAACTAAGTGACTCAGGCAGAGTTAATTATTAGCAGTATCAAAGGATGTTAAACTATATACAGTTTAGGAAAGAAGATTTTACTTGGTGAATTATTTTTTAATTAGTTACTTAGTCAAAGGCAATTTAAAAAAAATTTTTAATTAGTGGAAAATTGCTTTATGATGTGTTGTTTCTTCTGTACAACAATGCAAATCAGTCATAATATATATATGTGTGTGTGTGTGTGTGTGTGTGTATATACACATATATGTGTATATATATATATATCTCCCCTCTCCTCCCCCATCTACTCTCTATGTCATCACAGAGCACCAGGCTGGGTTTGCTATGCTATGTAGCAACTTCCCACTAACTATCTATTTTACACATGATACCATATATATGGGCTTCTCAGGTGGTGCTAGTGGTAAAGAATCGCCTGCCAATGCAGGAGAAGCAAGTTTGATCCCTGAGTCAGGAGGATCCCTTGGAGTAGGAAATGACAACCCGCTCTAGTATTCTTGCCTGGGAAATCCATGGACAGTGGAGCCTGGAGGGTTATAGTCCGGGGTGGGGGGGGGGTCACAAAAGAGTCAGACATGACTCAGTGACCACACACACACACACTGAATAGCAGTTCTAGACGGTAACAGGAAGAAAGGGATGAATGTCCTGGTCATTTTACAATCCTCACTCCTGAACAATGGATGCAGTGGCCTACCCAGGAAGAATCACCAAACGTCAGAACCAGGAATAGGAATGCTCAGTGCTGGAAAAGGGCATTTGTGTTGCGAGTCTCCACTGTGAACCTAAGCAGCTCATTAGATTCCCCTACGTGAGTGTTAAGGGAGAAAGTTACTGTGCTAAACTTTCCTTTCCCTAAGTCCCCTGGTACCATGTGCAAAATGGTTTGCTTTTATAAATTACTATTTTTAAACATATGGTTTAAAACGAAAAAAAAAAAAGCTTTATCATACTTCATACTGAGGTTGATGTGGACACTGTCTGATGTTCTGGAGGGACTTCAGGAAAAGCCATCTGGAAACAGAGGGTTCTAGCTCTTCTCTCACTACCTGGCTATACAAATTGTGGGAAATCCCTGAACGGCCTCAGTTTCCTCGTAAAAATAATGGGAAGATGATACAAAACAACAATCCTTCACCTGAGGCCCAAGGACCCCCAAAGGGCCCATAAATCAGTTTAGACTGTCTGTGGACATCACATTTTCATCACTACCTAAATGAAATATAATTTTCTGTAATTAATAGGGCTTATTTGCAAAAATCCTTAACAAAATTCTAGCAATCAGAATCCAACAACACAGTAAAAACACTGATTGATTTGTGGATATTGAAGAATCTTTGCATCCCTGGGATAAAGCCCACTTGGCCATGATGTATGATGTTTTTACTGTGTTGTTGGATTCTGATTGCTGGAATTTTGTTAAGGATTTTTGCATCTATGTTCATCAGTGATATTGGCCTGTAGTTTTCTTTGTGGCATCTTTGTCAGGTTTTGGTATTAAGGTGATGGTGGCCTCATAGAATGAGTTTGGAAGTTTACCTTCCTCTGCAATTTTCTGGAAGAGTTTGAATAGGATAGGCATTAGCTCTTCTCTAAATTTTTGGTAGAATTCAGCTGTGAAGCCGTCTGCACCTGGGCTTTTGTTTCCTGGAAGATTTCTGATCACAGTTTCAATTTCTGTGCTTGTGATGGGGCTGTTAAGATTTTCTATTTCTTCCTGGTTCAGTTTTGGAAAGTTGTTCTTTTCCAAGAATTTGTCCATTTCTTCCAAGTTGTCCATTTTATTGGCATATAATTGCTGATAGTAGTCTCTCATGATCCTTTGTATTTCTGTGTTGTCTGTTGTGATCTCTCCATTTCTCAAATATACACAAGCAACTCCTGCAGCTCAATTCCAGAAAAATAAACAACCCAATCAAAAAATGGGCCAAAGAAATCAACAGACATTTCTCCAAAGAAGACATACAGATGGCTAACAAACACATGAAAAGATGCTCAACATCACTTATTATCAGAGAAATACAAATCAAAACCACCATGAGGTACCATTTCATGCCAGTCAGAATGGCTGCGATCCAAAAGTCTACAAGCAATAAATGCTGGAGCAGGTGTGGAGAAAAGGGAACCCTCTTACACTGTTGGTGGGAATGCAAACTAGTACAGCCACTATGGAGAACAGTGTGGAGATTCCTTAAAAAACTGGAAATAGAACTGCCTTATGATCCAGCAATCCCACTGCTGGGCATACACACTGAGGAAACCAGAAGGGAAAGAGACACATGTACCCCAATGTTCATTGCAGCACTGTTTATAATAGCCAGGACATGGAAGCAACCTAGATGTCCATCAGCAGATGAATGGATAAGAAAGCTATGGTACATATACACAATGGAGTATTACTCAGCCATTAAAAAGAATACATTTGAATCAGTTCTAATAAGGTGGATGAAATTGGAGCCTATTATACAGAGTAAAGTAAGCCAGAAAGAAAAACACCAATACAGCATGCTGCTGCTGCTGCTAAGTCGCTTCAGTTGTGTCTAACTCTGTGCGACCCCATAAATGGCAGCCCACCAGGCCCCGCCGTCCCTGGGATTATCCAGGCAAGAACGCTGGAGTGGGTTGCCATTTCCTCCTCCAATGCATGAAAGTGTAAGGTGAAAGTAAAGTCGCTCAGTAGCGTTTGACTCTTAGGGACCCCATGGACTGCAGCCTACCAGGCTCCTCCATCCATGGCAGGAGAAGCATTTTCATTTTCCTCCGTCCATTTTCTAGGCAAGAGTACTGGAGTGGGTTGCCATTGCCTTCTCCACCAATGCAGCATACTAACACATATATATGAAATTCAGAAAGATGGTAAGGATAACCCTGTATGCGAGACAGCAAAAGAGACACAGATGTATAGAACAGTCTTTTGGACTCTGTGGGAGACTGTGACAGTGGGATGATTTGGGAGAATGGCATTGAAACATGTATAATATCTATGTGAAATGAATTGCCAGTCCAGGTTCGATGCATGATACAGGATGCTCGGGGCTGGTACACTGGGATGACCCAGAGGGATGGGATGGGGAGGGAGGTGGGAGGGGGGTTCAGGATGGGGAACACGTGTACACCTGTGGCGGATTCATGTTGAGGTATGGCAAAACCAATACAATATTGTAAAGTAATTAGCCTCCAATTAAAATAAATAAACATATTAAAAAAATTAAGAAACAGAAAAAAAAAATCCTTGTGATGAGAACTTGTAAGCTTGACTCTCTTGAATGTTTTGCAGTGTTAATTAAATCTATCATATTGCATA
This sequence comes from Bos indicus, assembly GCF_029378745.1. Taxonomy (NCBI): domain Eukaryota; kingdom Metazoa; phylum Chordata; class Mammalia; order Artiodactyla; family Bovidae; genus Bos; species Bos indicus. The sequence continues at coordinate 5,185,240 of NC_091765.1, forward strand.
TATTGCATCCCTAGTACTTACCTTAGTGGAATTCTGTACCTTTTGATTGCCTTGGTCCAATCCCCCTTGTCCCCACCCTCTGCCTCTGCTATGAACAAATATGATCTCTTTTTCTACAAGTTTGTTTTGTCCATTGGCTTGTTTTTGAAGTATAATTGACCTACAACACTATTTTAGTTCCTGGGACATAGCACAGTAATTTGATATCTCTATACATTTCAAAATGACTGCCAAACTAAGTCCAATTACCATTTGTCACCACACAAAGATGTTACATAATTATTGACTATATTCCTCACAGTGTACATTTCATACCCATGATTCATTTATTTCATAATGGAAAGTTGGTATCTCTTAATTTCTCTTGTCTATTTCTAAGTCTGACTTTAAAATAAAAAGACAACTCTCTTTAAATCTTAAACAGCTAAACATCTCTTAAAAACACTGTCAATTGCTTCATGCCATGTGAATTTCTGAAAAGTTTTAATGAATGTGTTTTGAATGATGTAATTTAAGTTCTTATCTTGACTATAATTAGGTTTGAACATTAGCTAATGAATAAATTCAGCCTTTGCCCAGATTTTGCCTTCTTTTGAATTTGTTGTTCTACTAAGTGCACAGGAACAATCCAGAAACTTTAGAATGTGACTGAATGAGTGAATTACTAGAGAAGGGATTTTATCCACATTTTTGAAAGAATGAAGGAGGCAAGAAGAAGAGTAAGTGACAAAACAAACAGAACACAAAATCCCAACTTTGGTCCATTTCCACCATCAACAGTGGCTACTGTTAGATTTGTGCTAACTCTTTTTTCCTCTCCTGAAAGAACAATAATCTATCTTCAAATCCTCAGGGGATGGAAGAGCACGTTCAACAGGTTTTAATGTAAAGAAAACAGCATGCTTTCTAAGAATATCTGTTTTATAACAGTCATGGTTGTCATCATAAATATGATTAATTAGCTTTTTGTCACCAAGAAGCCTTTTAATTCTGAGACAGTGGCAATGATGAATACTGAAAAGACTTCATCATTCTGTAAAGCTGCAATTTTAAAGAATGTGAATCTTATGATGAAAGAAGAAAGGTGGCTGAATTATGTGCAAACTGCAATTTGACCAATATTGTTTTTCATAACTACTCTTAATATGTCAGCCATATTTCTTCTCTTGCATTAAAGTCATATTTCTTTGAAGTGACAGTAAATTGTTTTTCCTGCCCTTATTCACTTCAATCAATTGGTGCTGAATGAGGAAAATGGAAACCTACACATTTCAACATACACATTTTCTTTTCTTACTCTCTTCTGAGTTATCACTGAAATCAATTCATTTTGGTCACAAACATCCTGCTCTTACTTAATCATTTCTAGCACATTTGATGTAATTTACTTTAAGACCTTTCAAACTCAAAGATTTTAGAAAGACCAAGATATGCCTTTTTTTGTTACACTGTGAAGATGCATTTTATTAGCAATAAGATTCTCTTTACTCAATAAGAGGTCCTAAGTCATACTGCTTAGGTTTGGAAAAGAGAATTTATATAGGTTCACTCAATAATGAATCCTTGTATACATTTTTATATTTGTTAATACATATTTTGGATTTGAAGTTTAAGTGTAATTATATAAAATTTTTTACATATGTAATATCTTAATATTTGTGCAATTTTCTTCTAATCTGTAAAGTATTATGTCAAAGAAATAACCAATCACTAATAGGGTTAAAAAAGTTAAAGTGAAAATGATCATTCTGTTTCTTTTAACTATCAAACATTCTATAGAGGATCACTGAAAAAATACTCAGAGTAAAGGCTGAAAGGTAGTTACCCTAAAAACTCCAGAAATTCATTTATTCAAGGCTTTAAAAAGGTTTTCCTTTCTCCTTTCTGCAAAATCTTTCATGTACTGAATGTGTGCAAAAGAGCACTGGGAGACAATGAAGTGAGAGAAGTGCAAAATTTGAAGAGATTAAGTTGAACTGTGCTTTCATTTTTAGAAGGAGGTTAGCATAGACATAGGAGAAGGCAATGGCACCCCACTCCAGTACTCTTACCTGGAAAATCCCATGGACGGAGGAGACTGGTAGGCTGCAGTCCATGGGGTTGCTGAGGGTCGGACACGACTGAGTGACTTCACTTCACTTTTCACTTTCATGCGTTGGAGAAGGAAATGGCAATCCACTCCAGTGTTCTTGCCTGGAGAATCCCGGGGACAGGGGAGCCTGGTGGGCTGCCGTCTATGGGGTTGCACAGAGTTGGACACGACTGAAGCGACTTAAAAACAGCAGCAGCAGCATAGACATATTTTATAAGTTTTGGCCTTTTAAATTAAAAATTAATAAAGTTATTTTTTTAATTGGCACTGATCTCACTGCAAATGGACCAAATAAACAAACAAAAATAAATGAAAACCAGCTTATAAGTGCAAAGTCTTTTGTGTTTTCACATACACGTGTAAGATACCATATTACCATGATACGCACTTCAGAGGATGTAAAAAGTGGAGAAGAGAGTGTAGCTACACTCACAGGTTCTTCCTTCTAATTGAGGATGACACAAGGCACACACATAAGGCATACGGAGGTAAATATGAGAAAAGTTCTAATACAATGCTCTCAGTGTTCTCAAAAGAGAAGGACCACTTCCATCTGGGAATTTGAAGAAACCTGATAAAAGAAGTGATGTGACAACTTGAAATATATCTTATTATACTATATGGAAATGAAAAGCATTCATAGTAAATGAAACGAATTGAACAAAATTCAGGAAAATGTGGGTCAAATAGAAAAAAGTAAACATATGTCTTATTTGGGAGGTGCAGATGTATAAAACTAAGCAGTATGAAATGTATTTTAACACATGATCTACAGAGAGCTCCCCGAGTCTCAGGTACCAGGAGTGAGGGCTTAGACTCTACTGAGTACAACAGGTACGTGAAAGTCTTCGAACAGGAAAATATCGTGATTTTTGCAGCATCTTCAATGCTGTATTAAGCAGAATATTAATTCTCTATATGTCTCACTTGGAAGAGTTTTCTCTACACCAAATTCAAGAAGAGCTTTTCTAACAGTATCTTCAGAAAACTTTATTGGGACTTCCGTGGTGGCCCAGTGGCTAAGATCCTATGCTCCCAACGCAGGGAGCCAGAGTTCAAGTCCCGGTCAGGGAACTCCATCACATGACCACACGTCTCAACTAAAGACGCTGCGTGTTGCAACAAAGGTCCTACATGCCCCAACTAAGACTTGTCATGGCCAAATAAATACAAATATATACATAAAGAGAGATAATTCCTAAGACTGGAAAAAATAGAGACCTTTTTAAAAAATTAAAAAGAAGCTTTATTGTTTTATCATTTCATTTATATCTTGGAACTACCCAGAACTGATTTTTTCTGGAGGATGTGAGGTAGAGGTCAGGCTTTTTTTTTTTGTCCCCCTTAAATGGAGAGAAATGTTCATCTTTCTAATTTCCTGATTCTTGACACATGCTTCACTATATGATCAAAATGTTAAAGGATACTTGTTAGTAATCAAAACATGAAAAATGAAATGACATTGTTTATTTTTGCCTGATTGAAAAAGGCTTTTTCGAATGTTAGTATTTAATACTTGTGATGTTTTAAATTCTTGGCATTGGAGTTACTTCCTGAGAAATTGTTTTGGCATTACCAAATACTTTAAAATATTAATAACTTTTGACTGAGAAATTCTATTTATATTAATATAATCTATTTTGAAAATAGAAAAAAAATGGCAAGTAAGGGGGAAAAAATAGAAAAGAAAGGGATGGTAAGTGGTTAACAGGATAATTTAAACTTTAACAGGATAATAAGGAAGGGCTCACTAAGAAGCTGATGTTTGGTTAAAGATGGGAGGGAGGCAGTTCAGTTCAGTTCAATTCAGTCGCTCAGTGGTGTCCGACTCTTTGCAGGAGGGAGGCAAGGAGTTGCCAAATGCCTTTGCCTGGGAAGGAAGCATTCCAAGCATGGAGATCCCAAGGTTCTGAGAGTATGTATTTGACTAACAGTGAGATGGTCAGTGAGGGAAAGGAAAGAAGAATTAAGCTGGTTCAGAGAAGAGGCGGGGCCTAGATCAGGTACCCTTTTTAAGACAGTATAATGACGTTGGCTTTTACTCTGAATAAGACTGTATCTATTGAAAAGATTTGAATAGAGGAGTGGCATAATCTCACATACGATTTCACAAATTTACTGTGGCTCTTAGATTTTGAATAGAAGGGAAGGGACACAGAAAACACTGGATGGAAATTCAATGATCTAGGCCAGAACTGTTGATTTTCCAGACCAAAGTATTAGCAGAGAGATTGGTGAGAAGGGGGACACAGATCCTGGATATATTTAGAAGAAGGAGTTAATGGAATTTGCAGCTTAGATACAGATACAAGATGGAGTCAGAGAGGTGTCTAAATGACTCTAATACTTTTGTCCTAAACATTAGAAGAATAATTGCCTTTAAATGAGATGTATGAGACTACAGAAGAAGGTTGGTGGCGGGGGGCAGAAATTTGAATTTGGCATAAATGCATCCAAGTGAGTTAGTTGGATGTAAGACTCTGACATTTAGAGGAAAGGCCTAGTTTAAAGATGGACACTTAAATATAAGCACAGAGATGGTATTTAAAATCATGAGTCCAAGTAAGATCACTCAGAGAGTGAGGGTAACAGAGAAGCAAAGTTAAAAGGCAAATTTGATTCTTAAGCCACATCAGTGTTAAAACCTTAGCAATGTGAGGACTATCTAACAGAGATTGGGAAGAACTAAGGAATGACTTATGAGGAAAACCAGAAGAGTCTGGCAATCTGGAAATCAGGAGAACTAGAAATCTGGTAATTTCAGCATGGAGGAGAGATTTTCTAACAGTATAATCCAGTAACAAACAAATACCTTTATATATGGGGCTTCCCTGTAGCTCAGATGGTAAAGAATCTGCCTGCAATGCAGGAGTCCTGGGTTCCCTCTCTGGGTTGGGAAGATCCCTTGGAGGAGGAAATGGCAACTCACTCTAGTATTCTTATCTGGAGAATCCCATGGACAGAGGAGCCTGGAGGGCTCCAGCCAATGGGGTCACAAGGAGTCAGACACAACAGAGTAACTAACACTACTACTACCTTTATATAACCATTTTAAAAACTCACATGCTTTATACACCTGAAACTAATACTGTAAATCACCTATACTTCAATTTAAAAAGTCATATGTTTTGGATGTTACTACATGATGGAGGAAAAATGCTCCTTATCTATTAAAGTAGAAAACAAGATATCAACTATGATCCTCATTCTGAAAAGTCAATATATATGATGCATATTTAAATAGAAAAAAATGACTGAAAAGTATTACACCAAAAAATGAAAAGAATTTTCTTTGGGTGGCAGGTTTATAGACAATTTACTTTTTTCTATATTTCCCATATTTCCTACAAAATATAAGACAAAATGAATTATTCTTTCATAATCATGATTAAACCAAATCACAGAGTTTAAGAATTTGAGGAGGGCATTATAGTTCCTCTGTTCATATTCAGATGAACCTCACCTTCCACGTAAATATCGTTACATATACTTTTTGGTTTATATCATGTACACACACACAACACAACACACACACACACTTTGGCCAAAACACTTGAGAAGAAGGTGCAAGTGCTTTAACACTTAACTACTTCAACATGTCCTAGGAACAAGGACATTCTCCTGAGACTATCTCACTCAAGCATTTGCCATCAATGCAGTAACATTGCCAAGTATAGACTAAAATTCATATTTCTCAAAGTCACCCCAATTGGTTTTGAAAGCCTTTAATTTTCATTTAATCCACCACTCAATCTATGATCACAAAATATGCTTTTAGTTTCCATGTCCGTATGTCCCTTTTATCTCTAATTGAGACAAATTCTCTCTCTTTATTTTTTCTGCCTCTATTTCTATCTGGTCTTTCATGACATGGAGAGGTTTTGAAGAATTCAGGTCCGTTGTTCCATAGAATGTCCAGAGTCTTTCATTTTGGTTGGATTCTGGAAAATGCAAGGAATCTCTCCTCAGAATATCACATCAGGTCTCATTATTAGTGATGGTAAATTTGATCACTTGATTAAGAGGATATTGCCAGGAAAAAGTGCCTTTTCCCTTTTGTAATTAGTAAGTAATTTGTGGAGTGACACTGTGAGAGTGGGACAGCTAGTTTCCAAATAACTTCTCATTCATTGGTCTTAGTATCTTCTCAGTTCAATTCAGTCACTCAGTCATGTCAGACTGTGACCCCTTGGACTGCAACACACCAGGTTTCCCTGTCCATCACCAACTCCAGGAGTTTGCTCAAACTCATGTCCATGGAGTTGGTGATGCCATCCAACAATTTCATCCTCTGTTGTCCCCTTCTCCTCCTGCCTTCAATCTTCCCCAGCATCGGGGTCCTTTCCGATGAGTCAGTTCTTCATATCAGGTGGCCAAAGTATTGGAGTTTCAGCTTCAGCATCAGTCCTTCTACTGAATACTCAGGACTGATTTCCATTAGGATTGACTTGTAGGATCTCCTTGCAGGCCAAGGGACTCTTAAGAGTTTTCTCCAACACTGCAGTTCAAAAGCAGCAGTTCTTCAGTGCTCAGCTTTCTTTATTGTCCAACTCTCACACCCATACACGACTACTGGAAAAACCACAGCTTTGACTAAATAGACGGACCTTTGTTGGCAAACTAATGTTTGGTTTTAAATACGCTGTCTAGGTTTGTCACAGTTTTTGCTTCCTCCCTGCCCCCCGTCAGGTGGCAAGTGTCTTTTAATTTCATGGCTGCGGTCACTATCTGCAGTGATTTGGAGCCCAAGAAAATAAAGTCTGTCACTGTTTTCATTGTTTCCCCATCTATGGATGAAGCACAACTGGAATCAAGATTGCCGGGAGAAATATCAATAATCTCAGATATGCAGATGACACCTTATGGCAGAAAGCAAAGAAGATCTAAAGAGCCTCTTGATGAAATTGAAAGAGGAGAGTGATAAATCTGGTTTAAATCTAAACATTCAGAAAACTAAGCTCATGGCATCCGGTCCCATCACCTCATGGCAAATAGATGGGAAACAATGGAAACAGTGACAGACTTTACTTTGGGGGGCTCCAAAATCACTCCAGATGGTGACTGCAGCCATGAAATTAAAAGATGATTGCTCCTTGGAAGAAAAGCTATGACCAACCTAGACAGCATATTAAAAAGCAGAGACATAACTTTGCCCACAAAGGTCCGTCTAGTCAAAACTATGGTTTTTCCAGTAGTCATGTATGGATATGAGAGTTGGACTATAAAGAAAGCTGAATGCTGAAGAATTGATAATTTTGAACTGCAGTGTTGGAGAAGACTCTTGAGAGTCCATTGGACTGCAAGGAGATCAAACCTATAGGAAATCGGTCCTGAATATTCATTGGAAGGACTGATGCTGAAGCTGAAACTCCAATATTTTGTCCATCTGATGTGAAGAACTGACTCATTTGAAAAGACCCTGATGCTGGGGAAGACTGAAGGTGGGAGGAGAAGGGGATGGCAGAGGATGAGATGGTTGAATGGCATCACCAACTTAATGGACATGGGTTTGAGTAAACTCTGGGAGTTGGTGATGGACAGGGAAGACAGGCGTGCTGCAGTCATGCATGGGGTTGGCAAAGAGTCAGACACAACTGAGAGACTAAACTGAACTTAAGGGAACTGATGGAACCGAAAGCTATCATCTTCATTTCAGGAATGTTGAGTTTTAAACCAAGTTTTTCACTCTCCTCTTTCACTTTCATCAAAAGGCTCTTTAATTTCTGTTTGCTTTCTGCCATAAGGGTGGTGTCATTTGCATATCTGAGGTTACTGATATTTCTCCTGGCAATCTTGATTCCAGCTTGTGCTTCATTCAGCCTGGTATTTCGCATGATGTACTATGCATATGAGTTAACTAAGCAAGGTGACAATATACAGCCTTGACATACTCCTTTCCTGATTTGGAACCAGTCTATAGTTCCATGTCCGGTTCTAACTGTTGCTTTTTGAGTTGCATACAGATGGGAATACCAGACCACCTGACCTTGGTCTGGTATCCACATCTCTTACAGAATTTTCCACAGTTTGTTTTGATCCACACAGTCAAAGGCTTTAGCGTAATCAATAAAGCAGAGACAGATGTTTTTCTGGAACTCTCTTGCTTTTGCCATGATCCAACAGATATTGGCAATTTGATCTCTGGTTCCTCTACCTTTTCTAAATCCAGCTTAAACATCTAGAAGGTAACAGTCCACATACTGTTGAAGCTTGACTTGGAGAATTTTGAGCATTACTTTGCTAAAGTATGAGATGAGTGCACATCTGTGCTAGTTTGAGCATTTTTTGGCATTGCCTTTCTTTGGGATTGGAATGAAAACTGACCTGTTCCAGTCCTGTGGCCACTGCTGTTTTCCAAATTTGCTGACATATTGAGTGCAGCACTTTCACAGCATCATCTTTTAGGATTTGAAATAGCTCAGTTGGAATTCCATCACCTTGATTAGATTTGTTTGTAGTGATGCTTCCTAAGGCCCACTTGACTTCACACTCCAGAATGTCTGGCTCTAGGTGAGTGAGTGAACACACCATTGTGGTTATCTGGGTCATGAAGATCTTTTTTGTATAATTCTTCTGTTTATTTTTACCACCTCATCTTAGTATCTTCTGCTTTTGTTAGGTCCATACCATTCTGTCATTTATTGAGCCCATCTTTGCATGAAATGTTCCCTTGGTATCTCCAATTTTCTTGAAATGATCTCTAGTTTTTCCCATTCTATTGTTTTCCTTTATTTCTTTGTATTGTTCACTTAGGAAGGCTTTCTTGTCTCTCCTTACTATTCTTGAAAACCTTCATTCAGATCAATATATCTTCCCTTTTCTCCTTTGCCTTTTGCTTGTCTTCTTTTCTCAGCTATTTGTAAGGCCTACTCAGACAGCCATTTTGCCTTTTTGCATTTCTTTTTCTTTGGGATGTTTTTGATTACCGCTTACTGTACGAAATTATAAACCTCTGTCCATAGTTCTTCAGGTACTCTATCAGATCTAATCCCTTGAATCTATCTGTCACTTCCACTGTATAATCCTATGGGAGTTGATTTAAGTCATACCTGAATGGTCTAGTTGTTTTCTCTACTTTCTTCAGTATAAGTCTGAAAATTGCAATAAGGAGTTCATGATCTGAGCTGCAGTCAGCTCCCAGTATTTTTTTTTTTTTTTTGCTGACTGTATAGAGCTCCAACTTCAGCTGCAAAAATATAATCAATATGATTTTGGTATTGATCATCTGGTGATGTCCATGTGTAGAGTCCTCTCTTGTGTTGTTGGAAGAGGGTGTTTGCTATGACCAGTGTGATCTCTCTGCTAGCCTTTGCCCTGCTTCATTCTGTACTCCAAGGCCAAACTTGCCTGTTACTCCAGGTATCTCTTGACCTCCTACTTTTGCATTCTTGTCCCTTATGATGAAAAGGACATCTTTTTTTGGTGTTAGTTCTGTAAGGTCTTCATAGAACCATTCAGCTGCAGCTTCTTTGGCATTAGACTTGGATAACTGTGATACTGAATCTCCTCAGTTTGTTTCCAAATGGCACTGTTCTCATTATTTTCTCAGTATTTCTGTTAACTTCTAAGATATAAGATCATGTACACCTCTTCCAGTTTCTCTTTCTTCTTTACCTTCCTCCTTCCTTTCCTTCCTCTTTCAATTTCATTCCTTCTTCCTTCCTTCAGGTGGTTGGCAGAATTAATTGCCTTGACATTGCAGGCCTGAGGTCCTGTTCTCTGAGTGGTTACCCTCTGCTCTCAGAGCCTGCCTATAGTTGTTTGCTGTTTGTTTGTTTGTTTGTTTTTGCCATGCGGCTATCTCCAACAGCAAGACAATCTCCTTTTTCAAGCCAACAAGGAAGTGTCTTTCCAGTAGGCTAAGATAGTGTTATATAATAGTATAACATAAAACCTAATTACATTAGTACCCCATCAACTATGTTACAGAAACTTGCCTTACTGAGAGAATGGCATTTCATCAATACTGCCATATTCTATGGATAAAAGGAAGTCCTAGCTCCTGCCCACTCACAAGGAGGTAGATAGTTTACAGAGAATAAAGAGGCAGATCACTCTAGGGTTTGTCCTCCACGCATGTTGTTTTCATTAACATTAACTTTTTTTAAAAAATAGAATTTTTAAAAAAAATAGAAACAAAACAAATTTTGTTTCTAACCAAAGTGATCATTTATATTTCTATTTACATAGTCATTTACAAAGATTTTGTTATTAATTTCTACCAATAGCCTTATTGCATTGTGATTAGAAAAAGATTTTTTTTTATCATTTCTAGTCTATGGTTACTGATACTTTTACTGTGACCAATATATTGCTCTTTGTTATTTTTGCTTGTTTGTTAGTTTTTAATAGTATATGGGCGCTTGATAGGAAAACAGACTATCAGAAAACTATAGACTGTAGCCCACCAAGTTCCTCTGTCCATGGGACTCTCTCAGGTAAGAAGAACACCCAGTGGGTTGCCATGCCCTCCTCTAGGGGATCTTCCTGACCCAGGGATCAAACCTGAGCCTCCTGCACCTCCTAAATTGCAGGCAGATTTTTTACCACTGAGCCACTGGGCAAACTCCTTCATTAGTACATTCTTTAGTTATGCTGTATTCATATTTTCTTCCATTTCACTTAGGTTGAACTTATACGATTTTTTAAATTAAGACTTTATGTTTTTCTCTAATAATTGGCAGTGCTGAACATCTTTTCATGTGCCTCTGGAACATCTGTATGTCTTCTTTTGAGAAATGTCCATTAAATTCTTCGGCCCTTTTTTTTGATGGCATTGTTTGTTTCTATGGTATTTGAGCTGCATGAGCTTGTTTGTAATTTTGAAGACTAATTGTTAATCAAAAGTACAATAAGGTATCATTTCACAGAAGTCAGAATAACCATCAACAAAAAATATACAAACTATAAATGCTGCAGAGGTTGTGGAGAAAAGGGAACTCTTCTACACTGTTGGTGAGAATATAAATAGGTACATTTACTGCGGAGAACAGTAGGGATGTTCCTTAATAAAACTGAAAATAGAGCTACCATATGATCTAGGAACCCAACTCTTAGGCATATATCCTGGAAAAAATTTTGGTTTGAAAGTATACATGCACCCTAGTGTTCACTGACTATTGACAATAGCCAAGACATGGAAGCAACCTAAATGCCCATCGACAGATGATCAGATAAAGAAGATGTGGTATATATACAATGGGATATTATACAATGAAATATTACTTGGTCATAAAAAAGAGTAAAATAATGCCATTTGCAGCAACAGGGATGGACCTGGAGATTATCATATTAAATGAAGTAATTCAGACAAGAGACAGTATCAGATGATATCACTTATATGCAGAATCTAAGGAAATTATACAAATGAACTTATCTACAAAAGAGAAACAGACTCACAGCCTTAGAGAATGAATTTTTGGATACCAGAGGGAAGGGGATGGGGGAGAAGGATGGACTGAGAGTTTGGGATTCACATGTATACACTACTATATTTAAAATAAATAACCAATAAAGTTCTATTGGAAAGCACAGGGAACTCTGCTCATATTATGTAATAACCTAAAGGGGAAAATAACTTGAAAAAGAATGGAAAAAAGAGAAAAAAATGTTTAAATGACATCACCAGTTGCGGGCAGGGGAGATGTTATGTTTGTAAAGCAGCTTATGTTCACAGTGAAATTGAAGGGAAGGTACAGAAGTTTCTCCCCACATGACTTGTCTTCATCCTTATCCACATCACCCACCAGAGTGGCACAAATGTTACAACTAAATTACAAACCTACACGGACACATCACAACCACGCAAAGTTTGTATCATGGTTTACTATTAGTGCTGGACATTCTGTTGGTTTGAGCAAATCTGTAATGATGTTAACTGTCATCATGATATCACAGAGAGCATTTTAACTGCCCTAAAAAAATTCCTCTGTGCCCTGCCTATTCCTTCCCTTCCCTCGACTATCCCCTGGAAACCACTGATGTTCATTTACTGTGTCCATAGTTTTGCCTTTTTCAGTATGTCATACAGTTGGAATCATATAGTATTTAGCCTTTTCAGATTGGCTTTTTTCACTTCATAATATGCATTTAAGTTTCCTCCAAGTCTTTTTATGGCTTGAAGGACTTTTCTTTTTAATGTTGAATAATATTCCATTGTTTAATATTTAATAAACCAAAGTTAATTTATCCATTTATCTATTGAAAGACATATTGATTGCTCTCAAGTTTAAGCAATTATGGAGTTATTATGAACACTGATATACAGATTTGGAGGCTTCCCCTGGTGACTCAGACAGTAAAAAACCTGCCTGCAATGTGGGAGAGAGACTGGGTTTAATCCCTGGGTTGGGAAGATGCCCTGGAGAAGGGAATGGCTATCCACTCCAGTATTCTTGCCTGGAGAATTCCAAGGACAGAAGAGCCTGGCGGGCTACAGACTTTTGTACAGACATGAGTGTAACAACTACTTTTGGCAAATATCAAGAGAGCAATTGTTGGGTCATTTGGTAACTGTATTTTCAGTTTTGTAAGAAACTGACAAACTTCAAACATGACTGCACCATTTTGCATCACTACCAGCCATGAATGAGTCTCTATTGCTCCACATTCTCGCCAGCATTTGCTGCTGTTAATGCTCTGGATGTTGGCCATTATAATTCTTGTGCAGAGGTGTCTTGTTTTTTAAATTTGCATTTCTCTGATGACATATGATGTGGAGCATCTTTTAATATGCTTATCTGCCAGATGTATGCCTTCTTTGGAGAGATATCACTTAGGTCTTTGGTCAATTCTTAAATCTAGTTGTTTGATTTCTCATTGTTGAGTTTTAAGAGTTCAGTGTATATTTTGTATGTAGTCTCTTATCAGATATGTCTTTTGAAAATACTTTTTATTCCCAGCCTCTGGCTTGCCTTCTCATTCTCTTGCTGACAGTGATGTGGTGTCTTATTAGGTTACCTCCTCTTCCTTTTTGAACATATTTCCTATATAACATTATTTATAGATACACACAATTGCACAATTGTCATGCTTTCATTGTGGACTGTGGATTTCATCATTAAAATATACTCTTTTTATATTTAATCTTCAAACCTGAATATTAATGATCTAGATTATTTGATATCTGAATCAAAGACCCTGTTTCCACCTGCTTGGCCTACCCTTGCCTACCCTGTAGTTTGTAGCCTTTCTGAATTACTTTGTTTCAGGTATAAATCTTATATACATTGTGACTTGCCTTGTGAGACATTTGAAAATATTTTTTTAAATTTTATTTTATTTTTAAACTTTACAATATTGTATTAGTTACATTTATTAGTATGGCTAATTTGGTCTCAACTATTTCATATTGGTTTTTTGTTATATATATTTACTGTGATTTTCTATGTGACCTATTTCTTCATGCTTTGTATCCTGACTCTGTCTCTTCGTATTGGTATTTATGTATATGTGTTTTCATTAATGAATAGGCATTTATATGGGTATACACACACACATATATTTATCTTCATTTTCTTATTTCACCATCTACTATTTGGAATGTCAACTTTATACTTTTGACCCCCACCTAATATTTATGTAACAGTAAATTATTTCACTTCCTCTATTCTCTTCCCATATTTTTAGTTGCAATATTTTCACTTTGTGAGAGCATATAACATTTCTCTCACCTTTCTTTGGCTTTTCTATTTACAATTAATCACATCAAATAATCACTAATAATTTTTTGCCAAAGTTTCTCTAGTTATCTTCTGGTTGAATGGGGCTTGTCTCCTAAGTAGATATATAAGAATGACCGCATTATTACAATTTTCTTTGAGTTCTTATAAGTTTAAAACTCATTTTATATACTTTTGACATTGAAAGGACAGGTTGGATATAAAATCCTAAGTTAGTTATTTTCTAAATAATTAGAAAAAATTATTTATAATTATTAAAAAATATTGCTGCATTGTTTTCATTTTTATGTTGCTGTGAATAAATTTATGTCAAAATGATTTTCTTTTTATTTGTCCCTGACTTGGCCTGAAGTTCTTAATTATTTTCTCTGTCTTTAAAGTCTTTCAGTCAATTTTTCCTGAATACACAATTTAATCTTTAATATCAAGATTCATTTTTTCACTCATTTCTGAATATTTTCTTGTTGTTTCCATCTTTACGCTTTTCTTCTACAGATATTTTAATTATTTGAGAGTTGGATCTTCTTTGTGTATCTCCTATACCAATCATATTCTTTCCCCAATCACATTACTTCTGATTGTATTTATCTCTACTTGTGTATGCCTGTGTCTGGCTCTTTGTGATCCTGTGGGCTGTAGCACATCAGGCTCTTCTGTTCATGGGATTCTGAAGGCAGGAATACTGGACTGGGTTTCAGTGCCCTCCTCCAGGGGTCATTTTTATAGTCACTATCTTGTCAGTTTTCATACCTTTTCTTAAAAACTCTGCTTGTATTTTTCAGGCAAATTAATTCTTCCATGAGCATCCTACAATTCAGTGTAAATTGTTTATATATTTTTTTCTTTTTCTACTGTTCCTTTTCTCCTTACTTCAATCAACAGATATGCAGATGACACCACGCTTATGGAATAAAGCAAAGACGAACTAAAGAGCCTCTAGATGAAGGTGCAAGAGGAGAGTAAAAAAGTTGGCTTAAAACTCAAAATTCAAGAAACTAAGATCATGGCATCTGGTCCCATCACTACATGGCAAATAAATGGGGAAACAATGGAAGCAGTGAGAGACTACATTTTGGGCTCCAAAATCACTGTGGATGGTGACTACAGCCATGAAATTAAAAGATGCTTGCTCCTTGGAAGAAAAGCTATGACCAACCTAGACAGCATGTAAAAAAGCAGAGACATTTCTTTGACAACAAAGGTCCATCTAGTCAAAGCTTTGGTTTTTCCTGTGGTCATGTATGGATGTGAGAGTTGGACCTCACAGAAGGCTCAGGGACCTCAGAAGGCTGAGTGCTGAAGAACTGATGCTTTTGAACTGTGGTGTTGGAGAAGACTCCTGAGTGTCCCTTGGACTGCAAGGAGATCAAACCAGTCAATCCTAAAGGAGATCAGTCCTGAATATTCACTGGAAGGACTGATGCTGAAGCTGCCAATACTTTGGTCACCTGATACGGAGAGCTGACTCATTGGAAAAGATCCTGATGCTCAGAAAGATTGAAGGCAGGAGGAGAAGGGGATGACAGAGGATGAGATGTTTGGATGGCATCACTGACTCAATGGACATGAGTTTGAGCAAACTCCGGGAGATGGAGAAGGACAGGGAAGCCTGGTTGCTGCAGTCCATGGGGTTCCAAAGAGTCAGACAGGACTGAGCAACTGAACAACAATAATAAATGTGCTTTTAAGGTCCAAGTCTTTTCTTAACTTTTCAACATATGGCTAAAGCCCTTTTTCATGTTTGATAATTCTTATCTTAGTACCTTGATTCAGCTTTTATGTTACATCTTAACTTTCTTTGGTCTCTAGGTTGGTATTGGAAGTATAATTCTTATCAGCTAAAATGTTTTGTTTCCTATTTGCTGCATCGTTCAATAATAATTTTGTATGAATATAATCTGCCATTATTTATTTCATAACATTTCATTTTCCCATATGAGCAAGAAGATTATGAGCAAACTCGAGAGCAAGGTTTTGTTTCACATACTATGATTCTTACATCAGAAACAGTCTCTTCTATTAGTTCAGTAAACTATATATTCATTAATGTGGTTAGTCGCTCAGTCGTGTCCAACTCTTTGAGACCCCCATGGACTGTAGCCTACCAGGCTCCTCTTCCATGGGGATTCTCTAGGCAAGAATAGTGGTGTGGTTTGCCACGCCCTCTCTCCACGGGATTTTCCCAACCCAGGGATAGAACCCAGGTCACCTGCATTGCAGGCAGATTCTTTACCAGTTTTCTGAGCCACCAGGGAATATATTCGTTATTATATGGCACTGTTTATAGGGTAGATCATCTCACACACTAGTAAAGTAATGCTCAAAATTCTCCAAGCCAGGCTTCAACAATATGTGAACTGTGAACTTCCAGATGTTCAAGCTGGTTTTAGAAAAGGCAGAGGAACCGGAGATCAAATTGCCAACAGCTGCTGGATCATCGAAAAAGCAAGAGAGTTCCAGAAAAACATCTACTCCTGCTTTATTGACTATGCCAAAGCCTTTGAGTGTGTGGATCACAATAAACTGGAAAATTCTGAAAGAGATGGGCATACCAGACCACCTGACCTGCCTCTTGAGAAACCTATACACAGGTCAGGAAGCAACAGTTAGAACTGGACATGGAACAACAGACTGGTTCCAAATAGGAAAAGGAGTATGTCAAGAGTATATATTGTCACCCTGCATATTTAACTTCTATGCAGAGTACATCATGAGAAATGCTGGGCTGGAAGAAGCACAAGCTGGAATCAAGATTGCCAGGAGAAATATCAATAACCTCAGATATGCAGATGACACCACCCTTATGGCAGAAAGTGAAGAGGAACTAAAAAGCCTCTTGATGAAAGTGAAAGAGGAAAGTGAAAAAGTTGGCTTCAAGCTCAACATTCAGAAAACTAAGGTCATGGCATCTGGTCCCATCACTTCATGGGAAATAGATGGGGAAACAGTGGAAACAGTGTCAGACTTTATTTTTCTGGGCTCCAAAATCACTGCAGATGGTGACTGCAGCCATGAAATTAAAAGACACTTACTCCTTGGAAGGAAAGTTATGACCAACCTAGATAGCATATTCAAAAGCAGAGACATTACTTTGCCAACAAAGGTCCATCTAGTCAAGGCTATGGTTTTTCCAGTGGTCATGTATGGATGTGAGAGTTGGACTGTGAAGAAAGCTGAGTGCCGAAAGAATTGATGTTTTTGAACTGTGGTGTTGGAGAAGACTCTTGAGAGTCCCTTGGACTAAGGAGATACAACCAGTCCATTCTAAAGGAGATCAGTCCTTGGTGTTCTTTGGAAGGAATGATGCTAAAGCTGAAACTCCAGTACTTTGGCCACCTCATGCAAAGAGTTGACTCATTGGAAAAGACTCTGATGCTGGGAGGGATTGGGGGCAGGAGGAGAAGGGGACGACAGAGTATGAGATGGTTGAATGGCATCACCAGCTCGATGGATGTGAGTTTGAGTGAACTTTGGGAGTTGGTGATGGTCAGGGAGGCCTGGCATGCTGCGATTCATGGGGTCACAAAGAGTCAGACACGACTGAGTGACTGAACTGAACTGATATGGTAGGAAAAAGAGAGATATTGTGTGCCTGTTTTGTGATTTTCTTTTGTTTCTTCAGGATATGTAGTTTTCAGATTTTGCTTTTTACTTCCCCTTTATCACAAAACCTCTTGAAGGCTGGCATACCCTCCCAAGCACTCCATTCTTCTCCAAACTACTTCCTCTTATGTAACTCTTTTTTTATTTCCTTTCTTTTGAACAATAATATCAAGTGCTTATTTGCTGCTTTGTCTCAGTCTTTTTCTTAGTAATCCACTCAGGATGGGACTTTTTCTTTCTGGGTGTGATCTTATCCATGGGTAGATCCTTCACATTCCTCTCCTCTTTTCCACACAATCTTTACTGATTTTTTTGATCTGGGGTGGTTGGGTTCCAAGATGGTTTCCTGAATTTAGGTGTTTATTTGCCTATTAGATGTAATATGAAGTTTTTAAATAGGGTCTACCTCTTGGTTTTTATATGCATGAATCATAAGCCATTAAGAGATTTGCATGCTCTACTTAGAGATTTCTGTAGCTTCTGGAGGACACATGGAAATATTTAAATTTACGTGACTTCTAGTAACCCAGAGAAATCTAACAACTTTTCCTCATTTTCTTGAACAACATAATTTTTGAGTATAAATTGGTTCGAGTAATATATTTAAATAACCATCTGCATTTGACATTTTGTTAAAGTTCTAAAAAGTTTTTGTGTGCTGTCCTTTATTATACATACCTCATCTGGTACCCAAATTTAATTGTACCCTTCTAAAAATTATTAAAATTGCCCTTGTCTGATGCTTTACCATGTAGTCACGTTTTGTTTTGTATTCATAAATGAAAAACATGAGCAAAATTGGATGAAGAGAGAAAAAAAAAAAAAAAACCCAAGGACAAACATCAATAATGGGAGTAAAGTTTCTAAATCTGGAACTTGGCAGTCTCCACCATGGGCCAGCTTCTGGTTTCTTCTCGGTTGCCTAGGGGCTCTTCCAAACTTTGAAGTTATCCTGTTCTCCAGCTGTTTACTTCTCGGGAGGAAGCAGCTACTTTTCGTCCTAAATAAAGCAAAATTACTAAATCCAAAAATTTGAGAAATTAGCAGTGATTTCTCACAGTTTCATTACACAAGTAATGAACCAATAAGAGTTTTATGTAGAAATCTATGTTTGCCTTTCTTCACTGAGTACATTTATGTATTTCATATTTTTAGACAAATAAACACATCAAAAATGATTCTGTATTTGATTTAATGGAACCACCTGAAAATGATACTATAGATAAAATAATAACATTTTGTATTTCAGGTACATGGGTACCAACTCCTTGTATTATTCCATTGCTCTTAATGCTTTCTATTGAAAATGTCATTTAAAAATTATCCAGCTTCTTAAGCTCAGTATTCTAATGTCAGTTCTTTGATGTAGCAAACACTACTCTACACTTGACTGGCAACATTTGAACACTGAGAATTGCCAATGTACTCATTAAATAAAGTGCTTTAAAAATATATTTAGCCTTCACACTATTCAAAAAAACATGCTTAGATAAAAGCATGCCAAAATAACAATGTTTCAGTTGTTTATCTGGCAGCCAAGATTAATGAATGTTTCCTTACTAAGAATCTCTTCTGGATATCATGATGCTCTGAAGTTTGTATATTCAGACCTCAAATAAAGTTTCCTCATGTTTTCTATTAGTTTAATTTTGTGGGTGACATTCTGGAAGAGTCTCAAATTATAGTCATGTGTAGGATTTCAGGGGTGAAGAATGGGTGGAAGGGGATTGTGTGTTTAGTTTGGGCTTTGGGCATAGGGTCACTATTAGTATATTTGAAAAGGCCTTTTCTGTTATTTATATAACTTTGGCTATAAAAACAAATATGTATTCTTTTATTCTCTTATCCTCATTGGCAAGGATTCATAGCTTTCTGAGGGGTTTTAAATGACAATTAAAACATCAGAAATAAGCGGGTGTTGAAATACAATGCAGCTGCTTGATGTCTTTAACTATTTATGGTTTTATTTGCATGTGTCCATGCAATTAAGTTAAACATCATTGATTATTGTACTGAGTGCTTACTATGAACCAGGCATTAAGTCTTTACATATTTTAATTAATACAATCTTTGCAACATAAGGCAGACACTATTATTAGCCTATTATACACAGGTGGAAACTGAGGCACAGAATTTAAATAAGTCACAGGACAGCACACAGAGTAGAGACAGGATGGAACTCAGGAGCTCTGACTCCAGTCTGCCTGTCTCAGACTGTAGCGGGGACTCGCCTGATTGAACTAAAATTTACCAGGACCCCTCTGGGATGAAACTCCTTGAGACACATGATTAGAGTAACTATACAATTTATTTTCCACATTAGGATACACGAGTTAAAGGAGGTGCTAAATTAATGTCTCAAATTATTTCCTCTTACCAACAATTTACCGTGTTGATAAACTTATAAAATGGCTCTATTTAGGGATAATTGTCAAAAATCAAAATATATCTATATATTAAAAATAGCCAGAAGAGAACAGAAATTCCTCAGCCTCTCTACTCCTTCCCTCTACTCTCCTTCTACCACTTTGGGCAGAGGTTGGATGCTCAAGGAGATGGGAAAAAAAAAATGTATGTATCCATGTATATGGCATGCTACAAAACATTTATATGGGTACATTTTCTTATATTTAATGTTACTTAAATCTTATTATGACACTATCTCATCAGTATTTTATTGAATAATAATTTTTTCATTAGTTACAATTTTTTTCATAAAAATATTTTCAGTATTTTTCAGAGTAATACATTGTGGTCAATAAATTTTAAATTGGCAACAAATTCCATTGCTCTTTTTCTATAAGCCATGCTATTTCTCATTGAAAACAATAAGCTCCCTAAAGTTACTGGTTATGATCAGAGAAAATCCTGCTAATTGGAGACTAATATTACTTTGTATATGTTTGTGAGAATGAAGTATCTCTCTTTGAGAGAGATTTTACATGATGAATTTCATTAAACTGTTTCTCTCTATTCATGATTCATTTGAAACTATAGTTGCTGCAATCTTTTAGACCTTCTTAATTTTATTTCCTTATGTATAGGATAGAAATCTATCAAGGTAAAGCTCCATCAAAATATTCATTTCCTAAGTTGAAATATTCAAAAGCAGGATTATACAATTTCAAAATTAAATCTAATATGCCATGTAAGTGCCATGCAAGCTCATAATTTGTTTAGTTATCTCTTTCTTTTGTAATAAAAATTTTTTAAATGATTCTTTTCTCAAGTGTGTTTTTTAGTAATTGCAATTTAACAAAAGCTTCAAAAGGTGAACTCTTAGCTCTCCATTTGCTGAAGGTTTTTGTTAAAATTTTCTGATTAAAAAAAAGAGAAACAAACTTTAGATTTGCTTACAAAAAAAAAAAGATGAATACCAATGTATACACGTTGTTTTATAAAATAATTCTCCTGAAGCACCCACATTTTAAAAGTTCAAATGATAATGGTCAGCAAACAAAGTACATGCTGTCATACTGGTGTATGATAATTAAGTCAGCCTGAGCTTTGTCTTAAAAATTGCTATTCAGTCATTCTAACTCTGTTTATAACCAACACTTTGCAAATTTTCTCAAACTACAATTTATATTTTTTTTCAACTCTCAAGAGTTCAGTTCAGTTCAGTTGCTCTGACTCTTTGTGACTCCATGGACTGCAGCATGCCAGGCTTCACTGTCCATCACCAACTCCCAGAGTTTACTCAAACTCATGTCCATTGAGTCGGTGATGCCATCAAACCATCTCATCCTCTGTCATCTCCTCCTCCTCCCACCTTCAATCTTTCCCAGCATCAGGGTCTTTTCAAATGAGTCCGTTCTTCGCATCAGGTGGCCTAAGTATTGGAGTTTCAGCTTCAACATCAGTCCTTCTAATGAATATTCAGGACTGATCTCCTTTAGGCTGGACTGGTTGGATCTCCTTGCAGTCCAAGGGACTCTCAAGAGTCCTCTCCAACACCACAGTTCAAAAGCATCAATTCTTCGGCGCTCAGCTTTCTTCATAGTCCAACTCTCACATCCATACAGGACTACTGGAAAAGCCATAGCTTTGACTAGATGGACCTTTGTTGGCAAAGTAATGTCTCTGTTTTTTAATATGCTATCTAGGTTGGTCATAACTTTCCTTCCAAGGAGTAAGTGTCTTTTAATTTCATGGCTGCGGTCACCATTTGCAGTGATTTTGGAGCCCCAAAAATAAAGTATGTCACTGTTGTTTCCCAACTCTATCAAGATATAATTGTGCAATATGTTGTAATTGTGTCATAATAATGTATTATTTACTGATATGTAATATTACATAAGTTTAAAGTGTATAACAGTGTTGCTTTCATATACATATATTTTAATATGATTACCACCATAATGTTACCTAGCATTTCCATTGTGTCCCATAATTATCATTTCTTTCTCATAGTGAGAACATTTAAAAGGTAGTCTCTTAGCAATCTGAAGTACACGCTACAGGATTGTTAACTATATTTACATTGTTGTATCAGATCCCAAGACCTTTTAACTGGAAGTTTGCACACTTTCCCCAGTATCTCCCCAATTCCCCCACCTCCCAGGCCCTAGTAACTGACCTTCTTATCTCTGTTTCCAGGAGTTCAGCTATCCATGACAAGACTTCCTGCTTTCTCATGACTAAACAATATTTCATTTTGTATGTGTGTGTGTATCCTCTTTATTCATGCATCCGTTGATGGTCACTTAGGTTGTTTCTATATTTTGACTCTCATGAGTAATGCTTCAATGAACACAGAAGTGCAGATAGCTCTACAAAATAATGATTCATTTTCATCATACGTATACACACAGAAGAGTGATATCTGGGTTAGGTGGTAGTTCTATTTTTTTATTTTTTGATGAAACCCCATACTGTTTTTCATAGTTGCTATGCCAATATACATTTCCTTCAACAGTGCATAAGGGTTCCTCTTCCTTCCACAGTCTTGCCAACATTTGTCATCTCTCCTCTTTTTAATGATGTGGGTATGCTCAGTCACTCAGTTGTATCTGACTGTGACCCCATGGACTATAGCCTGCCAGGCTCCTTTTTCTATGCAGTTTTCCAGGCAAGAATACTGGAGTGGGTTGCCATTTCCTTCTCCAGGAGATCTTCTTGACCCAAGGATCAAACCCACATCTCCTGCATTGGCAGGCAGATTGTTTACCACTGAGCCACCTGGGAAGCCCTTTTTGGTGACAGCCACCCTGTAAGTGTGAGGTTGATTTGCATTTCCCTGATAATTACTAATGTTGAGTATCTTCTTATATACCTATGGTGCATATGGATAGTTTCTTTGGAAAACTGCAACTATGTTTCTATGGAAAAATGAAACTAAGTTCCTCTGCCCATTTTAAAATTGGATGTTTATTTTTGTTAGAGTTATATGAGTTCTTTCTACATCAGATGTAGTTTGCAAATATTTTTCCCATTTTGTAGGTTGTCTTTTCATTTTGTTGATTATTTATTTTTAGTTCTATGTAGTTCCACCCACTGAATTTTGCCCTTGTTGTCGTGCTTTTGATTTCATATTAAAAAATCATTTTCAAAACCAATGTCCAGAACCTTTCGCCTATGTTGTCTTCTGGTAGTTTTGCAGTTTCAGATCTTAATCCACTTCATGTTAATATTTTTAAGCCCTAAAAGATGTAAATCACATTTTTCTGCATGTGGTTATCCAGTTTTACCAATACCATTTATTAAAGAAAATATCTTTTCCCCATTGACTGTTCTTGAATCTCTTGTAAAATATTAGTTGACCATATAAATGGGTTTTCTTCTGGGTTCTTGATTCTTCCATTGCCCTAATGTTTCTATTTTTACGCCAGCACCATACTATGGCATTGGAGTACATAGTTTGTATTCAGATAATGTGATGACTCCAGCTTTGCTCTTCTTTCTCAGGATTGCTTTGGCTATTTGAGTTCTTTTGTGATTCCATACTTCAGCTTCTATTTTTATTGATAGAATATCTTAGCTGTAGTGAATACAACTATGAATTATATGTGTATTTTAACCAATCCCAAGCATATTCATGTCCACTTGTTTCTTAATGTAGCAGAACATTGTTTTTAGCATGACAATGTATTAATACTTCATCCAAATGTGAATCTGTATTCTCAAGCAAAGCACAATTTATTTCTTCAAAATTGAGTATATTAGTTGAATTTACAATTATGTCAGATTGCTAAACTACAGAATAATCTTCCAAAATTTTACTTCGATTCCAGGAATTGTATTAAAAATAATTAAGCCATTATTGGACCTAATCAATATTCTCTTCTGATATTATTTATGTTTAGAAAATTCTTCTGTTACTAGACAACATACTAATTATTACTTCTCATTTCGTACATGCACAAAAAACTTGGAAATAAAAAAAATTAGTGAAATTTACATAGAAGGGCTTTATATGGAAAAAAATTAAAATGCTCCACCCAATGATACATAAACCCACCTTCTTTGTCTGACCTGTTGAATAAGTCTCTTTGGGCATTATGTTTTAGAAACATTAATAATTGCTAAGTTTTGAAGCATTTACTGATACTTTTCAAATTTATATCTTCTGGTTTTCCTATGGCCAGTAAGATTAGGATAGTCCTCTGAAAGATATGAAGCATCAGTAAATTACATTAATGAGTTATGTGTTCATAATTAAGCTTTGTGAAAAAAAATCAGTACTCAATTTTTGATTAAACATGTTCCCTTTTTTTAGATCACTATTTCTGAAACATTTCATGGACAAAAAAATTAGCAAATAATTGAATACCTAAACACTTATAAATTATACCAGAAATAAATTACATACCCACATACAGTGAGAGAACTCTCTACTGCTATCTGGAGGTTCAACTATCCTCCACCCGTCACTTAGTTCACAAACTGTTTTCTTTTCCATGTTTCTCATCTTATGGACTAACAGCTGGCATTTTTGCTTCTCTCAAACGGCACAGTTACATGGTACACCACTAAATGCTTCTTCCAGGAATTAGTTTGAATCTGAGCACTCTTCAATTTATCAACGAGTGCCCTACATGCTCTTCTTAAAATGTAGGTGTTAATAGGTGTTAATTAACTGATGCTGCATTTGATAAAGATTGGAAAATGCAAGGTATATTTATGATCAACTTCCAAAAGTATGTTGAAGATTTAACTGTGTTTGCTAAACAAGTCCTTGCAGAAGGTGTGTAGGTAAAGTGGAAGTCCATCAAACCCATCCTGGCCTATTTTAAGGCAATTATAACAATAATAGTTGGTTAAAGTTTTTAAAAATCTTACTGACAGAACACTGTGATGAAATGCATAAACTAGGTTTATCCCAGTCAAAACAGGATTATTGTCACCTTAATACTACATATGTAAGTGGATTCCCAGCACAACCCACTGATTCTCAGAGCAGAGAGCTGGGGGAAGGGCAATTCACACTAGAGGAGAAGGTTGGCTAAGATAGACACCCTAATAGACTTGTGTAGGAACAAGGTACTCTCAGAATTCAGAGTAAGGCAGAAATCGCAGTGGTAAATAGCCACGGAGTGGAAAAGATAGGCTCTACGTGGCCAGAAAAGCCTGGGGTGAGAATTTTCAGTAAGGAGAAAAGTTGAGTTTCACATAGTAGAGAAACTCTGTGCTATGTCTGAATCATAACCTTGGTCTTCGCAACCAACAGGAATAAATCAAGCCTTCCTTTGTTTATAGTCCATGATCTTGTGTCCAGCGACTGTCAGTGTTAAAGTTACCATCTGAGTTACCAGATGGTAACTAAAGTCCCAAAGATAAATATCTATTTTAAATGTGGAGCCTATTTTCTTCATTGCTATGGCTTTGTTCCTGTTCATAAAACTTTGTTGTTATTAATTGAATCATTATTTTCATGTCTCACTGACTTAGAACATAAATAAATATCAAGGGAACAACACCTCCCATTTCCATAGCAACAAATTAAAAGTAAATATTGGTCATTTAACCACTTCCTTCCCCCATGCATGACCACAAATACACCCAGTATATCCCTGATTTCACCCTGAGTAGAGACAGACTCAAGAATGAATGTTCCATATTTAGAGAACAGTTGGAGGAGAATCCGCTTGGTTGGAGCAGTAAATAGGTTTGTGGAGAGAGTGGAGTGAGGTTTTAGGTTCTGTTGGACCCAGATTTGAGAGGCATTTAATTTATCAGTAGTAAGCAAACCCTGGAGAATTTTGAGCCTGAGGGTAACACGAGAGAATGAAATTTACAGAAAGTTTACCTATCAATCCTTTGCAGCATGCAATTAGAAAGATAAGAAAGAGAATGACACAGGGAACCCAAAGCCAGCACTCTGTGACAGCCTAGAAGTGTGGGATGGGGAGGAAAGTGGAAGGGAGGTCCGAGAGGGAGGAGACATACATGTACCTAATGTCGATTCATGCTGGTGTATGGCAAAAATCATCATACAATGTTGTAGAGTAACTGTCTTTTAATTTAAAAAGATATTAAAAAGAGAAAAATGAGAAAGGGAAGTCTGGCAAGTTATACGGTTCTGTGGATACCAAGATGAGGCAGAAAGTGAGCAAGTTAGTTCAGTAAATTATTTACCAGATACAATACCCTCCCTCTAAATATTTACTTCCCATGTTTGAGAAAGTTATCCAAACTCTAGACTGGACTATGAGTTTACATTTTTAAAAATCTATGACTTACTAAAACTTAAAGAATATTTATTATCTAGAACTTAATAATCAAAAGTTAATCTAAGCTTCTCTTCTTAGAAATAACAGCTTTTTCTGTTATTTAAATGAGAAATAAACAGCTTTAGTCTAGCTCTTTAGGTATTACCATGCTAAAAAGCTTTTTGTGTTTCTGCACATCACACGCTTCTTGGGATAGAGAGCAATGCTAACTACCTTCTGTGTCTAAAGAGAAGGGAGCCTTAGATATCTTGGGCAGCATTTTTTCACGGAAAAGTTCTTCCTGTTCTCCTCCAGCTCCTCTGCGCCACCTTCTCCTCTCTTCCTTCTCCCAGCTCCTCTTTCTCTTTGCCCTCTTCCTGTCCTTCCTCCTTCTTTCACAACTTTTAAGAAACACGTGCACCTCTGTTTGGTACAGTGCCGACTCACCGATGCATATTTACCAATGCTCAACACAGCTGCCAGAGAGAGCCGAGAGTGAGCGAGTCGCCCGTCACTCCTCTGCCGAGAGCCCCACTCTGAGGAGCTCATGGTTTTTCCTTAAATGCTGGCTTCTCAGTAAATATACCTTACCATCCTATTTTGAAATACAGTCCTCCGTCATCTCCTTTCCTACTGTAATTTCTCCCTGTTATCACAATTTAACTTGCTATATGCATATATTAATTATGTGATTTATCATTTGTCTTTCTGAACTAGAATGTAATTTAAGTAACTAAGAAATAAACATTTGTTCAATTAGCTAGTACATTCATAGTCACTCAGTAAAATAATTAGGCTAGTGTAAAAGCTATTTTTCATACATTTTCATATTTTTATACTATTATATAGAGTACACATATTCTCAGATCATGTTCTATACACACATAGGTATACTCATACACATACATAATATATCCACTCTGGACCATTTAAAAGATATGCCAATTTTGTCTTGGCCTTGTGTTTCTTTTATGTGATGATGAGAATTTAACTTTATATTAAATTTGTCTCCACCATGGAATGTCCTAATATCTAATGATCTCTAATGGATTTCAACAATTTAAGTCCTTTGATGAAAATAGTATATACTGTATGGCACCCAATATGCACTAATTTAAGAATAAATAGTACTCGTAGTAGTGGTGTCAAAAGGAGTAGTAGTATCAGAAGAATATTACATCAAAATTATATGTATATGCATTATGAATTTATATGAGTATATGTAAGAGTATATGTATATATATGTAAGAGAAGGCAATGGCACCCCACTCCAGTACTCTTGCCTGGAAAATCCCATGGATGGAGGAGCCTAGTAGGCTACAGTCCATGGGGTCGCTAAGAGTCGGACACGACTGAGCGACTTCACTTTCACTCTTCACTTTCATGCATTGGAGAAGGCAATGGCAACCCACTCCAGTGTTCTTGCCTGGAGAATCCCAGGGACAGAGGAGCCTGGTGGGCTGCCGTCTGTGGGGTCGCACAGAGTCGGACACGACTGAAGCAACTTAGCAGTAGCAGTAGCATGTATGAAACTGGATCAAATTTAATAAAAAAATTACGCAAAGACTTCCCTTGTAGCTCAGATAGTAAAGAATCTGCCTGCAAGGCAGGAGACCTGAATTCAGTCCCTGGGTGGGAAGATCCCCTGGAGTAGGAAATGGCAACCCACTCCAGTATTCTTGCCTGGAGAATTCCATGGACAGAGGAGCCTGGCAAGCTACAGTCCATGGGGTCGCATGGAGTCAGACATGACTAAGCAACTAACTCACACATACAAAATTGATTTTTTAAAATTTCATTTTCTGTTTCTCTTTGAGTGTAACTAAAGTTAATTCTTGAATTTTTAATAAAAGACTATAAGGATAGGATCTGTATTTCCCTTCCTTCTCTTTTACATGAACTTTATCATGTCCCGTGGTTTCAATTAGCACCTCTATTTGTAGAATTCACAGTCTATTTGTTTAATCTTGACCGCTACCATGAACTCCAGTATCACATTTCTAATTGCCTACAGGGCATTTCAACTTGGGAGTCAGCGGATCACTGCAAACTCACGAGAATCTATTATTACCAGCCAACTAATTTGCTCCTCCTCCATTTACTAAAAAAAATAAAAAAATAAAAAAGCATCGTAATTTACCTTTCATGTATTTCAGCATTGGAAATCTTCTTTATAAGCATTCTAAATCTTCTGCTAACTTTTCCTGAGTATTTATTTTCTTAATTAATTCCCTCATTTCCATTTGTACATACCCTCACCTTCCACACTGAGTAGTTATGATCATTTTTAATTATTTCATCCACCTTTTTTCTCTTCTCTCTCTTAACTATTTCCCCAAATTTTAGATAGATATATTTTCAAAAAGTACATGACTTTGATCATGTTATTGTGGTCAGAAATTTTCAAAAAAAATATTCTTGGAAAAAATTCTAAACCTATAGCAAAATTTTTTAAATTTCCAAATTTATGACATTCTGTTATTAAATACAAACTGTTGTTTTGACCTACAAGTTATCTATATTAGCCATACTCTTCCCTGATTATATTCTACTTCCCATTTCGTATTGCTTCATTTCTACCTAACCTCCTAGGTTGTGCGGAATTCCATTTCTGTTGAGAAATCTTCCTTGATGAACCCAGCCCTTGGTAATGTTACCCTCTCAGGGTATGTGGGTCTAGTTCTGACTCAGATATCTGTCATTAGTTATGTGGCCTTCAACATGTTGTTCCTGGAAAATCCCACGGACACAGGAGCCTGGTGGGCTATAGTCCACGGGGTTGCAAAGAGTCAGAAATAACAGCGACTAAGACTTAACTTCCTGCATATCTTTCATTTGCCTCTGTAAAAACAGAGAGCTGGGTTATATAATCTCTTATATTTTGATTACCAAAGATTAGGCAAATTTATAACATATTTTAGCATATAATTTGCTGATCCTTGGTTGCTAGTTAACTATTTGACATCCCCAAACTGCAAGTTCATTAGAAGCAGACATCATAGGTATACTTCTGTCTTAGCAACATAGTTCTACATGCAGAGTAAAGGCAAAATTTTTTAAAAGGTATAGAATTAGTAAAAATCTCAGATATGTCAGCTGCCATATTTTATAGCCCTTGATAACTGTTGATTAACAATTAACCTACTGACACCAGAATACTGATCTGCTGAGAGTCAAGTGTCTGAAGCTCTAAAAATAAATTATGATTTCTGAGACTCAGGAAATACTTTCCTGAATCACAGGGAAAGTTTAGTCAATATAAAAAGGAAAGATATAAGAAACGAAGTGGCTACCTTTTCTCTTATGACTTGTTCTCCCAGCATGACATCTACAGATCCATCAGTTTGATCCCTCTCTCCCTTTCATCGATTTCTTTGTCCCCACCATTCCCATGTTTATCCATTCCAATTACTTCTGTGTACAACTGTTTTATTTGATAACTAGAAAAACTAGAGAAAGTATGAATTATAAGTATTACAACACTAGAAGTACTCTGACAAAAGTACTCTGATACAATGACAGAACACTTCTGAGCACAGCTGAATGATCACAGCTTTGGGAAATCCATTCACGTAAATACTCTGTTGCTGAACATATACTACATACAAAGCAAGATGCTAGCAGCAAAGTTATGGCAATGATTCAACCTCTTGCCTGAGGACCTCATCCGGTTGGACTGTGATTAGATCTATATCACTGTGGCTACTAGGTCTACACCATGCATAGATTTATGTAGGCAAAGAGCAATGTACCATAAAATTTCAAAGGAGATCATCATTATAAACAAAGAGGGAAAATCAAGAAAGCCTCTGTGAAAGACTGGTGGGATTTTAATGGGGACAAGGGGTGGAAAAGATGTCAGAGGTGGGAGTAAGTGAGTAAAGATCTGGAGGAGAAGCCCAGAGGAAGGACAAGCAAAGGCTGACACAGACACATTCTGTGCAATGCCTTGGATCTAGAATAGGTTTGAAATGCAAAAGAATTCACACAGCTACTTTTAGTAGGCATTCCATCATCAGTCCAAAGTTCTCTTTAAACTTCTGATAGAATCCACTTTCTGGATGCTAAATCACATGATGACTGATGTTCACACCACTGTCTCACAGGCTGTCTGCTGCACATTAAACTAACTCTTGCTCTGAACTCAAATTGCTCATTCTTCCTAATGAAAGCTACATCCTCAGTTTGGTTGTACTTTTCATTAAATGTATGGAAATAGTTTGGTCCAGAAGCTAATGATGTTTTTGGGTTTTCTTTTTAATTTCTAAATAACTTCCCATTGAAAAAGGACAGATACTGGAGGGAACACAGAGATGAAAAGCTTTTTTTTAAAAAAAAAACATTTAATTGCTATTTTTAAATCTCTATTTGCCCTTCCTTTAGCATTACATGCTATGTGTGTGTGTGTGCACCCATGCATGTGTGTGTGAAAGAGCCAGACTGATTTAAAGTTAACATGTATCAAAAATAAGAGCCTCAGATCGGGACAAATGATAAAGACTCAATTACATGAAATTTTCTTTGCAATCTCAGTTTTTTCAAAAGGGGTGAAGAGAAAGAAGAGTAACTAATATGTTCTCATTTATATAGCTTCATCTTAATTTTTGGGAAGGATCATGAAGACTGTAAAGTGGTTTCAGTGACATCATGGAAAGCTGCCCCCTTGACCTGTTTTCTGATTCTTTCCATATTGCCTCTAAAATCTATGATGAAAAGGTCTTCCTCTTTTTAGAGACTTCAGTTCACAGAGTGCTCTCTGGACAGACAAGTTAAAAAAAAAGATGAGAAAGTGCCCAGAGAGTCTGGTGCCTTATTTTTGTGAGTTAATTATATAGTTTTTTTTTTTTTTTTAAGTAAACTGCTATTCTGCTATTTAGCAATCCTTTTCTCTGTACCTGATTCATCATTAATCAAGTGGAATGACAACGCTTCTGTGTTTTGTAAGTTTGTTGAAAGACTCTAATACAGAAATCTCCCTGTTTCAATACTCACTGAAGGAAATAATTGAATTAATTATCTTTAAAACATAGTTATAATGAAAATAATCTCCCCACCAACAATTCAGGAAGTCTCAAATGAGAATTAGATAGCACACATTTTCAAGTTTAAACAATGAAATGGACTCTTAACCTTTCTGATTTCATCTAAGGATCTCGCTTCCCATTGTGTTCTTAATTTGATCCCATTGCTTATGACATTTTTGGACTTCAAGTGTGGTTTCACAGTTTGGATGAACTGCCAGATTTCGCACTGAATAAGTTACTAAAACAAAGAGGGGGGAAAAAAACCACTTTTTGTTCCTAGGATCAAGGGAATTTGAGACTATGAATGTGTAAATTTGTGAAGGAAAATATTTAACATTTATTTGTGTTTATCTGTTTCTATAGTAATGACTGGAGGTATCTCATTTATTTGCTTTGTTAAGGTTGCCAAAAAATACCACCTCAGTTGTTAATCATCAATATATGAAAATCCATAACCATAACAAAGGGAAGATTTTACATTTAGAGTGATGTCTATCCATGAACCTGGCCAATACTCAACAAATATTCTAACTTAGAAAATATTCAGAGAGAGGTACATTTTTCCTTTTCAATCAAAAGGGCACAAGTCTTATCAGTCATATTATACTCTTCCTCCTACTTCTATATCCCTCTACTGTTATCAAATTTATCATGTACAGATAGATTAAATGCCCCAATGATGTATGCTGGAAGGCAAAAACATCATTACAAATGTATGCAAAAATTACAGAATCACAGAATTGTTCTTTACATGGAATCTTTATGATAAACATAGATTTGTTTCATAAGCTCAAACACTGTGAACCTGAAAAAAAGTTGATTTCCTTTTTCCAATGAGAAGACAAAAATAATTTTTCTTTGACAATTTAAATACATAAAACTTTAGGAGAATCATGCATTGTGCATTAAGTAGTAAATATACTTATGATGCAGATGACACCACCCTTATGGCAGAAAGTGAAGAGGAACTAAAAAGCCTCTTGATGAAAGTGAAAGTGAAGAGTGAAAAAGTTGGTTTAAAGCTCAACATTCAGAAAACGAAGACCATGGCATCTGGTCCCATCACTTCATGGGAAATAGATGAGGAAACAGTGGAAACAGTGTCAGACTTTATTTTTCTGGGCTCTAAAATCACTGCAGATGGTGACTGCAGCCATGAAATTAAAAGACGCTTCCTCCTTGGAAGGAAAGTTATGACCAACCTAGATAGCATATTCAAAAGCAGAGACATTACTTTGCCAACAAAGGTCCGTCTAGTCAAGGCTATGGTTTTTCCTGTGGTCATGTATGGATGTGAGAGTTGGACTGTGAAGAAGGCTGAGCACTGAAGAATTGATGCTTTTGAAGTGTGGTATTGGAGAAGACTCTTGAGAGTCCCTTGGACTGCAAGGAGATCCAACCAGTCCATTCTGAAGGAGATCAGCCCTGGGATTTCTTTGGAAGGAATGATGCTAAAGCTGAAACGCCAGTACTTTGGCCACTTCATGCGAAGAGTTGACTCATTGGAAAAGACTCTGATGCTGGGAGGGATTGGGGGCAAGAGAAGGGGACGACAGAGGATGAGATGGCTGGATGGCATCACTGACTCGATGGACATGAGTCTGGGTGAACTCCGGGAGTTGGTGATGGACAGGGAGGCCTGGCGTGCTGCTGTTCATGAGGTCGCAAAGAGTCAGACACGACTGAGCGACTGATCTGATCTGATACTTATGATAAAGTAGAACTTAAGCGGTTGTATTTACTTACAGATGTGTTTATGTACAGAATAAACCCAGGTCTCCCACATTGCAGGCAGATTCTTTACTGTCTGAGCCACCAGGGAAGCCCAAGAATACTGGAGTGGGTAGCTTATCCCTTCTCCAGAGCATCTTCCTGACCCAGGAATCAAACTGGTGTTTCCTGCATTGCAGGCAGATTCTCTACCAGCTGAGCTACCAGGGAAGCCTTGATAATCACTGCACTATCCTGTATCTTACCAGCAAAAAGTGTTGGCTTTTGTGATGGAAAATCTACAGTTTTTAAGGTAGTAATGCTCTATGGTGAATCTGATTACGGGAAGCTATGCCAACAACTTGTTGAGAGTATTTGTAACATATTCCCTGGTTTGTGTCCCTGCTGCTGCTGCTGCTAAGTCACTTCAGTCGTGTCTGACTCTGTGAGACCCCATAGATGGCAGCCCACCAGGCTACCCTGTCCCTGCAATTCTCCAGGCAAGAACACTGGAGTGGATGGTTCGTGTCCCTACAGACCTCTAATCCTCACAGATGGCATCACTCAGTCTCCATATGCAAGCTCAGTTCCATCTAGGTTAGCAGACCCTTCTTACCCCAAGAAGTTTAAAGAAGCAGATCTATACTGTCATCCATGTAGCATACCTTATCCATAGCCAACAACTTTTCAGTCTCTGCAATCACATTAAGTGATTATTTAGTGTATGTATTAGGTTTGGTAATCATCTTAAAAATCAAAGATTTGAGTTCATTTTATATTGAAGAATTGTATTTTAAATATGTGAAGAAAGCTAATGAAAATGTTGGAAAATGATTAAGAATAAATGTATTGTTAACACACACACATATATATATATGCGCTGGGTAAGTTTCTCCATCTCTACTCTTTGCTACAGTCAACTCTATGCTAAAAATCATTTTTGCTTTGAATGTGATGTTATTATTTTATACTATTTATAATACCTTATATCAAAATTGGAGTAGAAAATAGGAAAAAAAATTTATCAGGACTTCAAATTTTTTCTTCTTATATTTTAAAAGATAAATGGGCCATCTTCTTTGTACCCTTAGCAACAGCACAGTGCTGGGCCTGCATTAGGATCTCAATACATGTTGCAGCAGCTCATGATCCATTCCTGTCCCCTGTCCCAGAAAGAGGAACCTCTTGCGGTATGGCAGGTGTCACTGGAGACATTCACAGTCATTCCAGAGTGTGAATTGATATTTGCCAGAGTGTTATTTTCCTGCCAAACTAATGTCTGTTTACTTCCCTTTACTCTTGTACTTGGGTTTGATCTCTATTTGATTCATTTTCTTCATATTTCATTTGTACTCAATGCTGGGTCACTCATCTCAAAAACCATATAGTATTGGAAATTCCTACCAATTTCAATACAGGGGTACCACTGATGGGCTTTAGTGCTAAGGGTGAAAGAAATAAAGAGGTGGAGAAAACCCGCGAATATCATACTGATTCAGCTCCTCCTATTGAAGGGAAACAAAAGGAGTGGGGATAAAAGATTTATTTATGACACCATACATATGGCAAGTACTCAATTATTTTATTATGAGTTATATGATAGCAAATCTGGTTGGTAATCAACTGACTTAATATCAAAGGGAAAAGGGGCGATTGCAAGTAAGACTTTCAAGTCAAGATAATTAGTTCTAATAAAACTTTCAGGAGTAGTACAAAAGTTAAGACTATGAAAATATAGTCATTTGATCCTGTTATTTTGTGTAATCCATTTGGGCAACTGGCTGATGTTGGCTGCATAACATTTATTAGCATCACTTTAATGAACTCAGAGGAAAATTTTAACTTGGTTTACTTTTTTCTTCTGGACATGATAACAAACTTTAATTTAAAATAACAGTAAATTATTATTTTAGTTTTTATTGTTCCTGAACTCTCAGACAAAATGGATCAAGAAAGGGATTCTGGAGAACTAGACTGGTTCTCCAGACAGAGCAGGCTAGTGGGGTGGTCACCAGTCAGGAGATAGAGGGTGATTCAAAAGAATAATACAGGGCTTTCTTGGTGGCTCAGTGGTAAAGAATCAGCCTGCCAATGCACAAGGCCTGGGTTTGATCCCTGGTCCGGGAACATCCCACATGCCGGCGTGGAAAGGCAGCCTTCACGCCACAGTTACTGAGCCTGCGCTCTGAGCCCGCGAGCTGTGACTACTGGAGCCTGCACGCCCTGTACAGCCTGCGCTCCCAGCAGAGAAGCCCCTGCAGCGAGGAGCCTGTGCCCCCACAGTGAAGGGTGGCGCCCCACTTGCTTCAGCTAGAGAAAAGCCTGTGCAGCAGTGAAGACCCAGCAGAGCCAAAAATAAAAATAAACAAACAAAATTTCAAAGAAAGAACAAAAAAAAAGAAAAAGACATGGAGATAAAAGCCAAGATGTAGTCTAACCAGGTTCTTTGCAAAATGGCTAGAAAGGCGGGCGGGGTTTGAGTTGAAAGCAGAATGCTGACAAAAGCAAGACCATGAGCCAGAGGAAGGGACTTAGAAGAAATGAAAGGGGACAAGGCCTGGGCAGGTGCCCTGGGGCTCTCCATCTAGCTGTTCCAGGGGTCTGTCTATTCAGCCATGAGACTGAACACTGCATCGAAAGGGATCCTATGAGCTTGAATTCATTTCCGTGAGATAGGTAATTCTTATTATAGTCATTCACAGGTTGCTGCTGCTGCTGCTAAGTCGCTTCAGTCATGTCCGACTCTGTGCGACGCCACAGACGGCAGCCCACCAGGCTCCTCTGTCCCTGGGATTCTCCAGGCAAGAACACTGGAGTGGGTTGCCATTTCCTTCTTCAATGCATGAAAGTGAAAAGTGAAAGTGAAGTCGCTCAGTCATGTCCGACTCTTAGAGACCCCATGGACTGCAGCCCACCAGGCTCCTCCGTCCATGGGATTTTCCAGGCAAGAGTACTAGAGTGGGGTGCCATTGCCTTCTCCAAGAAGCCTGCAATTGGGGAAGGTGGAATCTCTACTGATAGTGTTCTAATCGGTCTTCAAGTTTCTCTCATCTGAGCTTTGGTCGTGCTTACACTTATTGTGTTTGGTCTTCTCCTCTTATTCCTTCACACTGGTGTCATACTTACCCTAAACACCAGCGTTGATCACAATAATCCATAATTTTACAAGTTTACCATTTCCTGTAAGTTTACCTTTCTACGCCTAACCCATCAGTCTTTTGATGATGCGCCCTCTGCTGTCTGCGCACCTCACTTCCCATGCACTCCTCGACTCGTGCTCTGTCATCGAGGGCCTTCTACCCTCCATTCCTAACACACACCTTGCATGTTCATAAACTCACAGAAATATGTGGACTACTGCACTTGTGGAATGGAAGCTATGTATTTCTTAGATAACATTACTTGTTTAGATATTTATGTTTCCCTTACATCACAATCTCTAAGCACTTTACATGAATTATTATATCCTTACAAAGTTTTATGAAGGTACATAGAAGCTCATTAAGTAAGTAATAAATTTAATGGATAAATAAGTATAAACTCTACACACTCTTCTATGTACAATATCTTCTAACTGGAAAAGGTTCATCTTCAAAACAGAAAGCTTCAATGAGTCAATCTCTCAGTCATAAATACAATTTTTTTCTGGAGAATTATACCAAAATATACCACTTTGCACATAATTCCTTTAAGATGCTTATTTTTCAAGGCAGATCAGCTGCTTATATTTTCCCAGGACAAATGTGCTCTTAAGAGTCTCTCCTAATTGAGCAATTGATTAATTAGCACATTTCTACCTTCACCAGGGAGTGAGAATTTAGAGGGTATTACTGTGCTAATAAGCTCACACTTTTCCTATTTTAAACTGTTTTCAATTTTGGGAATACAAATCCCTAAGACAAGAAATAATAAATTTTAAATCTTTTCATCCATGGAAACTGTAAAGTAGGTCACCCCACCTGTTTCTCCGTGGCTAGTCCATTTGATGAGGAATGAGATAGTTCTCTCTTACGTCTCTGTTTCACATCTACAGTGTATTTGTTGAGGAATTTAATATCATAATATATAAAGGAGCAAAGAAAATTAAATCATAGATGAAAAAGGAGATAAAAGGTCTGACATCTCTTTTCCTTATTTAGTAATTCTCTTCAATAAGGGGTTCAAATCTATGTGTTCCAATGAGTAAACAATTTGTATTGGACCAAAGCTTATGTGTGAATATCTGCTATTCACTGAAGAAAAACTTAGTGACTATATCCTTTTGCAAAATGAATCCCTGATACTGAAGAAAAAAAATACAAAGTGATAGAGAATTTATCTAACAGAAACACTCTTCACTGGAAGAGAGGCTCTGCCATGGAACAGGTCCTCTTTAATGAGTTTGTAATAAGCTGCCGATGATGGTCTAGGGCTGTGTTGAGCTATGAGGCTATTACTGGTATTAGAGACAAAAGCAAGTAATCAGAAAAAGTTTTATAGCACTCTGAAAATGACTTTGACCCCAATAAAATGTTTTCAAATCTGTAAAACAATAGGATTTTTTATATTTTTAAGTAGAGAAAATAGAAATGTTCTTATATATATATATATATATATATATATATATATAATGTATAACTCTAGAAATATAAATATATATTAGTAAAAATTGCACTGTAAATCAAATTGTTTATAATGCTCATTTTTTAAAAAGTCAAAATAGCAATCCCTAAAATGTTCTATTAAAAAAAAAACCTGTGATTAAAAAAGTCTGCATTTAATATATTCCTTTGTATTACAATGTTATTCAATTTATGAACTTAAAGAGAGTCAATATGTTTAATTATTAACTGACATATATATATATTCCTTAGAATTCATTTTTTAAAATGGTATTGGTGACATAAAGGCTAATTTTTATTAGCTAAAGGCTAGTGTTACTGTATATTATTTATCTTTACTCTGTAATATTGGAAGAGGAACTCTGGAATAAGAGTGGTCTTCCTCCATAACTCTATGACTTAAATAAACTAGCCACACAAAGAACGAAGTCAGATAGCCATGGACGATATCTTGAAAGGCAGAGCATCATCCAGACCCAACACGGGAAGGGCGGGACTAGAGATTGGAATCATGTGTGTGTATCTGAAACAGAGGTGATGTATATGAAAATGGAACATTCACTGCTGCGCACTGTGTGCAGAAAAAGTGATAGTCATGGACCCTGAGTGTGTCCATCGCAACCCAACGCTTACAAGGGGAACCAGTGATGAATCCAGAAAACTGGAGAGAATCAGGAACCATTTGAAGGTAAACCCCAGAACATAGCTGTAAACTCATGCCATCAATTACTCATCTCACTGTTCTTGCTATGATTCATTGCCCAAATAAGGACCATCAGAAAACATTTGCCTGTCCATGTTCATTTCTTATTGACCCTGAAGGAGGTAACCAAAGGAAGCAATAATACTGAGCAGTATGGCTGCTGCTAAGTTGCTGCTAAGTCACTTTAGTTGTGTCCAACTCTGTGCGACCCCAGAGATGGCAGCCCACCAGGCTTCCCTGTCCCTGGGATTCTCCAGGCAGGAACACTGGAGTGGGTTGTCATTTCCCAGTGTGGCAGTGTAGCAGTACTCGTCAATGTTTATTGATAATCTTGTATATGTTGTAAATTTCAAAACAGGGTTTTTTGGTTTCTCTATCAGTCTCTCTGGACTTGGTTAGTGTAAGGCAATCTTCTGCATCTAAACTCTGAGTGATCAATGCACCCTGACCCTCTGGGTGTGAAATGCTTAAGACAATTATATACCACAGTCACCCCATAACTTGTGTCACCCTGTAGACCCTGCCCAAGCAGCTGTCAACTTCCTACATAGTATCTTTAACCATAACTGTAGATGGGATAATCAAGATAACAAAAATCAATTTAACTCATATATGAAGTGGAAACATCTTTCTACTCCATTTTGGAAAGAAATCTTTGGAAAGCAGCTCAAAACAGGGCTCAGGCAGCTCAGGCGGTAAAGCGTCTGCCTGAAATGCGGGAGACCCGGGTTTGATCCCTGGGTCGGGAAGATCCCTGGAGAAGGAAATGGCAACCCACTCCAATATTCTTGCCTAGAAAATTCCGTGGATTAAGGAGCCTCGTGTGCTACAGTCCATGGGGTCACAAAGAGTCGGACACATCTGTTCATTATTTTTTAGATTCCACATAAAAGTGATATCATACAGTATTTGCCTTTCTGTGTCAGACTTATTTCACTAAGTATAATATTCTCTAGGTCCACTTATGTTGCTGCAAATAGTATCTTTCTTTTTATGAGTGAGTAATATTCCATTACACATACACACCATGCACACACCCATATCTTCTTAATCCAATCATCTATTGATGGGCATGGAAAGTATCCTGAATAAATGCACTTTGAACTCATGTAGTAATAGGGCAACCTACATCAGTGTTTCCCCAAGGGGGAATTTTTGACTTCCAAGGAACATTTGGCAATGTCAGGAAACACTGTTAGTTGTCACCACTTGGGGGAGGAGTACTGTATGCATCTACTACTACTACTACTAAGTCACTTCAGTCGTGTCCGACTCCGTGCGACCCCATAGATGGCAGCCCACCAGGCTCCCCCGTCCCTGGGATTCTCCAGGCAAGAACACTGGAGTGGGTTGCCATTTCCTTCTCCAATGCATGAAGGTGAAAAGTGAAAGTGAAGTCCCTCAGTCGTGTCCGACTCCTAGCGACCCCATGGACTGCAGCCCACCAGGCTCCTCCGTCCATGGGGTTTTCCAGGCGAGAGCACTGGAGTGGGGTGCCATCGCCCCACATCTAGTAGAAAGAAACTAAATGTGCTGCTCAATTATCCTACAAGGCAGAGGACAGCCCCCACAAAAGAATGTTCTTATCTAAACTAGCAGCGTCTCAAGGTTGAGACACTGCTAGATACTTATTTTTAAAAGGTTGTAATTGTTTCAAGATACAGATAATAAATCAAAATAAACTTATACATTGGAAGAAGTGTTTTTTCAAGCAGTGTATAAATAGAATAAAAGAATCCCTAATACTAAGTCTCACTATGAAATGGCTTGAATTGACTCTGTAGAGAATTTTTCCCCATTGCTCATTTAAAATGTTTATTGTTATACTTTTATTTCTCAAGTAATTAAACCTACAAAATGAAAGACTTCCTGAGGCATGACTGGAATTACTAGACAGCCACATAGCTGAAATGCTCATTGTGCAAATCTTCTTAGATGAAGTTGGTTCTCCCATAAATCTTACTTTCATGTTATTTCCTCCATCAGTACAACCAGCAAATTTCCTTGTTGTTCAATATCTTCTTCCTGCTTTGTACAGCTATTCCTTTTAATTACACAGTAATTCACAACCTGATCATGACACTTTTTCTTTCTTTTGTTAGTCAGTATTCAAGAGTTTAGCAATTAATAGGAAGGTTTGAGAAAAAAAAAAAAAAAACAACAAAACAGACCCCTCACGCAGGAAGTAGTCCTTAGGCAAATCACAGTGTATAAGCAGTCCAACCAATCGCACAGTGTCACGGAGCAGCCTGTGTTATCACAAGCCATGCTGATAACAGCTCTGCTCCATATTCATGAGTTTCAAGTCATTGTGATAGAAGATCAGTGCATTTTCTATTTAAAGAACACTGTGGGAATATAATTACCTAGCATCCCATGGTGCATGTATATACTAAATGCTCCATTTTGCCAGACCCACAGGCACAAAAGTTAGTCTGCCAGGGTTACTCATTTGTTTGTCCACTGAATCAACAAGTGAATGGAAATGGTATTTATTTATTAGGCACCTCCACAAAGGAACCACTTTCACGAACGCTTTCTTTTTAGTTATCATACTGCCTCGAGAGATATTAACATCAATGTTTTACTATAAACTCAGGCTTAATGATTTATACATGTCCCCATGGGCTTGAAAGCTAGGAGGTGATTATTATTCCACACAGA
Organism: Bos indicus; assembly: GCF_029378745.1. NCBI lineage: Eukaryota > Metazoa > Chordata > Mammalia > Artiodactyla > Bovidae > Bos > Bos indicus. The sequence goes on from NC_091765.1 coordinate 5,225,969, forward strand.
CCTATTCTCCTTCTTTCTCTGCTTTGTCCTATGCCCCAAGAAGCTAAATTCTACAGATTCCATCACCCAGACTCCTTTACCCTTTGGCTTCTAGTTGGGTTTAGCCAATGGAAGGCACCAGCAGATCAAAGACTGGGAAGAGGAACTGTGCATATTTATTCCCTTCCCTCTCCCCTGCCTCACAATGGTCTGACCACTGCTGCAGTTCTTTACAATTCCAGGTCCTGTCGGGGTCCCTTTTCCCAGGGCCCTGATTCCTCCCAGGGTTCTGGGAAAACCACTCACTTTCTTATTTCTCCTGGTCTAAGGATCGGAATGGTTTCCTGATGAACAGTGATGCTTTCCTTTGGTTTCCTCGATTCGACCCACACTTCTAGTACTTAAAGTTTTTAAGAGTAACTGTAAGCATGCCAAAGTAGTAATGCTATAATTTAAACCCAAGTCTCCCTGACTTTAAAAGCTGAGCTGTTTACTCTGCCATGATGCTTACCTGTGCTAAGGATCCAAGAGATGAAAGGTCATGGCCTTCGTTTTCAAGTTGCTCTCAGTTTAACTGAGCAGACCCACACTAAACTACTATGAAAGACTGTGGTGACATAACGGGAAGGAAATCCAAAAAACGGGATATGTGGACACATACAATCGACTCAATTTTCTGTACAGTAGTAACTAACTCAACACTGTACAGCGCCTATATTCCAATAAAAATTAATTTTAAAAAATGCAACACAGTGTAAAAAAGAGACTATGTTAAATTCCATAATGAAAGAAAAAGAAAATACACCAAAATATATCCTACATCTCTGAAAATTAAAATAAGAAATGATGCACAAGGGTCTTTAAAGATTGACTATTAAATCTCTGCATGGCAGTGGTTCTTCAGGGACTCCCTTTACTTACAGAAGGAAACTGAGATTCTTTAAGGAGGTCTGAGAAGGCAATGGCACCCCACTCCAGTACTCTTGCCTGGAAAATCCCATGGACAGAGGAGCCTGGTGGGCTGCAATCCATGGGGTCGCTAAGAGTCGGGCATGACTGAGCGACTTCACTTTCACTTTTCACTTTCATGCATTGGAGAAGGAAATGGCAACCCACTCCAGTGTTCTTGCCTGGAGAATCCCAGGGACAGGGGAGCCTGGTGTGCTGCCATCTATGGGGTCACACAGAGTCAGACACGACTGAAGCGACTTAGCAGCAGCAGCAGTACTAGGTAAGACCCACAAAGTTCCACAGTGGCCATGCTGAGTCTAGTACTCGTTTCTTAATTCCTAGCCAAGTGTTCATTCCTCTTTATAAAATAACCCACATAGGCTAAGAACCTTGAATATTGTGACATTCTATTAATACGTACATTCTACATACATTAAGCAAAACAGTAAATTCTCTACTTGAAGAATATTATAATGCAAAAATGAAAATGTAGCCTTCTACCTTACCCCTCCCCCTAAAACCCTACAAAATGGAGAATATGTGAGCATGATAAATAAATGCAGAATTAATCTAGAGAGACTCTTCAAAACTGCAAACTCTTTCAGAGAATATTTTTTTCCAACTAAATCTAAATCTGAACTGTTTTTTGAGACTTCGTTTCCTCATTTAAAAACAAAGCTAGCACATCTGCATGAAAGGAGAAAGAGATGCTACAAGTGCTCAGTATGTCCGCATTTGTAATCTGCTTCTGGTCAGTGGGTGGTGAAGTGGTTTATTTCAAGTTGAAGATTTATATGAAAACCCCTTTGTGCTTATTTTATTCAGAATAGCTTTCCCACAATGATGCAAAGCAGTGTGAAGCACCAAGCGATCCAAGTGCTGCTCCACAACTTTGTTTATTTTTATGTAGAATAGTTCTGACATTCGGATTTCAATGTTTTTAATGGCGCCGGATTCTTATGTATTCAAAAATTCAGATAACATCAAGCTGCGTATTATAATTTTATTTAAATTAAGATCATTTGAATCACAAGCAATAGTGAGGTCTACAGAAAAGAGGGGTCTAAAAAAGCACTGTGCTCTAAATTATTATGGGGTAAGCTTGGTTTTATATCTGTCCCTTTGGGCCTTTCCTTGGGAACACAGCACAAAAGCAGGATGATGGAGGTTACTATTCCATTAGTTAACTTTATTTCCATTTTAAACTTTTAAGTAAATCCAACTAAACTGAGATTTATTTCCTGGCTGCTTCTTTTACCCTGAAATAATTTGTTATTAGAATAGGATTCAGGTGGCCTAGAACTCCTCTGATGCTACACGTTGTTTTTTCTCTTTTTTTAAATCTTTTCCTCTCAACTAAAATGTATGTCTTTAAACAAAGTGCATAGGAGAGTTTTAAAAGAAGCATTTTCCCCTGACGGTTTCCAGTCGCCTCAGAGGCAAAAGCACCAAACTTTTTCAGGAAAGGCTGCCCTTGTGACATATTTTGGCAGGAACCTGAAAGGCAGGCGCAGAGGGCATGCAGAGAATCTTACTCTTCTATGGTTTTCCTTACGATTCCAAATGGATAAAGATTTAAGACACTAATTCAAACAATGTCCAATGTAACTTTGCATCCACACTCTGCAAACATATTATGATCCATCCGCTCCCCCCGGGGGGAGCTTTTCAGTGATCAGACAATGCACTCTGATAAGATGCATGATCCCTCACTATTGCCAGATCCTTTGAGAGTGTAGCATATAAAAAGACAACTGAAGTGCCACTTGGCCTGACAAGAGCAGAGTCTAAATGAAGAGACAGACAAATGACCTGAGAATTGGGGGTGAGGGAATAAGATCATGAAGATAGCCAAATATATCTGGCTATATGTACAGCATACTAAGAGAATTATGTGCATTATCTAATTTAATTTCCACAATAATGCTGCTGTCTGAATTCTTCAGATAAGGAAGCTGAGGCTTAAGAGAGGTTATTTAACGTGCCCAATATATTACTGGCATGAAAGATTCCAGCCAGAATTCAAATGCAGGAAATTTTTATTATGTTCGCTAAACAAGGGGAACTTTCTCATATTACCATCATGCAATCCTCCCAATCAGGAAAGAATCTCTGATTCTACTCTGCCATCCAATCCACAGACAGTTCAAATTTCATCAACTGTCCCAATATTGCCTCTATTTCTCTCTGATCCAGGATATGTATAAGAACATGGATTGCATTAACTGCTGTGTCATACTAGGCTCCCTCAGTCTGGAAGAGTTCCTAGAGATTTCCCTGCCTTTTATGGGCTAGTTGCTGTTTTAGAGAACAAACTCCATTCTGTAGGATGACCTGAATCTGCTCAACCTGGTCATCTGACCTTCCTCAGGACGCCCCAAGAAATGATGCTGTGTGCTCCTTGGCAAGTCACGTCAGGAAGCACTCTGCTGTGATTTGGTTCCACACGTGGTGAGTTTGCCCCTGATTGTTTGTTCAGTCAAGTCTGTGCCTATCTATCAGGTTTCACCACTTTAAGTCACTATTTCCCTCTTTTTATTTGATTAGTATTTGTGGAGAAATATTTTCATATTACACCTATATCTTCAGCACACCTCTAACCATTCGTTAGCCTCTATTGATAACTCCTAGTGATATCGACTACCACTCTGATAATATTCAGTGACCATTATCTGTGTCAATCGCTCCTTCTACAGTTAATAATGGGTATCTCACAGTGGGAAAAAGTTTTTGATTCTCTTCAACATTTCTTTATATTTTTAGAGTTTCAAAAGTTTTCTATTTTACCCAATGAGTTACAGCCCCATACTCTATTTGAGACCAAAGTGTCCCAGATTGCCTAGTGGGAGCCTGATTAAGGAGGCCCCTGTGTCCACGTGATATGTTCTCAAAATCCTTCATCGTGTTGACCTCCTCTTCCATCAAGGTTAGCACCACACCCCCTGAGTAAGTCATCATAAGGTCCAAAGTATCAGGAGAGAGCAAATTTCAATTACCAAGCAACTCTTACAACTCCAGTGTCTGAGCCTGGAGAACGTGTTTCAACCTTTTCCCCAGTGATATGAATCTTTGAAACAAGAGAAACCTTGAGGAAATGAAAGCACGTGGTTTGCTACTTACATTAACTGTGACTAAGGTGACCCGAAGAACAGCTGGTCAGTGTCACACCTAGAAGCTCTTATGGGCCCCACAGCAATACGACCCGGTGCTTCCTCTGTGGCACAGATCCCTCGCATCTTTTTCCTAGGTCTTCCCTAAAATGGAACTAACTAGATACTCTTTCCAATTCCATGGCAATTTTATGAGCATAATAGTGGGCATCTTCAGCCTGGCACTCTGTGATGATGTAGAGGAGTGGATGGGTACCCCATCCACTCACTTGGGAGGAAGGCTTCAGAGGGAGGGAATATGTGTATAATTGTGGCTGCTTCAGGATGTTGACAGCAGAAACCAGTACAACATTGTGAAGCAAATGTCCTCCAATTAAAAAATAAATATTAAAAAAAACTGGAAAGAAAAAGCGGGCAACTTATTTGCAGTTCAAAGGTACAATGTGTATAGTGTCATTGTCCACGAGACTTTAGTTGAATTCTAAGTTTTTGGCTCATTGTATTTTAGTGATTACAAAAATATAAACATTCCACAGTTTCCCCATTCTTAATTTGCCTGCTTAGCCTCAAGATTTTATTGACCTGTACATGTTTTTTTTTTTTCCTGAACTCAGTGACTTATATTCTTTCTACTCACAATGTGTGATAATACTCATTCAGTATAAATGACCTATTTTCTAATCACTACTGTTCACTTAGCATATGAAGCAATTTATGACTTACAGATCTTGAGAACTATACAGAACATGAAGCCAAGCATATATCTTGAACATTAGGACCTGCTGGAAGTATTGTGCTGGAGGTCATGAGACAGAATGACAGCTGAGCAGTGGTGAGGAATTTCCAAAATGCCCATGGATTTCCACCCAACCTTTTCCTTTTTAAAGTGCTTTTAACATATCTTCTTATCAATCTCATCTACACTTAACACTGCCCAGAACAACTTTTCCACGAGTTTATGCATTTCCAAACAGTGATCTATTTTGTATACCAACAAGATTTTCAGAAGAATAAGCAAGTAATTGAAAACTCACAATAATTTAAGCCAAGTTATTTCTTTGAATAAAAAAAATCTGGACATGAACACAAATATGATATATAGCTGTTCAAAGAAAAGCATTCCTAACATAATTAAATATAAATTACCATAGCATAAATTTGGTCAAAGGATATATCTGTCTAGATTCTGATAACATTTAAAGTCCAAAATTCTAAATTGCCATGTCTTCCATGATTTTCTTTGAAGATATTTTTCTAATCATCTTTTTTTACAGAAAAGACTAGAATTTATGATATGAAAAAATACCCGATTATCTTAAGGAAACAAGCCTCTGCAACAAGGCTTTGAATCCTGATCTGCTCCTAGTCACCCAGCATGCAAACCAAAGGGACATAAATAGCAGTGGTATATTTCATTTTTAGGCTCAGTCATGGGTCAGCCTCCTTCAGGTGATGCTCTGAATGCTGACAGGGGGCCTTAAATCTTTGGTGGGTTTATGAACTGCAAGAAGGAACTTTCCACGATGTCCCGAATCCCAGAAGTGAGACGCCAGTGGCTAATCTCTGAGTCACTGGGCCCCTTTGACCTGTTCTCTTCACACTTGTCTCCATATTTCATCTGCTCTGAGCCGGGTTTGCTTTATGACTTTGGTTAAGAGTGAAGAAAATCAGTATGGCAGATGGAAGGAACTGAAGCTGCTTTTTACTCAGTGCTAAATTTCTGCCAATATGTATTCTGTTTCCCATACCAAAATCCCTGATGTCGTTTTTCGGCATGTCAACTAAGCCTTATCACTTGCCAGTTTAAGCAATATCAGATGTGATATTCCCTCAAAGAGGGAAGGGACTCTGTTTGGTTTTTATGCTAAGGACAGCAGGGCTCATCATCCACAGAGAAACCAAAGAAACCATTTTCTTTAGGAATCATGCCAAATGCAAGGCCTGGCTTTGCTTTTGAGACTCGAGTTATAGAGACTCGGCTGACAATCCCAGGCTGCCAGGGGCCCAGAGCAATGTGAGGAGCTCTCCACTCGGGCCCAGGGGCTTCTGACTCAGCCAGTTTGTTTCCCCACAAGGTAGCTTCTAACAACCCGAGTTGCTGTAATACTAAATCAAAATAAGGCAGACCTCAGATGATTTAATTAGGAAAAAGTGAGATAGTAAACTCAAACCATATACAGGCTAAAAACCATCTTTTAACGGGTTATGTTTCTCTTGTTACATGCTTGCAAATCTTTTTTTTTTTTTTTTTTGCCAATATTATCTACCTACAGCCAATAAACCCATGAAATTGCTGCTATGGCAGTGATTTTAACTTCTTAATAGAATTCTGTGTCTGTCTCGATGTCAACAATAAAAATAGAAACTAATATATTGAGTCAGTAATCTGGACTGCATACTATACACACATAGCTCATATTTTGCATAGAAAATACTGTATTTTTTATAAGATTTCTTAAATTCAGTTCAGTTCAGTAGCTCAGTTGTGTCCGGCTCTTTGCGACCCCATGAATTGCAGCACGTCAGGCCTCCCTGTCCATCACCAACTCCTGGAGTCCACCCAAACTCATGTCCATCGAGTCAGTAATGCCATCCAGCCATCTCATCCTCTGTCATTCCATTCTCCTCCTGCCCCCAATTCCTCCCAACATCAGGGTCTTTTCAAATGAGTCAACTCTTCGCATGAGGTGGCCAAAGTACTAGAGTTTCAGCTTCAGCATCAGTCCTTCCAATGAACACCCGGGACTGATCTCCTTTAACATGGACTGGTTGGATCTCCTTGCAGTCCAAGGGACTCTCAAGAGTCTTCTCCAACACCACAGTTCAAAAGCATCAATTCTTCAGCGCTCAGCTTTCTTCACAGTCCAACTTTCACATCCATACAGGATCACTGGAAAAACCGTAGCCTTGACTAGATGGATCTTTGTTGGCAAAGTAATGTCTCTGGTTTTTAATATGCTGTCTAGGTTGGTCATAACTTTCCTTCCAAGGAGTAAGCATCTTTTAATTTCATGGCTGCAATCACCATCTGCAGTGATTTTGGAGCCCCCAAAAATAAAAGTCTGACACTGCTTCCACTGTTTCCATCTAAATTGCTGCCTATCATTATGGATATCCATGCTAAGAAATTCTTTGTAAACTGTAGCTTGTAACCTCAGAAATCTAGAAGCTGTTGATCACACACCAAAACTATGTGCAGTATTAAACACGGCAATTTTTATGAAAAACTAAGCACAAATAGTTGAGAGTTCTGATCCAGATAAATAGCTCTCGATTGCCTCTGTAAAAATGTGTGTATATATGTATATATATATATACACATACACATATACATATGACAGGAAGAGAGCCACAGCTCTATATAAAATAATGAAATAATGATATATATTAAATGAAATATATAAATATGAATGCATATATTCGTGTGTATGTATGTATATTCATATATACACTGAGACACACACACACAAGTCTCCATGAGATCAATGCCATGTTCCCGTCCCAGGACAATTAAGTTAGAATACACGGAGGTGGGGCTGTAGCACTAGTGTGCATTAGAAGCTCCCCAAGTGATGGCAGTGTGCAGCCAGAGCTGAGAACCTTTGCTTCACATCTATGTCTGAAAGTCTTCTGTGTGGCCGGTATTCTGCTGCTGCTGCTAAGTCGCATCAGTCGTGTCTGACTCTGTTTGACCCCATAGACAGAAGCCCAACAGGCTCCTCTGTCCGTAGGATTCTCCAGGCAAGAACACTGGAGTGGGTTGCCATTTCCTTCTCCAATGCATGAAGGTGAAAAGTGAAAGTGAAGTCGCTCAGTCGTGTCCGACCCTTACGAACCCATGGACTGCAGCCTACCGGGCTCCTCCGTTCATGGGATTTTCCAGGCGAGAGTACTGGAGTGGGGTGCCATTCTACATGCTGTTAATTAGCACTGGCTCATATGTTTCCATTCAGACAAAAAGGACAATACCGATGGCATTAGTAAAAACCTTCATCAGATGCAACTAATTCACTGAACTTTTCCATTGCCTCTTAGAAAATGAAAGCAGACGTCACTTACCCTTCTGGCTTCTCCTTGTGGTGGACAGAGACTTACCCTTCAGCTTCCACGTTGTGGTGAGCTTGATGATGCTAACAAAGCGGTGGAGGGTCTCTCTTCTTTTATCTAGTCTCTATGTTGCTCTCAATGTCACTCAGTGCTGTGAATGAACATTGTTAGATTAATGGTGGGACTGTGAAAAGACAATGACAAGAAAACGTACATAGAGGAAGAAATGGGAATGTTGAATCCAGGAACCCGACATCGGGGGTGAATGGGGAGAAGAGCACACTCAGCACAGCGGCACCTGAGACTTAGAGAAGCTTCTGTTTGTGCACCCTGGGGTGAGCACAATGCCCCTGGGCCGGGCAGACTAAGACGAGAGGACACAGCCGCAGCACTGATCTCCATGGGGCTCCTGTCATCGTCACTTTAACTCTGGAGCGTCCATACTGAAGTCCTTTACTCTGTTTTCAATCGAAAAAGAGTCTGTTGACAGGTCCCATCCACAAACAAAGAGACCACTTAAAATTAGTTTCAGACAATGCAATGTTCACACATGTGTATGTGTTCACAGGAAGTGTGATGTGCCCAGTTTAAAAGTGAACAATCCTCTCCTCACTGGGACTTGAGACGTTTGAAATTTAACAGGAAAAAAAAAAAGTTACAGAATATATATGAAACCTAGCCAAAGCAATGCAGTGTAGAATCTATCTTCCTCACTGTGCATGATGGGGGCTCTCCAAATAGATACTCACTGATCACCAGACAATCCTGGTAAGAGACCAAGTCGTTTATACTACTAGTCAGATTCCTAAACCAGCCTGAGTTTCTTTATACAACTAATTCCATGTCATTGTTCTAATGCCCTGAGATATTTTTTTGTGAAACTTTTTTGTGCTTTCAAACATATGGGGACCTTCCTAAAATGCAGACTCTGATTCAGTGAGCCCGGGGAGGACCACAGACTCTGTATTTGTAAGCAAGTACCATCTCTTTCAGAATTTGGAAAGTTCTGAAAGAGATGGGAATATCAGACCACTTGACCGGCCTCTTGAGAAACCTCAGGAAGCAACAGTTAGAACTGGACATGGAACAACAGACTGGTTCCAAATAGGAAAAGGAGTACGTCAAGGCTGTATATTGTCACCCTGCTTGTTTAACTTATATGCAGAGTACATCATGAGAAACGCTAGGCTGGAAGAAACACAAGCTGGAATCAAGATTGCCAGGAGAAATATCAATAACCTCAGATATGCAGATGACACCACCCTTATGGCAGAAAGTGAAGAGGAACTAAAAAGCCTCTTGATGAAAGTGAAAGTGGAAAGTGAAAAAGTGGGCTTAAAGCTCAACATTCAGAAAATGAAGATCATGGCATCCAGTCCCATCACTTCATGGGAAATAGATGGGGAAACAGTGGAAACAGTGTCAGACTTTATTTGGGGGGGCTCCAAAATCACTACAGATGGTGACTGCAGCCATGAAATTAAAAGACACTTACTCCTTGGAAGGAAAGTTATGACCAACCTAGATAGCTTATTCAAAAGCAGAGACATTACTTTGCCAACAAAGGTCCATCTAGTCAAGGGTATGGTTTTTCCAGTAGTCATGTATGGATGTGAAGTTTGACTGTGAAGAAAGCTGAGCACTGAAGAATTGATGCTTTTGAACTGTAGTGTTGGAGAAGACTCTTGAGAGTCCCTTGGACTGCAAGGAGATCCAACCAGTCCATTCTGAAGGAGATCAGCCCTGGAATTTCTTTGGAAGGAATGATGCTAAAGCTGAAACTCCGGTACTTTGGCCACCTCATGCGAAGAGTTGACTCATTGGAAAAGACTCTGATGCTGAGAGGGATTGAGGGCAGGAGGAGAAGGGGACGACAGAGGATGAGATGGTTGGATGGCATCACTGACTCGATGGACATGAGTTTGAGTGAACTCTGGGAGATGGTGATGGACAGGGAGGCCTGGCGTGCTGCGATTCATGGGGTTGAAAAGAGTCAGACATGACTGAGCGACTGAACTGAACTGAACCAGGTGATGCCAACACTGCAGCTCATTTCCTGGTCTTCAGTGGCAAGGCTGTTTAAAAAAAAAGAAGGGAAGAAAAAAATAGAAGGATAAATTCGAATTTCTACCACTCAGAGAAAGCCTGGCTTACAAGGCTTTCTAAAACAAAACATTTAAGAAATAACATAGACGTATGAATGAGAAACTTAAGAAGCAGAGAAAGCTCAGCAGCTATCTTTGAAATAAGTTTCTGTTTGCTTAACAGTACTCCTAAATATTTCCTTTGGTTTCTTTGTTTTCCTAACCATACTTCAGTAATTAGTAAATATTAGAGGCAAGCTGAGATTTGCTGCATGGTCCAATAGTCAATCATTCAAGTTTCTATAGGTAAATACAAGCACTGAAATACACTTCTATGATTTGTAGCTTCATAAATGTTGTTCTAATTCTATTCTTCACAGTTAGCAAAACAGGGATGCAATAATTCCTTTATTTCAGCACACAGCTCACCATTAGTCTTGGGATTTATTATAAAAGGCTGTACTCCATGAAATTAATCAACATGCTCCATGTTTGTCTTCCTCCCCTCTCCCCCCTCCCCTACCATGTCCTTGCTAGATCCAAGAAACCAAAGGACCAGTAGATTTCCATAACGATGCCTGAAATTCTTTGCTCAGACGTACATGCAGTTAGGACTGCAGAGTTTCCTTTTACTTGTGTTAGAAAGGAGGTAACTATGCTGGGCCTCTTGCCTCCTGCCACTTCTAAAAAGACTCATTTCATAAAAGGGAGATAAGAGGAAGTGCTGAAAGGACTTTTGAGTCCAGCTTTTTGCTTAATGTGTCTAGTGTGACCTGAGCTAGTCACTGCAAAGTCTCTGAGCCTCAGTTTCCTCATACATAAGGCAATATTATTAGGAACACAAACATGTGTTATTACTATTATGACTATGGGATATGAACTTATGCACACTTTTGATTCAAAAAGCTGAGTGAGGTTATAAATTCTCACAAGCGACACACATGTAGATCATTCCTTCTCTTTTCTTACCTTAACTTAAACATGGTTTGGCAGCTGGGACTGTGAATGTTATGTGTGTTTTAGCTTAGTCAATCAGTCTTATTCTCTGCATTTAGGTCATAAGAGGGAAAGCCTCCCAAGGGCAAGGTCAAGGTCTGCCACCATGCTGCTGGGTAACAGTGCCTAGCATAATGCCAGACACACAGGCAGCCTCACAAACACCAAACACAGAAATGAAAACTGCTTGCCTCTGACACATGTACTTCCTTCTAAGGATAAAAGTTGAGACATTCTTCCTGGTGATTTGGAATCAAAATGAATTTTTAGTTTGAAAGCTACATGATGACAACTAAACATGATGTTAACATATGTCCAACTGCTATTTCATTGTAATTCTTCTAAAGTGAAAATTCAGAGTGTTAGTAATTTTTCAGTTCAGTTCAGTCGCTCAGTCATGTCCGACTCTTTATAACCCCATGAATCGCAGCACGCCAGGCCTCCCTGTCCATCACCAACTCCTGGAGTTCACTCAAACTCATGTCCATCGAGTCGGTGATGCCATCCAACCATCTCATCCTCTGTCGTCCCCTTCTCCTCCTGCCCCCAGTCCCTCCCAGCATCAGAGTCTTTTCCAATGAGTCAACTCTTCTCATGAGGTGGCCAAAGTATTGGAGCTTCAGCTTTAGCATCATTCCTTCCAAAGAACACCAAGGACTGATCTCCTTTAGAATGGACTGGTTGGATCTCCTTGCAGTCCAAGGGACTCTCAAGAGTCTTCTCCAACACCATAGTTCAAAAGCATCAATTCTTCGGGTCTCCTGCATTGCAGGCGGGCTCTACCTTCTGAGTCACCAGGGAAGCCTGGTGGGCGGGCAGAGCCTCAAAGAATACTGGAGTGGGTTGCCATGCCCTCCTCCAGGGGATCTTCCCAACTCAGGGATCGAATCCTGGTCCCTGGCATGATGGGGGTGGGTGGGTAGATACTGACCACTATAGTATTGGTGGGGGGTCATAACTCATTTAGAATCACTTGCAACTTGAGGAACACTCAGGAAACCAGAATTTCTAGGGTGGCATGGGAAGAAAATGAAAGCTAAAAGTCCCAGGCACTAAAATACCTAAAGTTAAAAGTGTCAGTCCAGAACTAGGAGAGGTCTAATATGTGCCTGTGAGAAAGAACAGAAGATTCTGGAGAAACAGACATGCTAATTAAGGGATCTTACTCAACATGGACCATTCTCTGACCTCAGTTATTTCTGAATTCTACTGAAGAATGAAGAAAAGGACTTTTCTTTGTGCCTGTTATTCTTTTTCTCTCAAGGTGGTGTGCTTTACTGATTTTAGATGATTTCCTTCTATAAGCTCTTATCCTCAGGAATCTAAGTAAATCACAAATTAGAAATTTTTTTTAAAAAATGCATTCCTCAGCTGTCTATGTGACTGATGAAATGCTAAGCACTCAGGAACTATGATAGAGTGCATGAGTGGACATCCCTGACCACTGTTCACCATGTAACAAGAGAAGGCTTTGAAAGAGGCCAAAAGCTCGAAATACCAAAAAGTATTTGGTCCTCATATATTCTATACTACATAACGTTTGCAATCCTATAGCTGGGCCCATTCTGATCCTAGGATAAGCTAGATATCTTTGGAACTGATTTATTACTCCAAATAAGGAGAAATGTTTTATTTCCAACACATCCCCCAACAGTGCAATATTCCAAGAATGGCATACCTCTTATCATTCTCTTGAAATTAGAAATTTTCCAGAAATTTCAGCTATATTCCTCATTAACTATAGAGAACCATGCAATTGTTTGGAATAGCCCATCAGAAGGCAGTCCATGAAAGATAATTGATATAATACGCTAGGTCTTGAATAGATATAGGTCTGAAACATACCTACCTAAGTGGCACAGTGGTAAAGAATCTGCCTGCCAAAGCAGGAGATCAATCCCTAGGTAGGGAAGATTGCCTGGAGAAGGGAATAGCAAGCTGCTCCAGTATTCTTGCTTGGGAAATCCCATGGACAGAGGAGCCTGGCAGGCTGCAGTTCACGGGATTGCAGAGGGGGTCACGATTTGGGACTAAACAACAACAAGGATTTTAAGAATTAAAAAGACTAACTTCCTAAGTGGTTCTTTGTTCTCAAACTAAACTCCCTTCCTCAATACTCTGTATGGATTTTATCCTTTTTTAAGATAAGCAATCAAAACCAACACACATTTCTGTCAATGTCTCAGCAAACACATGAGTATATTTAGATTCCTCTTCAGATTTCAGATTTCCTCTTCAGGACTTCCCTGGTGGCTCAGACGGTAAAGCATCTGCCTACAATGTGGGAGATTCGGGTTCAATCCCTGGGTCGGCAAGATCCTCTAGAGAAGGAAATGGCAACCCACTCCAGTATTCTTGCCTGGAAAATCCTACGGACGGAGCAGCCTGGTAGGCTACAGTCAGTCCGTGCGGTCGCAAAGAATCGGACACGACTGAGCAACTTCACTTTCTTCACTTTCCTTTTCAGCTTTCTATAGTCTCAAATTTCTCCTTTCATTAAGCCCTCATAGGGATAAGCTAAGCTAGGACTAACTGGGGACTTTAGTAATTGGGACTATGACTCAAGGTCTGGGCCTCTGGGATTGTATCTTACGCCAGAGTACTGTACCTGAGTGAGACTTTGCAATAATCAGCATGGAGAAGGTTGAGAGCTACCTGTGGAAACTGTACTTGGGATGATGGGCAAAACCAAGAGGATCTTTCAAGAGGCAGACTCATAAAAACTACCAATAAGTGCACTTGATAAAATATCATCTAGAAAATATCTTGGAATTCAACTTCATGGATCGTTTATTCATTACTATTCTTAATTAAAATATAAAGTGTTTGATTTGATTAAAATATAAAATGTTTGATTCTTGATTAAAATGATCAGTGTTTTGTTGAGATAAAAATGGAGTGAAGTGTTTGGGAAAGAAGCTGGCCATTGTTGAAATATTAATGGGAGACCCCGATTAGGATCAGATGTTATCTCAACAGAAGAAGAGATCAAGTCGCCAGGGGAGTTATTATAAGGAAACACTGCTGATGGCAGTTGGGCTTTATTAAAACTTTTCAATTTGATAAACCTCTTGTGGACCGAATGCTATTTAATATTCATTGATTAAATGGAAAGAAATAAAAATAGCCACATGCAGGTTATAATTTCTCAACAGTGTAGAAGTTTTTATTATCTCCTCAATCAAGAACTTATTTTAAGAACATCACAGAGAATGTTCGATACGCATCGGATCCCTTGAAATGTTACTTTTTATAGATACATAACTTTACATAGAATTATTATTGTGCAATTTGTACCCTAATCTTTAAAAGGGTGTGTGTCCGAACTGTAATTTAAAAAGTCTAGGCAAACAACATACAAACTGAATTGTGACTTCTAGTGTGATTTTGTAGAAAGGTAATGGATTGCTCAAAGTTTCTTGAATGTTTTTCAAAGATAATCACTACAACTATTTTTTAATCAGGTATTGTTTATTCAGAACATGAGTTTTGGAGTCAAAGTACTTCAGGTCGAAGCCTAACTCAGCTGACAACTAGTTATGCGACCTTGTTTGGCTCTACTGTGCCTCAGTTTTCTTGCCTATAAAATGGAAATGATACTAGCACATGTGCTGTGTTTCGTCGCTCAGTCCTGTCTGACTCTTTGTGACCCCATGGACGATAGCCCTCCAGGCTCTTCTGTCCATGGGAATTCTCCAGACAAGAATACTGGAGTGGGTAGCCTATCCCTTCTCCAGAGGATCTTCCCAACCCAGGAATTGAACCCGGGTCTCCTGCAATGCAGCTCTCCAGCTGAGCTACCAGGGATGTTGGAAGACACAGCCGTAATTCTCCCATTTTTCTGCATGTCTTTTGGGCAGTCACTGACTATATTTGTTATGGATTATATCTTTAAGGATACAACATCCTCGGAAAAGAGAAATAATGTCTGCTTCCCAAGCAATAATGCTTACTGCCAATTATATAAATTCTGGGTTTCCCAAGTTCAGAGTTCCTGTTCTGTCATTCAGCCCATTGAATGGGCATTGCAATCTGACTCTTTTCAAGTTGCTCTGTAGGAATTCAGGCTGAGGAAATGGACACAAGAAAATGTGCAAACTCCAGTGATTATTATTACTGTGAGTAATAAAACTATCTTTTGTCTTTGAACCAGAAGTCTCATGCCTTCTGCTAACATCCAAGAAGCTGTGGTAGACTGATCTGTTAGCTTGCAATTCAGGTAAAATGTCAAATCTTTCACAGATTTTGCAGCACCTACTTTCTAATATTATTTTGAGGAGTAAATAAAGTAATATGTGTGAATTGCTTACAACATTATCAGGCATATAAAAATCCCAGATTATATTAGCTAATATTGTCAGCTGCTAATAATTGGTCAACAACAATTTCAAGATGTAAAATCCTCAGGGTATTGGTGAGTTCCAATTCTTTTGGTGCTGAATACTGACAAGTACTGACGAAAGGATCACTGAAGTATCTTGGATGATATGCATTTTCCTTCTTAAAAAAAAAAACGAAAAAAAAAAAAACCAAAACGGTGATTTGTGGAACTGGGGATTTTATGACTATCTTGGACAGTTACTTTGAATATCCAAATTACTCAACCCATATCAAATTATATAGATGATTACCAGAGAAGATAATGCACCACAAATTAACTAGTCATTCATATCAACATTTTTTCCTGCTGAAACTGTTGCCTACCACTAATGGTCAACATCATGCTCATGTCATTGCTTTCATTTGAACTGAAGACAAATTCTTTTCACTGTCCTGTGAAAATGTGTGTTGGTTGGTTCTCTTATAAAAGTGCCATAAAGGAAGGAATGATAATTGGTGCTTTTTCCTTTAATTTATTACTAAGGATGTCTTATAAACACATTCAAAGACATCTTTGCTGAGAGATTAATTGACCAATGTCACATGACTCCCATCTGACCTCAGCCTGATTGTTAAGGAGAAATAACTGCTATCTCTAGGTTTCTTCAAAACTCTGCCAAGTTATTCTATCAAACTGAACTGTCATACTGAGTTTCTATTATAGTCCAATTCATTAATTGAACCAGAAATACTGTATAAAGAATTCAGTTGATCACATAGCTCAATTTTTGAGAATTAAATGAATGAATGTGATGCTGGTTGACGGTGTTAAGGGCTAAGTTAATATTTACAGAATGTTTACCATAGCTCATTATCACCAAGAAAATGTAAAAAGTGTGGGATTGCATCCTCCACATATACTTCCCTTGCTCTTATTAAGTCCTAAGACTGTTTTAATACCTGTTTTTAGTTTATTTTCTCTGTAGAAAAACGGAGGGGAAACTTTGACATACAGTGTACTTTCTCCTAGATTCCATGCCCCATTACGATTGTTCACCTGCCTACACAGAGTTTAGAACTGAGTCAAGGGAATAAAAAAATTTGCAAACATGTTAATCTATATGTAGTGCAAACCAATACAACATGATTGGTTCAGATAGGAAATGCACAGGAGAAATGATTTTCAAATTATTTTTCAAGTGTGGAAATATTTTTCAATATCAAGTTACAGGATATCCATATGGGTCTGCTTATCCTACAGAGCATCCCAGTGGGCAATGCAAACATCCCAATGGGCACTCTAGAGATCCCAGAGGATTTCAAATGCCAGAGTTCATAAGAGGACACTCCGATTCTCCCCAAGGGTAAGTGGAGATGCTGTACTCTTTCTACATACGCAGTCCACTTCAAGAGGCATTGATCTGTCACAAACTTAGATGGTAAACAAATAATTTGAAGTCTAGTTTGCCTGAATTTGAAAGTGATGTTATTTTTACTCTTTTGAATGTTTATTTGTTTCCATTTCACAATAACACTTCTGCTTATGTTTGCCAGATAAAGTTCAGGATGACCAGTTATAAATTCAGGATGAACAATAAACAGTTTTTCAGTATTAGTTTGTCCCAGATGTTATATAGGACATTCTTATATTAAAGAAGTATGTGTTGTTTGTAAGAAATTAAAATTGAACTGGCCCTCCTGTACTTTTATTTGCTAAATCGAGTAAACCTTCATGGGCAGATTTCAAAAAAAGTCACACCACATATGAATCAATAAACATAAAAATCATATTCAAGAGGATATCTCAAGAGCAGAAAAATACAGGATTATCTACATTTCTAAACATTATCATAGATATGAATATGCATTTTCTAAGTGTGAAAAAAAATTGTTATTGAATCCTCTCTCAGGAGTTCATGTGTACCCAATTGGGGGAAAATCTTATTGTCTTACTATTTAGTGGGATTGTCAAACTCACTTAAAAATTTTCTACAGAGGCAGATCTGAGACCCAAAGGGTGAGGAAGCATGTAAGAATTAATGGTCTAGATTTTCACAAAAATAATAATCTAACCTTCTCCTTTATGAATGAGGAAACAATCTTCCTATTTTACTATGAGCTTTACTTCAAATGTCTTCCTGTATCATATTTTAGAAAAAAATATTAACACTTCGTGGTAGTTAAGAAAATATTTTAATCAAGCAGGGTAGTAATTCAAACTCTATCTTCCAACATGTATGAGCCATATGAATTTGAACGAATGACTTAATCTGAAACTCATATGTCTTGCTGAAAAACAGAGCAAATGATGCTTACATTATAGGGTTATTGTGAAAATTAATCGGAATGTGTTTCAAACACATGATATACATAATACCAAAATATAGTAGGTGGTCAAATAAATGATAACTCTCGGGACTTCCCCGGTGGTCCAACGGCTAAGACTCCGTGCTCCCAATGCGGGGAGCCCTGATTCAATCCCTGGTCAGCAGACTGAGGGTCTGCATGCCGCAACTACAGATCCCGCATGCTGCTATGAAGAGCGGGGATCCTGAGTGCCACGACCGAGACCTGGTGCAGTCAACTACACAAATGAAACAAAGACACATTTCTGAAAGATAACGAACAGTAACTATCATTTCAGACCCTGCCTACCCGATTCCAAATTTTCCAAGTTTCCAAATTAATGCAAATAAATTATGCATTTATTATCTTTTCACAAGAGTTCATTTTTGTAAAAATGTCATCAAAGCAAAATCTTATTTATATCTGTTATGATCCTTAATCAGGAATTCTGAAGTAATAATTCTGAATAAGAGTGAGACCAACCACTGTCTGGCAGGCATGAGCCCATCAGAACAGCTACAATGGTAATTAAAGCAGACCCCAGAGTTTACCACACTCTACAGGCCTGCCCTTGGCTGAAGAACAGCCTCATTCCTAGAACAGAAAAGGCAAAGCATCAGGGACTCTATCATCCCATGAAGGATCACAAGATTCAAGGGAAAGCCCTTATATAAAGTAAGTGTGTTTCTTGGCAATAATTATTGTGGAAAGTGAAAGTGAAAGAAACTGAAGTCGCTCAGTCATGTCCCACTCTTTGCGATCCATGGGCTGTAGCCTACCAGGCTCCTCTATCCATGGGATTTTCCAGGCAACAGTCCTGGAGTGGACTGCCATTTCCTTCTCCAGGGGATCTTCCCAACCCAGGGATCGAACCCAGGTCTCCCGCATTGTACACAGACGCTTTACCGTTTGAGCCACCAAGCTGACATTTCAATCTCTAATTTAAAAAGTCAATAGTAACAGTGGCATAATACTTAACGGCAGGCCAATGTAGAAAACCAGAAGTAATAGCAGTAATAATAATAGCTTTCTTTATTAAATTTCCACAATGTGACATGTACTCAGCTATACACTTCATATCCACTTACTCACTCTAATTTGACAGAAACTAGAGGTTGGATTTATCTCCATGTTGCAGATTGGACTGACAAGAGATTATAGAGATTTCTCAAGTCACACACAGCTAGTAGTGGAATATTCTGATTTTTTAAATCCACTTATATCTATCTGAAAAACCCATGTTCTACGTATTATGCAGTGATGCTTTCAACTATAATATAATAATGTAAAAATAAACAGTCATATTTTCATAAAATTATATAAACAGTGAAAGACATCATTAGCCTATTTGATAGCTACCACCAGAGTGATGCCTCAAAGGAATTTCATTTACTCAATATTATCAATCCAACAATCTAGTTTCTCAAAGTTTTGGTGGAAAACAGCAGAAATATTGCAGTTGTTTTGATTCTTTTCCCAAACACAGTAAAGATGAATATGCTTCTGCTTAACCAGACATAGAGAGAAAAGAAGAGAAAAAATTGTACTCTAAGCAAACCTTGCACCTGGATGTTGCCCCTGTGGGTAGTCGTCCTATGAATGGGAAATGCTCTCATTGACATCAGCCCTCTCCAAGCCCTGCATAATTTTTTTGGATACTATTTTTATCCCTGCTCAAAAGTATGTATGTATTATTCTGAATGCAAATTTTACCCATATTTAAAAGTGTATACATAGCCATGACTTCAGCTAGCTTAATCAGCATATGGACTGGTTTTTTTCACTTTACAGACTCCACAGTGACTCAGGTTTGTGAGAAATCCTAAGAAAAGTTTTAAGGCTAAAAGTATTTGAGAATCTTAAAATATATAAAGAGAATATAAAAAAGAAAGATATGGCAGAGACTTTGAGTTGCCTGCTCACAATCTATTTATGCCTTATTTTATATTTAATAAAATTTATTTCTTATTAGGGAGCTTCCCTGGGGGCTCAGTGGTTAAAAACAAATCTACCTGCCAATGCAGGAGACAGGGATTTGATCTCTGGGTGAGGAAGATCCCCTGAAGAAGGAACTGGCAACCCAATCCAGTATTCTTGCCTGGGAAATCCCATGGATAGAGAAGTCTGGTGGGCTATAGTTCATGGGGTTGCAAATAGTTGGAAAGATTTGTGGCTAAACAGAAAAAAACAAAATTTCTTGTTAGAAGCAGCAGCAAAGCACTTAACTGTAAAATACCTACCTTCCTGCCTCTTCCTCCTCCTCTCTGCTGCCATTGCAGACTCCATTGCTGGAGCAACTGTAACTATCCCATAACTCACAAGGCAACTTGAGAATGGAAACAAGTTTTATAGACTACAGAGCAGGAAAATAGAGGGAATCTGGGGGCCGTAACAACAGCACACACCCAGTATATTTCTAAAAGTAAGAAATATCTAATTCACTTAAGCCACTGTTTAAAGGTCCTACCTTTGGTAGCCAGATAAAATTCCTAAATTATGTAAAAGATAATATTCTTTTACTTTTGTTTATTCATTTATTTATTTAGGTGTCTGTATGTTTGTGTGCAAATGTGTGTATAAGAAAAGTCAACCACAACGGGAAATAATCAATGCCAATATTGTAAATGTGGGCTGGAAAACAAAGAAACTAAACTGCAGTTGGTAGAATTTAGTAACTATTTGTAGAGTTAAACATAATCAAATTGGTAGGTTCTGATTTTAAAGAATGAGAAAAATGGGAAACATGACCTTATGTAAGATAGCATGCTTTCTAAAACCAGGGGGTACAGTTGTGTTAGCTCTTCACTCTTTGCCAGATTGGACAGCCTGTGAATTCCCTCTTACGCCCCTCAGGGCTCACAACACCCACTTCCTGCATCAAGAGCTATTATGTCTTCTTAAGTGGAGAAGGAGCTAGTTAGGGGAGAACTTGGGGATGAGGAACAAATGCAGAGGTAGATTCTCAAATTAATAAACACTTGTCATTTCAAATCTCAAAAATACTTTATAAAAGCCATTAAACAGAATTATCTATGAGATTCTTACAAAATAAGCAAATAATAGTAACTTCATAGATACAAATAAGAGTAAAAGTATTAGGCAGATTAAAAGCCAAAGTTATATTCACCTGGCTAACTCAATCGGTAGAACAGGAGACTCTTAAAAACCAAAATTAATGTAAGCAATAAATGGTAATAAAAGGTAAGAGATAATAAAATGTAGCAACGACAATTATTCTTTGAATACTGGCATTAAATGGTTTGCAATGCATCATTTAAAAATATTGATATATAGTTATTTGTAACCTAGGTCAGACTATACTTGAGTGTGTATGCATATGCAAATAATCAGATGGCTTTTGATGAAATGAAATCCATGCATCTATACTTTATGTACATGAATAACAATAATTAAAATCATTTGTAAGTAAGCAAGAATAATTTTTTTAAATAGCTGAGGTAAGTACATCTATTCGGAAGATGCCCTTCATAGATAATTTATCTTTAAATTATTACCTTTAAAAGAATTCCCTTACTTTGAGAAAGTGATCCTTTTTAATTAAACATGTAACTAGTCAAACCAACAGAATGGATAAGGGCTATTCATAGAATGGCAAATGTTACACATAGATTAACCTCAAATCCAACATATGTTAGGGAGAATTTTTATATTTCACTGTGGCAGAAAGATCAGTGTCTACTCTGAAAACTGTAAGAACAGAACTCACCGCATTTGAAGGCAAGGAACACATGACTAAACATTGATTCCTAACTATATCTGATGATGTATTGTTAACATTTTATATCATATAATCCTTTAGGTGATGTTCTTAAAAATAGTGGGCCTCAGATTATAATCTGACAAAATCTGGAAGTCCTTGGGGATAGACTAAATGTATTGACTGCAGATTGGAAAATCACATATTTTTGCATTTGACTTGAAAAAAACTTGAAAAAAGACTTGAAAAAAATAAGCGAATGGGTAGAATTTTGTTAGCTTGCCTTTTTTTCTACAATTGCATCATAAATCAGTGTTATCACACTAAAACAAACAAATGAATCAATAATTAGTGCTTAATAAGCTGGAAGTGCTATTAAAATATTTATACAGTATTATTTTCAAGATGTGAAACAGTGCTATAAAAATACAGCCAAATTTTCATTTGTTTGCATAATGGAGTTTAATAAAGTGATGTTTCATGATTCCTATGTATTCTACTGCCAAGTGCTTTTCAGAAGTCTTGTCCTAGAACAACATTATTGGAAGGAATGTCTGGAGATGCTTACTTACAATTCAAGATTGACTACTCTCTTTGATGGAGAAGGCAATGGCACCCCACTCCAGTACTCTTGCTTGGAAAATCCCATGGACGGAGGAGCCTGTTAGGCTGCAATCCATGGGGTCGCACAGAGTCGGACACGATTGAGCGACTTCACTTTCACTTTTCACTTTCATGCATTGGAGAAGGAAATGGCAGCCCACTCCAGTGTTCTTGCCTGGAGAATCCCAGGGATGGGGGAGCCTGGTGGGCTGCAGTCTATGGGTCGCACAGAGTCGGACACAACTGAAGTGACTTAGCATAGCACTCTCTTTGACTCTCCTTTTAACTTTTTATCATTAATTGTTCAGAGTGATTGATCCCTTATTTATTTCTAAAGAACCGTATGTAAACAGGTTCAGATCAGATTAGAACACTGGCCAGACCATGCTAACAGACACTTACTTCCACCACCAGAGCTCCATCCATATTATCATCAGCTGCCACCTGGATGCAGAGCTTCCTAACTGGTTTCCCTAGTTTCATTATTCCTTTCCACCAATCTCACCAATTTATACACTTTAGCCAGATTATTTTCAAAGTGAAAGACTTATCAAATCTTGCACATGTGTCATACATGCACACACATTTTGTTTATAATGTCTCAATGAATCCCCGAGGCTCTTCTGTAAAAATCTACATTCCTAGCAGAGCCTGCACAGTCCCGTCTCTTTCACTATACATGAGCCACTCACTGCCTGACTCCCTCCCTGGATGTCAGCTGCACTGATGGGCTTCCTGGTTCCTGAAAGGTCTTGTCTGTTCTTGTCAGGGTATCTGTGAAGACACTGATCATCCTTCCTAAGATACTCTTTACCTGCCAATTGACTGATTGACTTGATATCATTAACTCCAAAATCTTTGCTAAACTGTTGCTTAAGAAAAACATACATGGTTTACTTGGTTATATCCAATACCCTTCTTATACGATCTTATATCTTCAAATAGTACTTACTCAACTAATACCGTTATATTTATTATATTTCCATTTTTATATTTATATTTTTATGTAATATTTGATTAATATCTAGTTTTTCCTCTAGGCTGTAAGTTCCATGAGATCACAAACTGCATCAGCTTTTGTTCATCATTGCCACTCCAACAGTTTCTATATAGCAATTCTTCAATAAACAGTTGTTACATGAATCATAATTATAAAAAAATTCATAGTCTTAACTGTTTACATTTTAGTTATATACATAATTGAAATAAATGAAGTGATAATTCAACTCAAGAAGTCAGGAGGAAAAGCACAAAACAAATTTTACTGATTTTATACAGATAATAAAATCTACTGCATATTCTTTTACCTCAAGCACAAGTAAGAAATAAAAATACAATCACTAAATTATTTCCTGATGATCGTAATTTGACTTTAAATGAAATATTTCTTCTTATCCCCACCCTCGGCCCAATAGGTACCCCAAACATACATGAAACGCTGAAGTATTATTAGTTTTTACTGGTCCTGCTGCTGCTGCCACTTAGTCACTAAATCACGTCTGACTCTTTGTGATCCCATGGACTATAATCTTGTAGGCTCCTCTGTCCATGAGATTTTCCAGGCAAAAATACTGGAGTGGGCTGCCACTTCCTTCTCCAAGGGATCTTCCCAACCCAGGGATAAAACCTGTGTCTCCTGCTTGGCAGGTAGATTCTTCATCATTGAGACAACTGGCAAGACCTTCTTATTGGTCCGGATAATCCTAATAATGTATTATAGGAATAAAATGCCCTTATGTTGATTTACATTTTGGAATATACACGCATGCACACACATATCACAAATACATATACACACACTGACAGCACATCCATTAATCTTATTCAAGAAGAAATTTTACTAACAGAATAATCAGGAATGCTGGAAACGAGAGTGTTCTTAACATTTTTAACCTTTATTTATATTTTTAGAAAATAATGATTAAAAAAGACTCCCCATCCTTCCACATAGTCCATTGCATTTACATTCCCAGGTTTTCAATTATATCTTACCTTCAGTTTCATAATAACCTTTTTCCTGTGGTGCCTACGTTTGCTATATGGTTTCCCTCTGATTTCTTGAGTTGAATTATCACTTCATTTATTTCAGTTATTTCCTGAGCCCAAATATAAACATTTAAGACCAAGATTTTTTTTTCTTTTTGCTTTGTCCCTCCAGGTTCTCCCTCTGCTGTTCCTACTGTAGCTTCCTAACTAGGTTTCAACTTGCATCTCGCTACGCTTTTTGACCCAAATGCCCTTTTGCAGAAAGCTTCTCTTCTTTTGTACAGTTTCCAAATTAATTGAGGTGTTATTATTACTGTTGTGAAATGTTCATGTTAATTATTTTACTCCATTAATTTATTAGGTAATATGGCCTATCTATGGGGTAGCTCAGATGGTAAAGAAGCTGCCTGCAATGCAGGAAACTTGGGTTTGATCCCTGGGTTGGGAAGATCCCCTGGAGAAGGAAATGGCAACCCACTCCAGTATTCTTGCCTGGAGAATTCCATGGACAGAGGAGCCTGGTGGGCTATATGTAGTCCATAGGTTCACAAAGACTCGGATACGACTGAGTGACTAACATACAAACATTACTAGTATGGAAATTTGTTGACTTTTATGATAAATAAGTGAACATTTTTAAAAATTACAACTATTCTGTGTGTAGCTGAAAAAAGGTATATACTTTGTTGAGAATTCATTAAATCATCTTTTTATACCATTCAAAGTCCTCATATTTATCTTGTATATTTAGTTAACAAATGATTGAGAAAGGCTGATACCTTACACTGTTATCATGCTCACAGTAATTGTCCTCATATTTCAATCTGTTTTTATTTTATACACTGCAATTTATGCTATTTGGTTGGTAGCAGTTTAAACTTTTATTTTGAACCAGAAATTTCAGCAGAATAAAATTTCTCTTTGTCTAAGGTAAATCTCTTTTCCTTTAGTTCTGCTTTATATAACATTAATTGTATCACCTTGATTTATTTTTTGTTCATGCATCTTTGCTACATTAGTGTTGAACAGTTTATACTCGGTCTTTCTTTATCATTCTCTTTCAACCAAATCTACTGTCAAGAGTCTATTTGAGGCTGGGAGAGGTGAAGTCATTTCTAATGTTTCCTTTACTCACTGCTTGTCATTAAAAGAGGAACATCTTATTGGAACGGTCAATGCATGGTGATGTGTGAGTCAGACACGTGCTCTTGCCTCTACGCCTCTGCTAGCCGGCACACAGCAGCGCTCCGTTCTGCTCTTAGCCCTGGTAGATTGTGCGGTGAAGGCACTGCCGCTGCAGCAGGAGGCCTCTGATCATCCAGCGCAGCCTGCTGGTAGAATCTTTGTAATTCAAGACTCAGGGTTCGGAAGCTGTTGTTGCTGCACACCTAGTCACAGTCTGCAACACTCAGTAAGCAGCAGACTTTCTGAACTCCGTTTTTCGAACTAGTCCATCCTATTTGAGTCAGTTCACCTATATCTGGAACATTAGTCAAGGGACTGACAAGGGGTGGGGCCAGCTAGCCATGTGATATTTGCAGATGAAAGCCGACCATGTGGCTATTTAAGGCGGTCAGTCTGTGATGGCCTGTTTGCCCGTGTGAATGGTTTCTATTTTTGTGTAGTCAGATTTTCACTGATGTGGTAGACAACTTTAGGAGTCAGCACACTTGTGTGTGTCATTCCAAATATCACAGAAATCCGTCCTGCCATGCTAGAGCCTAGTGCTCCAACTAGCACGAGTGTGTGTCATGTCAGATTCTTTGCAACCCCACGGACTGGAGCCCAGCAAGCTCTTGTGTCCATGGAATTTTCCAGGCAAGAATACTGGAGCGGGCTGCCATTTCCCCTTTTAGGGGATCTTCTCAACCCAGGGATGGAACCCACATCTCCTGTGTCTCCTGCATTGGCAGGCGGATTCTTTACCACTGAGTCACCTGGGAAGCCCCTAATTATCATTTCATACACATTAAATTACACAGGTACAGCTTGACCTGGTATTGTAGCTGGAGCTGGTGCAAGGAATAAATTACTAATCCACTTATTTTTAGTCAAGATTCACCTTGAACCAGAGTTATATCAATAGTAAAATTTTTTTGATGTTTCTAATGCAAAGTTCCATGTATATCACAAAGCACTAGCAAATACTTAATTTTTTAGGGCAAGCCCTACTGAATAGAAGTGGTATCCAAAATACCAGTATTTTCCTTTTTCTATAGTAAAGACTTGATACTTTCCCATATTGCCTCCAAGCTACCTGTGTCCATATGATGATTCTGGCCAATAGGAAGGCAGCAAGAAATTATGGGATAAATTTACAGGACAGGTGCTATGACTGAAAACAGATAAAAATTTTAACATCAATCTACAAATCAATAGGGAGAAAAAGGAACTGCAAACCAATTAAAAATTGAGTAAAAGACTTGTACAGTTCCTTCACAAAAGACATTCAAGTGATTATTAAGTATATGACCACATTGTCAATCTCAGTACTCCCTGGAAAAATAAAAACTAAAAACACAGTGAAATACCACTATAGAACAAACGAAATGGCTAAAATTAAAAAGATCTGCAGCACCAAGTACTGATGAGAATGGAGCATCTGGAACTTTCATACACTGTGCTGCAAGTGTCAAACAGTGGAATCGCTTTGGAAAACTTTCTGACATTTTTCTAATAAAGGAAACTGTTCTATGCAATCAATGCCTTAGAAAGTCACTCCTAGGTACACCATATATGGAACAGAAGCAAATTCACATGTTCAAAAAACACTTCTATAAGAATACTCAGAGAAACATCTTTTATTTATAGCTCAAAGCTAGAAACAATTCACTTGCTCAGAAACAAGACAGGTAAAGAAATGTATATTACAATTGAAGTGAACAAGCAACAATGATGTCTTATAAACATGTTAAACTTAAGAAGCACTACACAAAATAATCCATAGACTCATTTATACGAAGTTAAAAACCAGCAAACTCATGCCATATTGTTTATAGAAGTATATATGATTATAAAGAAAACAACACAGTGACTATCATTAAAATTAAGATAAAGACTGTCTATAGGAGATAAAGGTGAGAGGTAAATTGGAAGAGACTCCTGTAGGGACAATGTTCCAGTTCTTAATCTAAGTGGTGGTTACATGGATGTTCATTATGTAACTGTTCTCTAAACACTATGAATATCTTACACACATTTCTATGTTTATGCTACACCTCGCAATTTAAAAATGTTAAAAAATGAGCTTTGGCTATGTGATTCAACAAAACTGGGCAAGTTTCCTTAGCGCCTTACAGTTCTGGCCTTTTAATCTGAAATGGTGATTTTTAAAAAATAGCCATTTAATCGAGTGTTCTGATGAAATAATCAGATGACATAGTGAGGGCTTAGATTTGATTTTGTCCTTTCTACAAGATACAAAGTTATTAGCCTTTTACAAGACGGTTTATTCTTTAGAAGATACTAAGCTACTATTTCAAGGATGCAGGCAAGCAGACTTAAGATTCCTGGGTCAGAAGCAAAGAACTTCATTACTCATGACACAGTAAGCAGCAGGAATGTCACCATGTTTGCAAGACATTTCCTGGCCCGGGATCCAATGGGAGTGATGTGATATGGCCCAGAAGGATGCACACAGTGGCTGTACACAGTGATTGGCATCACAGCTGAGGAACACAGAACTGGGGGAATCCATCGACTTCATAAGATGCAAACAAGAAAGCCTGCTCTCTGTCCCAGAGGGAAACATTTCTTCACCTTTCAAGGTCACTAGCTGCTAATGCAACCCTGAGAAATTGGCTAGGTAAAGAATGGTCGGGGCCTTACATTCTTGTTACAGTCTGCAAGATATGTAGGAATGCAAGCAGCATGTGGTAGATTATCTCCAAACTTGCAAAGTTTCCTTGCAATAGAGTCACCACCCAAGGGTAATGACATTATAATGAGAAAAACACATACAATACCTAAATTAAAAATAAATGAGTACTTAATGAATGCTGTTAGAGGAACTGAATATCCACATAGGAAAATAATCAAATAATGACCCCTGCCTTGCATCATACCCCTCCCCCCTCAAATAAAAATATATCAGAGACATAAACGTGGAAACGTGGAAACTATAATGTTCATCGAAAAAAAAAAAACAAAAAATGTTCACGACCTTTGTTGGGTCATGACCCTGTAGACCTACAAACCCTGTATTTGTCCAGCCTCAAGACCAAAGAAAGAGCCCTGAGACAAAAACAGAGCCATCAATGGCTTACTGGATAGGAGATCTTACACAAAGGGTCATGAGTGACCCCACTGTGTGCGGGAGGCAGAAGGCAGGACAAGGCAGCAGTCACTGCTACTCAGGAGAGAAGGAGGCTACCACTGATAGAGAGAACTGACCTTGAGGGGGCTCGTCAGTCACCGGGCACTAATTAAGTCCTACCATTAAGAGGACTGGATAGTCCTATGAGTTAAGTAGGAACTTGTTGAGCATGGGATGTACAGAGAACAAGAGAATGGCCATCTTGAATGGCCTGACCATGTACCTTGGTGTAGTCAAATTTTTAACACTTTAACACAATACATAAAGTTCTAATTATTTTTTTATATGAAGATATAATTTTATCAAAATTTTAAAAGTTCGCTCATCAAATATTCCATTAAGTAATGAAGGGAAAGCCACAGATTGGGAGAATCAAATGAAATACTCATATCTGACAAAGGTGGCGCTTGTGGTAAAGAACCTGCCTGCCAATGCAGAAGACATAGGAGGCCCAGGTCCAATCCCTGGGTTGGGAAGATACCCTGGGAATAGGGCATGGCAACCCACTCCAGTATTCTTGTCTGGAGAATCCCATGGACAAAGCTTAGCAGGCTACGGTCCATGGGGTCGCAAGGAAGACATGACTGAAATGACTTAGCACACACTCACGCACATCTGGCAAAGGACTCACATACAGAATATACGAAGAACTCCTAAAACGCAATAACACAGCCCAGAAGCTGCTGCATGAAGATCTTGTCTCCAGATGTGGAAGACAGAGTTCTAAGGCAATCCCAACAGCGCCATTCCCTAGTGCACACACTGTGTAATATCTGGGACTGGGGCTGCAGTGGACTTCAGGCCCTTATTGGTTATATTATATTACACACTGTATAATACCTGGGACTGGGGCTACAATGGACTTCAGGCTCTTATTGGTTATATTATATTACACAGTTGACTTTAAGAAAGGGAGGCCATTCTGGGTGAGACCTGACCTAATTAAGTGAGCTGATCAAAGGAGCAGAGATTTCCCTGGATAAAGAGTTTTGAAGTATGAGAAGGATTCAAAAGGAGAGAGATTCTCCATTGTTGGCTTTGAAGATGGAGTATGCAACATGGAAATTAATGTGGGTAGTTGCATCGAAGATGAGAGACAGTCAGCAAAGAAATAAGGATTATAACTCTGTAACCTCAAGGAACTCTTCCAATTGCTTAAATGAATTTTTAACAACAGCGTAAATTCAGATGAGAACACAGCCAGTGACATCTTTCCTGCCACCTTGTGAGAGCCTTAGCACAAGACTCAGCCATTCGGTGCCTGGACCTCTGACTTGCAGAATCATGAGCTAAGAAATCTTTGTTATTTTAGACAGTGAAGTTTTTATATCTCAATAAAATATTGTAAAATAAAAAGACATTCTATTTTATTGAAGTATAGTTAATTTTCAATGTTGTGTTAGTTTCAAGTGTATATATTTTTTACAATTCTTTTTCATTATAGTTTATTACAAAATAAGTATAATACACTTACAGTTCCCTGTGCTAACAGTAGGTTCTTCTTGTTTATCTATTTTATATATAAATAGTACAGATATGTTAACTCAAAACTCCTAATTTATCTTTTCCTGACATCTCCTTTGGTAACTAACTGTAAATTTGTTTTTTGTCTGTGAGTCTATTTCTGTTTTGTAAATATGTTCATCTGTATAATTTTTTTAAAATTCCACATATAAGTGGTATCATACAATATTTTTCTTTCTCTGTCCAATGTTCTTCATTAATATGATAATCTCTAAATCCACCCACGCTGATGCGAATGACATTGTTTCATCCTGTATCATGGCTGAATAATATTTCTATACATACATATAAATGTACACCACATGTTCTGTATCCATTTATCTGTCAATGCTGCTATGAACACTGGGGTGCATGTATCTTTTCAAATTAGAGTTTTCTCCAGATATATGCCCAGGTGTGGGATTGCAGTATCATATTTTTTAGTTTTTTTTACGGAACTTTAATGCTATTCTCCGCAGTGGCTGCACCAATTTACATTCCTACCAACAATGTAAAAAGGTTCAAAATTAAGAAAACAATCCCATTTACATTGCATCAAGATATCTAGGAATAAATCTAAGGAGGCAAAAGACCTGTATTCTGAAAACTATAAGATGCTGATGAAAGAAATGAAGATGACACAGATGGAAAGATAGACCAACTTATTGGGTTGGAAGGATCAATATTGTTAAAATGATCATACTACCCAAGGCAAACTACAGATTGAGTCCAGTCCCTATCAAATTACTCATATCTTCCACAGAACTAGAACAATATTTTTTTAAATTTGTATAGAAATGCAAAAGACTCTGAATAGTCAAAACAATCTTGAGAAAGATAAATGGAGCTGGAGGAGTCAGGCTCCCTGACTTTAGACTATACTACAAAGCTTCAGTAATCAAAACAATATGGTATTGGCCTAAGAACAGACATACAGATCAATGGAAGAGGACAGAAAGCCCAGAAGTAAATCCATGCACTTACAGTCAATTAATCTACAACAATGGAGGAAAGAATAGACAATGGAGAAGAGAGTTTATTCAATAAGTGGTACTGGGAAAACCAGATAGCTACATGTCAAAAATAAAGCATCTGCCTGCAATGCAGGAGACCCAGGTTCAGTCCCTGGGTTGGGAAGATCCCCTGGAGAAGGAAATGGCAACCCACTCCAGTATTCTTGTCTGAAGAATCCCATGGACAGAGGAGCCTGGTGGGTTACAGTCCACGGGGTCGCAAAGAGTCAGACACAACTGAACGACTTCACACACACTTCACACAACACCATATACAAAACTGAATTAAAATAGATTAAAGATCTAAATGTAAGACCAAATACTATAAAACTCTTAGAGGAAAACATAGGCAGAATACTCTTTGATATAAATCACAGTATTTTTTGTTTTTTGGATCAGTCTCCTAGAGTGATGGAAATAAAAGCAAAAATAAACAAGTGGGATCTAATTAAACTCAAAAGGTTTTACACAGCAAAGGAAACCATAAAGAAAATGAAAAGACAACCCACAGAATGGAAGAAAATATATGCAAATGATGCTACTGACAAGAGATTAATTTCCCAAAAATATAAGCCACTCATAAACTAAATATCAAAGAAAAAAGAACAATCCAACCAAAAAATGGGCAGAAGACCTAAATAGACATTTCACCATAGAAGACATACAGAAGGCCAAAAGGCATGTGACATACAGAAGGCCAAAAGGCATGTGAATAGATGCTCAATATTGTTAATTATTAGAGGAAAGTAAATCAAAACAATGAGATAACACCTCACATCCATCAAAATGACCATCATTATAAAGTCTACAAATAATAAATGCTGGACAAAACATTTTAATATGAGTTTGGGAAGTATCCGTGATGCAGATTAATAATGAGATCATGAGGCAAAAATATGACTTTGGTATAAACTGGGGAAACTGAGTCATCTACAGAAGATGCAAACCCTTCCAGTTATGTTTGCAATTGCTTCACCAGTCGGTGTTAAACCGCAAACCTTACAGTCATATATTCAAGTTGCCTGATCCTTACCTTTGCCTCTTTGTTTGATTGAAAGGAAATCCCAGAAATGAGGAATCATGCTCGGGAATATGTGAATGCTTATTCTTCGGATGACTATTCAGGGGTACAGTGCATCTAGGCATCCTGCCTTGGTTGTCTCTCCCCTTGCTGCTCACCAAGGCTGGACCCACCAGAGTAGAGTGTGGAGCAGGGAGTCTACATCGTTAGCACAGAAAAGGCCCCACAAAGCCTCCCTCCCTCTTCTTATTCCTTCCCAGCCTTCCCCTCCTGTGGCAGATGACATAGCCGCTTTCTCCCACATCACACCTTCCTCACAGACAGCTGCACTTCTCCACAAACATGCTTTTATTCACAGTGTTTTGTTTTGCTCGTCTCTGGCCCCAGGAACAACATGTGGAAATGCATGGATTTGTTTGTAACACATGATGACATCTCAGATATTTTGTCATGTCAGCTAAGGTTTTAAGTGAGCTGGCTTTGACAGGTGAGCTTCCCCAGGTTAAGGGTGGGAATTTCATGAACACCCTCTGGCTTTGCTCACTTTCTTTTGAAACACCAGTTTGTTGTAGCTCGAGCAGTACTTTAAAGGGGTCTAAATCTCTTACAGCTGTGAAACACTCGCATCATGCGCTGGGTCTGCAGAGCTCCCTAGAGGATGGTGCAGCTATAGATGGCCAGCTGTAGGAGCAAACATAAATCTCTTTGGAGACTTATATGCTGTCGTATCTTGCTAGGGCTTAGAAAGACTGAGCGATTTTAATCATTTATCTCCATTTATCAAAATGCTCCAGCTCAGCAAACGCCAAACCATTTTCAGCTGTGAGCCTGCCTTGCTATAGCAGATACTTACATAGAGTATGTTGATGACTTTGTGATAAACATATGCATGCATAAAAAATTGTTTTGACCACAGGAAAGATTTTATTAATTAATGCCCAATAAACAAATAATCAAAGTCTACTTTGTAGTTGACATTTTACAATATACGTGCATGCTAAGTTGCTTCAGTCGTGTCTGACTCTTTGTGACCCCATGGACTGTAGCCCACCAGGCTCCTCTGTTCACGGGATTCTCCAGGCAAGAGTACTGGAGTGGGTTGCCGTTTCCTACTCCAGGGAAACTTCCTGACCCAGGGATTGAATCCGTGTCTCCTGAGTTGGTAGGCGGATTTTGAACCACTAGCAGCACCTGGGAAACCCCTTAACAGTATATATGAATTCATTATACACAAACGCACATATATAATCCTATATATCATATGAATTACTTGGCCAAGATGTCACCAGCATTTGCACTGTCAACTTGATTTTTGGCCATTCATAAGACTGAAAATTTGTACCATGGAAGCATAATTGTTCCATGATGACTTCCTCCTTTTTTAAACTATAACTAAATATAGAAAGGAAAACATATTCCCAAATTTTTAAAATAAAATTTAAGATATAAGTAAATGATGTTCTATTATGTCTCTTAACAATTATGGTAACTAATGAAAATGGGTATTTAATTTAAAAATGGAAACATAAAGATAAATATGTCTTTCAGATGTGGTTGGGAGTTGTTTTAGGGGGCCTTGGACAGCAAGGAGACCAAATCAGTCAATCTTGAGGGAAATCAACCCTGAATACTCATTGGAAGGATGATGCTGAAGCTGAAACTCCAGTATTTTTGTCATCTGATAGGAACACCCAGCTCATTGGAAAAGTCCCTGATGTTGGGAAAGATTGACGGCAGAAGGAGAAGAAGGCATCATAGGATGAAATGGCGGGATGACATCACTGATGCAATGGACACGAACTTGGGCAAACTTCAGGAGATGGTGAAGGACAGGGAGGCCTGGCGTGCTGCAGTCCATGGGGTTGCAAAGAGTCAGACACTACTGGGTGGCTGAACGGCAACAACAATGCGTTTATTTAATGCTATAATTAAAGTAACAAAATCTCTACCCAATCGAAAGCACGTTTTATTCAGGGACAGACTGGGAGGAGGAACAGGAAGCGTCTTCCTCTGGTGTAATCCCCACTTTGAACTTGGGAGGAAGGTGCTTGTTGAGGAGTCTGCCTGGCTTCCCAGGCTGGGGGACCTGCACAGACACCCTATCAACCAGACTCCTTTCCAGTGTAGCTGAGTCTGAGATTTAGAGAGACTGCCATTAGCATGACTCATTTTGTGCGATATCTTGATCTTACGGAAGAGCCACTCGTGCGTTTGTATAAGACACGTATAAAAGTGGTGCTCTGGTGGGTATCATTCACAGCTTTAACCAAGGATCATTCTTGTTAAAAGTAGCAAAACTGTAAAACTTGATGGGAACAGTGGGTACGTTGCATTGTGTTCAATGAGCAAGCTCAACATTTTATGTATTTGAAAGTGGATTAAAAACAGGAAAGGACAGAATACGAACATTTTCTTATTTTTAAATTTTGTAATGGAAGTTCAAAGGTAGAAAATGACTTTTCAAAAACAAAGACATTTATGACTGATGAGGAATAGGTCCACAGCATGAACTGGACATAGAGAGATAAGAAAAGTTAGGAACAGATGTGCCTGTGAAGGTATGTGGCTCTCTCTTTACTAATCCCCATGATAAAGGAGATTAATAGAGTGCTTGTGGCTAGGTCACAGGAAGGCCATCAGATGATCAGAAAGCTGCCTGTGAGTGCTTCCACTGCCAAGTCACCCAAATCTGGATGGTATTCTACAGATTATCTTAGAAGAATCTGATTCCATTAATAGCAGAACTCAGGGTGAGTTACTTCCATAGTACTTTGGAGTAAACCCAGGGTTAAGTATTTTTAGAGTTAAATATTTGAGGCCACACAAGTATCTGGTTCTAACTAAATTTTCTAATACTATGTTTAAATAGGATATATTTCCCAATTCAATTATTAAAATTTTGGCAAAATTAATTAACCTTGATATTTATATGCCTGAACAAATAGCTTCATTCTTTTCAAGAAATAAGCCTACTTGAAGATCTGTTTTTTATGCTTCTAATAGAATACTTTATATAGAGAAAATTGAATGATTCTGTGCAGAGGATAAATCAAAGAAGAATGCCTAAATTACAGGTAATCTTCCTGCAGATCTGTCTGGGTAGAAGTTTATGATAGGAAATAAATATACTCATTACTCTGAGTTTTTATAACCCAAACAAATCTATCACCATTTGTGACAGGGAAG
Source organism: Bos indicus (assembly GCF_029378745.1). NCBI lineage: Eukaryota > Metazoa > Chordata > Mammalia > Artiodactyla > Bovidae > Bos > Bos indicus. Next base: position 5,261,147 of record NC_091765.1, read on the forward strand.
ATAGAACATGCACTCTGGAGTCAAAATGTGGAATGGACGCTCAGGTTTACCCATAACTATCTGTGTGAATTAGCATGATTTATGCAAAATCTCTGTGCCTCAATTTTCTTATTTGTAAAATGAGATTAATAATACTTATTGTGATGTGATGTGAATATTGTGATGATTGATGGTATTGTATTTTAAATAATTATGATAGCTGTCAATAAAAATTATAGTCTAAAACAACACGAATATGTTCATTTTGGAAGAACTCATGTCAATTTATATACAACAAACCAAAAATCATTCATTCATTAACTCGTGTATTTAACATACATTGTTGACTATCCCTAGGCTTGGAGATACTTAATAAATAAATAGAATAAAACATTGGCCCTGACTTCAAAGTTCTTGGTAAAGCATATAGAATTTTATAAATGTTCATAAAATTTGTGAAAGGGTTTTTTTCGCATGAAAATGTTCCTTTTCTTCTTTTCCTCTTTTCTTCAGTTTTCACATTTTGCTTCACCAGTGCAGATGCAAGCAAAGGGGATGAAGCACAGGGTTACCTTGTCAAGGACGGGACTTTAAGAAAGCTTCTGTTAATCAAACATAAGCAAAGTCTGAACATATTATTTAGGAATAAAATGAGAAATATATAAAGCTTCCCTCACTCTAAATTCTCTGTATTGAAGTAGGGGGAGCATAGATTAATTAACATAAAAGTGAGAAAGCATCTACTAAGTTGAAAAAGACTAAAAAAAAACCAAGTATGATAAATATCCAGTTTTGTGGAGGGTGTGACAACACATATACAATCCTATTTAATAACTCTTGTGCAAATCTAAGTTTGAGATTCACTATGGTTTACCAAAAGAAAGAAATCATTAAATTACTCTGCCTTTTGACACAGCACATCTCTGTATAAAAAGAAGGTAGATGAAAAACTTATACATTTTTTTCTATGAGTTTTTCTGTTCATTTTATTATTAAGTGTCTAATCTTAGTATTATTGAAGACCAACAAGTAGTATAGTCACAGTTTAAGGAGTTAAGACCATAAAGTCAGCTGTAACACATAAATATGTGAGAAAAAAACTCTCCAAAGCAAAACATCAAATCGTCCCCCCTTCTTTCTATGACCAATATCTCTCCTGTAATTAGAGTCTCCCTAAACTCTATGTACAGAGAAGGCAATGGCACCCCACTCCAGTATTCTTGCCTGGAAAATCCCGTGGATGGAGGAGCCTGGTAGGCTGCCGTCCAAGGGGTCACTAAGAGTCAGACACGACTGAGCGACTTCCCTTTCACTTTTCACTTTCATGCGTTGGAGAGGGAAATGGCAACCCACTCCAGTGTTCTTGCCTGGAGAATCCCAGGGACAGGGGAGCCTGGTAGACTGCCGTCTATGGGGTCGCACAGAGTCAGACATGACTGAAGCTACCTAGCAGCAGCAGCAGCAAACTCTATGTAATAAACATACATAAATAATAAAAAATAAGTCTCCTTTTTAGCATGGGAATCAACCCTGAATATTCACTGGAAGGACTGATGCTGCAGCTGAAGCTCCAACACTTTGGTCACCTGGTGCGAAGGGCCAGCTCACTGGAAAAGACCCTGATGCTGGGTAAGATTGAGGGCAAGAGGAGAAGGGTGGATAACAAAGGATGAGATGCTTGGTTGGCATCACTGATTCAATGAACATGAGTTTGAGCAAACTCTGGAAGATAGTGAAGGACAGGGAAGCCTGGTGTCTGCAGTCTATGGGGTTGCAAAGAGTCGGACTTGACTTAGTGACTGAACAACATCAAGTTCCAGATACTGTCTTGTCTCTCCTCTGTCCTCAAACAAAATTTATCTATTAGGTGTCTCTACTCACTCTCTATTTTCTCAGTTCTCAATCACTTCTTGACGATACCAATCAGACTTTTACCCTTGCCACTCCTGAAGTGCTATTCAACAAAGTGGTCGGTGGTAGTCGTGGCAATAAATTTAATACACATGTTCAGTTACTGTTTTTTCACTTCTCTAGCCTTTATTACTCCGACTTGGAACACATTTTTCATTGAGATTTTCCTCCTCTTCTCCATCTTCTTTGCTGACTTTCCTACTCAATCATTAAATGTTGGAAGTCCTCAAAACTCAGTGTAAGATTCTCTTTCAGTTCAGTTCAGTTGCTCAGTCATGTCCAACTCCTTGCAATACTATGGAGTGCAGTATGCAAGGCTTCACTGCCCATCAAGAACTCTTGGAGCTTACTCAAACTCAAGTCCATTGAGTCGGTGATGCCATCCAATCATCTCATCCTCTGTTGTCCCCTTCTCCTCCCGCCTTCAATCCTTCCCAGCATCAGGGTCTTTTCAAATGAGTCAGTTCTTTGCATCAGGTGTCCAAAGTATTGGACTTTCAGCTTCAGCATCAGTCCTTCCAATGAATATTCAGGACTGATTTCCTTTAGGATGGACTGGTTGGATCTCATTGCAGTCCAAAGGACTCTCAAGAGTCTTCTCCAACACCACAGTTCAAAAGCATCAATTCTTTGGCGCTCAGCTTTCTTTATAGTCCAGCTCTCACACCCCTACATGACTACTGGAAAGACCAAACCTTTGACTAGTTGGACCTTTGTTGACAAAGTAATGTCTCTGCTTTTTAATATGCTGTCTAGTTTGGTCATTACTTTTCTTCCAAGGAGTAAGCATCTTTTAATTTCATGGCTCTGGTCACCATCTGCAGTGATTTTGGAGCCCCCCCAAAACAAAGTCACTGTTTCCACTGTTTCCCCATCTATTTGCCATGAAGTGATGGGACCAGATGCCATGATCTTAGTTTTCTGAATGTTGACATTCTCTTCAGTGCCTCCTTTTATTTGGTCCTTGGGAAATTTCATCAGCTCCCATGGTTCCAGTTACTTTCTACACATGTAACATCCCACACAAATATATTTCCAGTTCAGTTCTCTCCCCTGGGCACTAGACTCTTCCATAACATTGCTTAGAGATAGACATTGTCCTATATTTCATTTCTGAGTCATTGGTTTAGTAGACATTTAATTCCATAAACCAAAATCCTAGTCCTCATCCTTGATAGCTTTCTCTTCTTTACCTCTGATGTCCAAACTTATATCTTTCTTTTTTACCTATTTGCTTCTAAAGGTGTATCAATTATATTCACTGTAAATCAGTGTCCACATAGTCCATAATAATACTCACTAGACTTTTCTGAGCATCTCCCATTCCAGCTCTCTTTCGGCTTCTCAAAAGGCCTCGTTTCTTTTTGGCTATAGGGCTTTGCACACGCTAGAATAATACTTGTCCCACTCCACCCCAACCATCAGCCAATTTATCTATTTAACTCCTGAATACCCTTTACTATTTGTTCTTGCAGAAATGTTACTTTCCTTTAGAGCACTTATTTTTTCATAATAACATATTCATTACTGGGAATATTTGATTAATACCTCTCTTTGTGAATAAGAAATTACAAAACTTCTTGAGATCAGGAGCAATATCTGTTTCTTCTCAATATTTTTTTGCCCACAACCTAAGCAGTTAACTCACAAATACTAGTTTAATATGGATTTCACTTGATATATTACATACTATATTTTTTCCTGTGATGATCACTTTTGTAACTGAAAATGAATACAAAAGGAAAGCGGTATTAACCAGGAAAGATTTAAACAAAGAAGAACATAAAGTTTTGGAGTTAAGAAGAACCTTTCTTAAAATAGTTACAGCTTCAAATTTATCATCTACAAAACATAAGTAAACTCTAATGCTAAATAAAATAATGTGTACAGTGTTGGGGGCTTTACATAAAAATGCTCCTTAGATAACAGTTCCTTTTCAGCTTTGAGAAGTTGAAAGGCAACATTGTTTCTGCAGAAGGAAATAATGCTAGAAGGATGTATTAGTTACTTAAGTGTAGGGTAGTGAATAACTTTAGTGAGGTGATAAATGGAGTGAAGTATTAATTGTGAAGTCCTCTGAGATGAATGCTCAAACTGGATTTAAATTTTCCAAAAAATATGAAAATGATCTTGTTGAGACTAAGAGAACACATGTTCCAAATTTTCAGCTACAAAATGCCAAACTGAAAGAAATATACATAAAGTGGTATAAATTAGTCAAGAGTAGTCTGGTGAATCTCAATTAGATTGTATATGTGGAAAAGTTTCACACCATGTGTAAAGGATGATGCGCTAGAACATTCAGCTAAGAGCAAACAAAGACTTCAAACTTTTAATGTCTTCTTTAAGTATAGAACAGTCTTTTGGACTCTGTGGAAGAGGGAGAAGGTGGGATGATTTGGGAGAATGGCATTGAAACATGTATAATATCATATGTGAAATGAATTGCCAGTCCAGGTCTGATGCATGATACAGGATGCTCAGGGCTGGTGCACTGGGATGACCCAGAGGGATGGTACAGGGAGGGAGGTGGGAGGAGATTCAGGATGGGGAACACGTGTACACCCGTGGCAGATTCATGTTGATGTACAGCAAAACTAATACAATATTGTAAAGTAAAAAAAATAAAATAAAATAAAACAAAATAAAATAAATAAATAAATAAAACTTTTCCTGAGAACATCGGTACAATACACAGAACAAAAAACATCCTGCTTTTACATGAAACAGTTTTTATCTGTACCTGTAAGACTTCGTACAGTACTGCCTTGGCAAAACTGAGCTTCACTTAGAAAATTTACTTAGAATGTAAATCAGTTTAACCTTTCATAAAGCAAACTTAAATATGTATGAAACACCTTTAAAAAAAAAAAAACACTTTGATTTCTTAGAGTAGTTTATCCTAGCACCTAACAAGGGATGTATGTCCTAGGATATCACTCTAGATTTTATTGAATTGTTTAAAATATTGAAAATTAGAGGAAATATAGTTTTCCACATATTTCCTTTGTAAAATTTTATATATAAATTTAAGATACATCATTACTAAAAAAGTGACTAACTTCTTTAAAAACCTGTTTTTAATATGTGAACATGCTGTATTATTAAATATTGTTCATATTTTTAAAGTAGCCACCATAATACCTAACTGTGGGCATGTCTCAATTATTTACTGATTCATTTTCTTTTCCATTCAATCACCATTCATTCAGAGAGTACTTACTGTGTACCCACAAAAACTATTGCTTAATGACGATTACATTTAAGCAAAGTATATAACAGAATATACTTCTCTGGAAACCACAGTTCTGTTCACCATATTCAGTGTTCCAACAGCATCACTTACACTATAAGATTCTCTTTCTCTGACACCTTTTTTCCTATGCTTCATGCTGACCTACTGATCGGTGTCTCCCTCTGGTAAAGGTCCAATGTATGTCATTGGTTATCAGTTTTCCTACAAACACTCTTAAGACACTCAAACTTCTTGATTTAATTTTTTCAGTAATAACAGTATAATCATTTATTAACTGTCTTCTTTTTTAACAAATGAGAGTGCTAGCTATTATGTATCAATTAAAATAGTTTGGACTTCAAAAGCAATGTTATTCCTTAGGATGTGGCATTAGGGAGAACTCTTTTCCTTAGATATCTAAAGTTCTACTAACAGGAGAATATTTTCAGACTAAGGAGAAACTGTTTTATGTGGTAGAGGAATTCTTACGGCTTCCACAGGCCTGTGATTGGCAGGGAATTTGGGGTCACTGGTAGTATTTCTCTCCCATTCTCTAAGCGTGCCCAGGTTGGTCAGTGTCTGTGCTGGTGGGGAGCTGTCGAGAGCATACCTTCTTCCTCACCTCTGTGTCCTCTTCATCCTTCCCTTTTCCCCAACAATTTTTTTTTAAAGGCTCCTAGTTGCCTCTTCTGAGATTTCTGCCTATGTGTGTTGAAAAAATTCCCTCCTAATCTGTGATGGAATAAAATGAAGAGTTTAGCATCAGCTGGATATAAAAGGCAAAAGAAGACAACAAATTCAAAATGTGGTGGGACAAATAACAAATATCTCTATATACACACATATACACATCTCTTTTCTGCAAATCGTGTTAGTATATGTGAATGAATGATTCCTTTTAAGTATCTCACACTGAAGAGAGTAAAAGTGACATTATTATTATTATTGCAATGACTATTTTAAATTATAAAGAACCATTTTAATAAAAGTGATAGTAACTAAGGCAAAATTTTATTATTAAAAAGTGCACAGACAATAGGTGGTAATTTAATATTGAGGTGTCCACCTTACCTAATGCTTGATATTTCTCTCAGTATTTACCTGGCTAGCCACCATTGCATAAAAGACATAGAAATAGAACAGCAGCAGGAAGAGCTGAGGAAAACATGATCCAAATGAGAGAAGCACCATAGGAACCATTAGGAATAGCAGGGAGAAAAGAAAGGCATTGAATCTAGTTGGATTTTTTAAAGACATGGATATGTAAGGCATGAAACATAATACATTCTACTAAATTAGAAGTGGGTTAAAAAAGAATTGAGACAGAGTTAAGGAACAGGGGATATAAAGAAGTAATAAAGGGGTAAAGAAATTCAAATTCAACAGCCTCAGTCTCTAATGCATTATGATACTCTTAATATACAAAGAAAAATATAGCAGTATCCTGGCCCTCAAAAGGAGCTTACAATTTTATTGGGAGATAATTCCATTTGATGCATGGTCTGTATAGTAGACATATTAATACAATCAAGTAATTGAAGAATAATGCAAATTGGAACATAATGAGGAAGCAGACATCTTAACAAGAAATGCTGAAAGGCACTAACATTTCTCAGTCAATAGTTTTGAAGTAGAACCCAGGAACAGTTTCAACAGACACCCAAGTTAATGTTGATGTAGCTTGTGCATACACCAGAATTTGAGAAACAAAGAATGTCAAAGCTTCTACAAATGATCAAAAGACAAGAGAACTAGGTTATTTACATTGACAACTTTGGAGAAGACTCTATGGCAAAAGTAAAGCTGTATGGTTGAAGAATCTATTTTTCAAGGTCAGAAATTTTAATCTTTATGTGTTTTTAAGATTCTTTAATTATATCTATGATCATCTTTGAAAAATTCCTAATCTTTAAAATGTTGATTTTCAGGAATATCTGCACTATTAAATGTAAATGGTGCTTATAAACATACTATGGAAATTCCTTATTTTATCTTTTATTTTTATTTTTCTAAATAAAACATCATAGTAAGTTAATGACAGAAGCTAAGGAAGCACTTTTGCTGAAAAGTTCTGAAACAGAGCCTCATTCCTCTGGCATTAGCTGTGGTCTTGCCTGGAAGTGAATCTCCATGTTAAGATCTTATTACATTCCTGCATTTCTATGATCTTTTTTTTTTATGTTTTCATATATGATTTGACTGTACAAATAAACCTTGAGTAATCATTGAAAATATCTGAATACCATGGGGATAACTGTACAGCATCTGGTGTTGGACACTTAGACTGTGTTCCCTAAAAGCTGTTGAATGGTAAGTGGCATCTAACACCATGAGTCTGATTGAGCTTTTGGGGAAGATAAAGCTGAAAAAATAATGTGATAGCAATGGGTAAAGAATGTAGCCAAACAACTGAGGGACAAAGCCAAGGAAACCACCCTCTACCTCAGCAACATTAATAATTATAATCTCAATGAGAAAACAGCTTAAAACATTTTTTGAGTCTGAGAGTTTGGTAAAAGTGGCTTTTGATGAAAAGTTACATGCATACTGCAAGAACCAGACTCCTGCTGCAATTATGAGGGGGAGAGACAGAACTGGTCACACAGGATCTACAGCCTTGGTGTTTCCAGTGCCAAGGGGTGTTTATTTGCTGTTGTGAGTAAACACTGACTTTTGATTAACTAAGAAAACAATAAAGTAGATTGAAGCCCACAAGATTTCATATATTTGGGGAGTGGGGTATACACAGGAAATCCCCATTCCTCCTGCTCAATTTTGTTATGAACCCCAAACTGCGGTTAAAAAAACAAAGTTTTTAAAAATGAGAAATCTTTTCCAAGCTTCTAATTAGAAAATTCAATAAACTGTAGACATGCTGTCCAAGATGAGTGAATATGAATGTAGCATGGATTTCAAGAGATGAACGATACTTAACAAATGCACACTGAAAGCTTAACGTGAAAGAGATCATACCTAATTGTGTGCCCTGAGCACTAAGGCTAGATGTTGATCAATACCCTCACCACTACGCTACTTCTCAAGCCTTTCCCACCTTAAAGTGCTTAAAATGTGTGTGAGTGAACTCTACACTGATACGATGTGTATACTACACATACTTTACATGGCATTCCAACAGACTAAATTGGTACTGTACGCAGACATTTTTAAATGTTATCATAAGAAATGATGACAAATAGATTAAATTCATTGACCATTGATAGATTGTTAATTATACTTAAACACCTAGAGATTTTAATGAAGATTTGAATGTTCTTTTATTGTAACACAAAGATTTTATAGCTATATTAATCTTTTAGTTGGAGGAAGTTTATTAAAAATGCTTAAAAATTCTGCTAGTGATTATTGACCCCATTTATCTGTGAGGAATTTTGTGCAGCAGAGATTCTGTATACCTCTTATATCTGAACTACTTCAGACATGCAAGGGGTAATTATGAAAAACTTCAGATTTGGAAGATTGACACCAGATCTACTAACTCAGCACCTCATGTCTGAAACCAGTATCTACTTTATAAGAAACTGATTAGTTTGGTCTTTGGGCCCAAGAGCGTGAGAATCGATAATGTAATATATGGGTGGGTATACGTAGAAGATGTAAGAGTGTATGGTGTGATCTTGCCCATCAGAGTCTTTTGAATATTTTTGTGTCTTGACAAAATTAGATATAATAATTACTCTTAATAAAAAGAGTTGGCATTTCTTTTGTATCAATGTAATCATGATATAATCATTTTTTAATGGTTCTAGATTTCTCCTGGGGCTTCCCAGGTGGCTCAGTGGTAAAGAATCTGCCTGCCAATGCAGAAGACACAGGAGACGGGGGTTTGATCCCTGGGTCGGGAAGATCCCCTGGAGGAGGAAATGGCTACCCACTCCAGTATTCTTGCCTGGAGAATCCCAAGGACAGAAAAGTCTGGTGGGCTACAGTTCATAGGTTGCAAAGAGTTGGACATGACTAAGCACCTAACAACAGCAACAAGATTTCTTCTATGAAGTACTGGCCTAAAGGAATTTCAAAACCTAATCTCAGGATGCACCACCATGTACCAATTTCTGTGAGGTTTGAGACTCTCTTAATTCAGCTTATACATGTTAATGTCTTTTGGCTTCACAAATTTTCAATATTTTTAAATGCCAATTTTCTAAACACCATGTCAATCCAGTCTATTATGTTTAGGTTAATATCAAATGCTTTAAAATCTTCTAAATATTTCAACCTTATTTTCCTTTTCTAAAATAAAATAATATTTTCTTCCAAGTTTGAAACTATAAAGAGATAAGGCTATAACATTTCAGTCAGAGACAAAAACAAGAATGTTTAGTAAGAATTTAAGGAAAAGAAGATATTTTGCTGGGTGTGTAACACATCCTTAAGAGTTTGGATGGAAGTCCATCTTCTATGAGGAGCAGCTCCTGGTACAAAACTACTGAGTAATGAGAAAAGACTAATTGAGTTAAACAAGGCAGAAAAAGAAACATATCCAACATGGACCGTCAGGTATGTTCAGGAAGACAACTGGAAGTCTGTGCTATGTTGTGAGAGCCATGCCTCAGAGGCGTGATCAGTTAATACTAAAGACACCTTCACAGGTGACCAGACTGGTCAGAGGTGGGTGAGGTTATTTTGGAGAAGAACACTTCTTGGCATAAAGTAATCATGAAAGCAAATCTGCCGAGTGAACCAGCAAATGAAAGCTGAAGCCTTACTTAATTTCTGGGTACAGGGCAGCTGGCTTCCACTGACACACTGATAAGGGCAATGTAGATTGCAAACTCTCTTCATTATTCTCAGGGTAGTTTTAGGCATGAGAAAAGGAAGCTATAAATCTATCCAAAGGAGGATGCCAAGATTTGGCAGAAAAGTGCCCAAAATGGACTTTGGACATCAGATAAAAGAAGGTAAGAGATGCAGAGGCAAAGAGTGGAGAGACCAGATGAACAGGCCTCGAGTTGAAACAACAGGCACTAGAACAAGGCTCTCACAGATGAGTCAGAAAATCTATGTTGGTAATTCTCAAGGATGGGGACATCTGTGGATGTGTGAGAAGATTTGGTTCAGTTCAGTTCCATTCAGTCGCTCAGTCAACTCTCCCCATCCCCATGGACCACAGCACACCAGGCCTCCCTGTCCATGAGCAACTTCTGGAGTTTACTCAAACTCATGTCCATTGACTCAGTGATGCCATCCAACCATCTTATCCTTTGTAGGCCCCTTCTCTTCCTGCCTTCAATCTTTCTCAGCATCAGGGTCTTTTCAAATGAGTCAGTTTCTTGCATCAGGTGTCCAAAGTACTGGAGTTTCAGCTTCAACATCAGTCCTTCCAATGAATATTCAGGACTGATTTGCTTTAGGATGGACTGGTAGTATCTCCTTGAAGTCCAAGGGACTCTCAAGAGTCTTTCTTCATTAAAGGAAAAAAGACAAATACTTATCTAAACTCCAAAATAAAGAAAATGGGGGAAATTTTGAATTTCAATGTTGACTAAACACTTATATAAAAATTTAGGAAAGAAGTAAGCCTGTCTGTGTTTGTGCTTTGAATAATAAGGAATATACTCTAGGAGAATAAACTATGGAAATCAACTATATCACCGTGTTCTTTAGCCAGGTGTATTAGTCACTCAGTCGTGTCCGACTCTCTGCAACCCCATGGACTCTAGACCAACAGGCTCCTCTGTCCATGGCATTCTCCAAGCAAGAATAGTGGAGTGGGTTGCCATTTATTTCTCCATGAAATAATCATAGAACCTATTGATATATTACAAACTGTGACATTGTTTTTGATTTTGTAACCATGAATTGAAATTGGTAGTAGATAATTTACTTTGCTTTGTGTTATGTATATTTTTCCTAGGCTTATTGCCATTATACTTTCAGGCAAGCAATTTCATTCTCTCATAAGAATATGATGAAATTTGATATTATATGCAACATTAGCTTTATCTTTCAAAACCCATCAAAAATATGCTTTGTGGTATAATGCAAAGTGTTAGGTTTCTCCAGTTCTGGGTTAATGTTCGGCATTAGGGGTGAAAGACAGAGCATTCTGTCCCCTTTGGGCATTGGGGTGGACTTTCTATGCAAGGTCTCACCATAACCTAAAAGCTATCATCTCTGAAAGGCCGTTGGCCTGTAGCCCAACAAGTGTTTTATTCCCAAGTATGCAGCTAAAAATAAATGACTCTACATCTTTATTCCCCATCTATCAACTGCATGGCAGACTATAGGGCTAATTTGTTACTCTACCCTTTTGGAAAAAGAAAAGATGATAAATGGATTAATCAGACTTCTTTTTTTAGAAGAAATCTTTTCTACAAATGAGAAACTGTGGAAATCATGCCTAAGGGACAGAATTAGGAAAGGAAAATATTTTTCTAGAAAAAGCATCAAAGTGTTATGACCATAGCCCAAGAATGATGAGACAGAAAGAGTATGGGTTGTTTATGACCACCCGGCTGCAAAGGCTCTTATTCCATGACAACCACTTCAGTGAACAAGAATAACGGGTCAGAAGATACTTTTAGAATCTTTCGCTGCTTTTACTGCAATGTTAAATCTTTATTTGACTTGTTATTTGTCACGCAAAAGTCTGTACTTCAAAAGAAGAATGGCATAACTTTCAAATGGGTTTGCCTGCACATCTATCCTCCCCGGCGGGGTGGCAGTGTGTTTGTAATCAGGGTGCACCACTGCTGCTCACACTGCTCGTGTTGTCACCCCAGTGGGGGAAGGGAAAGCAGGGCAAGAAACAGAGTCACCGCAGCATTTACCGATTTTCCATCCACAGCGCCTGAAATCTAGTGATCAGGAACAATGACTGGGGCTAAGTATTTTAAAATTGAACAAAAGAAGAAGAAAGCACTGACCAACATATGCTCTTGTTCAGAGTTCCTGAATAACTTCAAATGATCTGAACATGCAAATACCACTGAGCACACAATAGTTTTACTAAATAAATGTTCATGAATTCTGAACCGTAATTGTCCCATTTGGCTTACTAAAAATTAGTTGTTAATCTTCTAAGTGTAACAGATAACAAGGTTACTATGATCCAAAGCATACGGATTTTTCTTTTTAAGATGAGATCCATGCTTAGGTTTCTATAAAATTCATAAGCGTATAGTAATAACAACAGAAATTCTTCTTTTTAATATAAATTTACTTATTTTAATTGGAGGCTAATTACTTTACAATATTGTATTGGTTTTGCCATACATCAACATGAAACCGCTTTTTTCTAATAGAAGTAAAGAAGCATTGGAAACCACTTATTAAAATGAATTCCAAGAAACCACACATCTGGTAATTGAATATTGCCTACAACCACACTGTGTCAGTTCCATGATTCCAGATCATTTCATTCTAGCCACTGGGAAAAATTAATATCCTTCAATCATCCAGTAGGAAAATACATTCTTAACTTCTATCAGTGCTTTTGAAACTTTAAAAATCTGTAGATCACTCAATGGATGATGATGTACATGCAGATCAAAAACATCTTTATCATAACTTTTTATGTAAAATTTAAATATCTTTCAAAAGTAAAATTAACAATAGTTTTTTAAAATCATGAGGATGACATTGTTGGGAATTTTCCACCAAGATGTCTGTTTCAGGTTCAGTAACAGGTATTTTGAACAAAGAATCAAGTTCTACACATTACGTCAGAGAAGAACAAAGTGTCTTTGCTACCTTTTTAAAAATTAGAAAAATTAGAAAATTCAAAGTCAAAATGATAGGGTAGGAATAGGGATAAGTATTGAAGGAGAGGGTGCTGAGCATAACAGGTAAGAAAGTGGAACCTGATTCTGTCACTTAATGATACGTGTATTCTTGAGCCAGTTTCTTGACCTCTCTGCTTATTTCTTCAGTTATGTGATGAGGACAATAATAGTGCCTATGTCCTAGGATTTTGGTAGAAATTAAAGCAAATGTTACAGATAAGGGTATCAGAAAAGTGCCTGATAACTAACAGGAAATATTAGCTTTTATTATCTGTTGGTCTTGTTAGATTAGAATCAAGGTTGAGCCTTTGCACAACAGGAAGACCACACCAGTGATTTGTAACCCATGTTCATTACACTTGCTCAGGCCCAGGGCCATATGGCTGTTGAATACTTTTCAATATCCCCACTGACAAATGCCTATATTCACACAGGGCATGGATAATAAACATTATGGAAAGATTCCTCATTGAGCACAGCTTGTCAGCACTCCAGTGACACTAAATAAATATATATTCAAAAGTCAGGTGTTTGTAAGCTTCAAAATAGAGAAGTAGACAAACTGATTTCTAATCTGTCTAATAAGTTGTTCTTTATAAAGAATTATCCTTGTTCATTTGGTGAATTTGAATGTAGTTTAAAAATATATATCCAAAGAACTTTTTTCTCTAAAAAGTGAATAGAGAAAATTTTACTTCAGCCAGTTACTTCATAGTTTATCTTTTAAGGAATGATAGTATATTATTCTGAACACTAAAAGTGAAATTATTTTGTTCCTGAGTGTTGGGTTCCTGTTTTTTGTGATATTATAAGTTTATTTAGCCATATCACTTGAGTAAGCCATCTGAATTAAAGAAAAGAGCTTCCTGAAATTATCAGACACAAAGGAAAATTTTAAAATTAATTTATTGGTTGGAAAAATCATGTCTGTAATAGAAGGATATTTCTGTTAGATCTTTTAGGTAATTCAGCATACTATTAATTTATTAACATAGGCATTATTATTAGCCCCAGTTTACAGATGAAGAAGTATGCATGGAGAGAAAAAGCAACTTGCTAACAGCTATTAGCAGAGTCAGTATTAAAATACAAGCAAGTCTGAGTCCAGTGACGACGCTTTTAAATACCACGATAAAAAGCCTCTTAAAACAGAAAAGAAATAATTGTCTCCAACAGCTATTCTCAATGAAAGCTCTTAACAAACTATGAATGGATAGATACATTTACATCATTATATGACTATGTGTGTTTGAGTGTATAAATCGTGGTACATAAAGGAGAAATACTTATGGTATTCCCATTAAAATCAGGGAACAGATAATACTTCGTTCTGCATGAAGCTAAAAAGTAGTTAATCATCATATCGGTGTAGACGCTATCTTTGTTTGCCTAAAAAGAAAAGAGATCAACTAAAAGACTATTTAAAGGACAATGCAGGCAGACAGGCAGGGATCCAGGCCCATCATTCCTGCCCTCTGGTGCACACGCTCTGTATAAGCCTCTCCCTTTGAATTCAGGAAATGTATGAATAAAATGGGAAAACACTCATGAAATACATTCTTAACCAGTTGACTTTCAGTTCATGGAAAAAAAGATTATTCTGGATAGGCCAGACTTAACCAGAGGTACCTTTCAGAGGAGACATAACAGGAAGGACCACTTTTGTTGGCCTGGAAAAAACCAACAGCTCCTCTGTGAACTGCTTATGGGGCCACGGAGCAAGGACAGCACGCGTGTGCCGGCCCCCTCTTCCTGCCGTCCCACACCGCGCCTACGGGAAGAACGCGGAAAGGTCTCACGGCAGAAAAGACCGGCCTCGTGCCTGCAAAGAATGATCACGTCTTGTCTGAGACAGTTTGATACAGAGAGCATACATTATCGTACTGATTGGAGGCAACAGAGACCACGGCTGAAAGGCCCAGGGGTGTTGCAGAGCAACAGGTAGAAAACCATGGGATGAGACAGGTCCAGCCTCCTGAAGTACCTGCAGGGGTGACTCAGTGATGGAGACACACTGGGGAAAGAATACCCGCTGCCACCCCTACCTCAGCAGGTTCTATAAATCAGTGGTGGTCAGAGCACTTTGGTTAGAATGCAATTGGGTGAGACTCAGCGCAAGGGCTACTGCACTCTGCTACAGTTGATGAACTACTGCTATTCCAGAGGCCGAACTCAACCTTTCTCTGACAGAACCATTCTGGTGGCCCAATCTCATATAATCCTGTGGCAGAAACATCATGCAGGCCAGCAAAGTTCTCCTGGAATGGGACAGATTGTGAAAGATCATGCCCAATATTTGTTTCTAAAATTGAATAAATAATGGACTTAATAATGATCTCATCATCTACTAATTTAGGGGACTCTACTATTCTGCAGTACAGTACTGAACTTTGAACACCTTACCATGGTCATTTCTTGAATGCATGAATAGTTATATTGATAGCTTTTTAGATTATTATTATAAGAACAAAAATGAGAAAAAATATTTTAAAATGGATGAGATTAATCAAAACCATCTTTTCAATGACTTTGGAATACTGCCTTGCTTTCTGAGATGGCCAGGAAATTACTAACAAATAACAAAGATAAGGCCGTGGCTGTGGTCAATCATCAAGTTCTTGACCTTTTGAAATCCGAACTCCTCGCTAAAGAAACTGAAAGTATTCGTCTTTAGGTAACCGCCTATGGCTTGCAAGGTAATACAAGGGTAATTTTAATAATTGGGCAGGAAAAGGCATACTACATATACACATTGTGTTTCTCTGATTGGCTCCAACAGGGATGGAATGGAGATTGCAAATTCAGCCTCCCAATTTAGAGTAAGTTAACAAAAAGATTCACTCACTTTTCAGCCAAGCAAATCGTTGTTTGAAACTAATTGGTAACAGATGCTATTAGCTGCAAAAAAAAAAAAAAAGTATAACCAGATTCAGTGAGAATCTAACCATGCAAATAACAGTCCAATTAGAATCAGACCCTAATAGGTGCATGTGGAACACATTTTTGTGCATTTGATGCACCTCTACCCAGCACCTTTCTCTACTTCCTTCTGCAGATACCCAAATCTTGGTGTTCTCAGGCTGAACACTGGGAACTGAGAATATTCAGGTCTCAGAGTGATTATTGGGAACACAGTTATCAAATTTCTTTCATTGATCAGAAATTTTATGGAACTTACTCTACTTCAAAAAGGCATTTAGTAAAAGATTGCTCACTTACTGTACCCAGTTTGGATGCATGGAAAATTTCAAGAGTTTCCAGGTAGATCAGAGACACCTAAATGTCATCTTTCAAATTCCTAACACATATTTGGGTGAGATTAAGTCTTCTTAACTAAGGATTTTATTCCATTAATAAAATTAGGGAAAATAGAAATCCAGTACTCTCAACCTGGGAGGAGCAAGCATGTAGTATCACGTCCTAGTTTAAAGAAGCAGTAAATGAGTAAATGGAGAAGGAAATGGCAACCTACTCCAGTCTTCTTACCTAGAGAATCCCATGGACAGAGGAGCCTGGTGGGCTGCTGTCCATGGGGTCGCACAGAGTCGGACACGACTGAAGCATCTTAGCATGCATGCATGCATGCATTGGAGAAGGAAATGGCCACCCACTCCAGTATTCTTGCCTGGAGAATCCCAGGGATGGTGGAGCCTGGTGGGCTGCCGTCTATGGGGTCACACTGAGTCGGACACGACTGAAGCGACTTAGCAGCAGCAGCACCAAATGAGTAAAACCCATTCTCTTAGCTCCCAGTGCCATCTAAAAGGTATATACTCCCACCAATTACACAGGAAAATCTTAACTGTTCTATATTCTTGTTAGTAGTGGATGGTGTCAGTTTCAAAAATATTAGCCTTTCTGGTAGGTGTGGAGTGGTATCTTATTGAGCTTATAATTTGTTATCTCCTGATGTGTAATGATATTGATTATTCTTTGCAGGTGATTTTTTTTTTTTTTTGGTGATACATTTATCTTCCCCTCTACTATATTATGAGCTGCTAGACAGTAGAAACTTAATCATTGTTGATTTATTTTGAGAAAAAATGTTTTCTCTTCATACATAACCTTCTATCTCATTCTCCTCAAATACCGTATCTTTCTTCGTTTTTCTTCTCTTTCCATGTCACAGTCTTACAAGCCCTTCGGGATTCCTTGGCAGGAGGTGAGAGAACTGTCTAGCTTGGGTGTGAAATTGCCATCTGCAACCAACTATCTTCTCTCATCCACTTCTACTTCCAGATTTTACTTAGCAAATAAAACAACGGATAGTTACCAACTAGAGCATTAAAATGCATTTGTCAGCCTTATGATGTATGGGTTATTTATTTAAATAATGTAAAAATATTCAATTTCATGATTGATTTTTATAAACTGTCAAAAATATTTTATCTAAAGCTGGTAATTCTTTACACTGTCCTTCTGTGTTTTCATGTTCCACTGTTATAGATATTAACACTGTAATTTATTTTAATATGTTTGGGACAAAAATCACTGGTTTAATATAAAGACATCTACCATGTAACTACTTCTTTAAAAGCCTCACTATCTTTATGACATAACAGGTAAGACATAGGTAATTGTAATCTTACTTGCCAACAAGAAAAGTATTTTCAAATGTGCTTCTGCATTAGGACATTCAAACGAAAATATTTGCTACATAATCTTATAGAATAATTGGTATAAATAAATAAAATAATTTCTATCCTAAAAATCATCAGAGTCTGTTTCACATTAGGCTTCTGTATACACCAAATGAATTACTGGACTTTTAAAGAGGTGATATTTGTCCTAAGTGTTGCAAGGATTAGAGCTGGTAAAGAGCTTTGATCTCCAAACACAAACAAAGATAGGCTGAACAGTGCTGGTAAATCAACTCAACCAGAGGAAGCAGGAACAAGCACAGCCCAGATGTCCTCTGGAATGCTACTGATGCCCCCTCACATTTCATCTGCTGCCCTCGAACTCCTTTGTTTTTACTTAAAAATTCAGCATCACTGAAATGTTTCCAAACACAAACCACACTCTAGTACATTAATAGTCTTAGTCTTCAGTCATTCACTTATTAATTCTTTCTTTTATCTCAGAATGTTGTAAAAAGAGTCTATCAAGTTTTATAGTAGGTAAGATTCAGTGAATGGGTGATAATTTACCAGTATTGGTGAATTGGCTAGTGAGGGGAAACAAAACAAAAAAAAAATAAGCGAACCAGAAAGAGAGGGAAGCACCAATCGTTGCTACGGCTCAGAATTACTATGTTAAGGATTTTACTTTTTACCACATTAATCTTCACAGAAAGCTGGAGGGCATGATTATCCCAATTTTTGCTAAGAACTCACCAAGGTTCAGAAGATTAAGAAACTTTCTTCAGACCAAAGACCTAAGTAAGTATTGGAGGAAGGCTTCAAACTCAAGGTATCCCATCCAAGACCACAGGGCTTTCCACTGTCTACAGTTACCTGCTAAAAAGGATTCATTTTTTCCCTAACTTACCTCAACAGACTAATTATTATTCAATAATCACTAATTAGTGATATTTAATTCTTTTCTCCCTACAATCCTATTTAAATTCCAAAATAGTTTACAGCTATTTTTTATGCTATAATGCATGCCAAGACTATAGGTTTGCCAAGGAATGTATTCCATCATAATTAAAAAAGCAATCTCTCCTGTGTCTTTAGTCATGTGGATCAGGTCACAAGTGAATGAATCAGATGAAAACTTGAGAGTGCTCTCTAATCCTGGCAAAATGTATTTTATTTGTTTACTCTTATTCCCTCTCACAGAAAGTAAGGTTTTTAAACAAGTAGAAGTCATTAAAAAAAACAAACAAACTTTGCTTATATATACACTTTCCTTTCCTCTCACCCTACAAATAACTGCAGATACTCCAAAGTACTGTTGACAAACCATGTTTTGAAAATATATCCTTATCTCAATGTGTGTGTGTGTGCCATCTCAATAGACATTTTCAAATATTTATTTTTTGCAATCTGTGTACAGAAGATCCGGGTCCTATCCGGGTCCTATCCCTGGGTTGCAAAGGTCTCCTGGAGGAAGAAATGGCAGCCCACTCCAGTATTCTTGTGTGGACCATCCCAAGGACAAACGAGCCTCTCAGACTATAGTCCATGGGGTCACAGTGAGTCCAACACCACTGGATGACTGAGCACACAAAATATTAATACGAATCATAAAAAATCTGATAAAACTTACATTAAAATATGTGAGATGATTAAAATATAAGAACAAAAGCAATCTTGTACAGACTCTTCAAGGAATCGCAGATACACGCACATGTTACAAAGCAGTCAGATATGGTTTAGTTGAACTGCTTTTCATCAATGGAGAGAAACAAGGACCAGCCAGTTTTAACCAATTTTAGAAAAACAATTATGACTTTTTAATAAACTGTTATGGACTGAATGCCTATGCCCTCCCAAAATCCATCAAATCCTAACCCCCAATGTGACAATATTTGGAGATAAGGCCTTTATGGAAATAATTAGGGTTAAATGAAGTCATAAGGATGGAGCCCTGATTTGATAGGATTGGTTTCCTTTCAAGAAAAGATACCAGACAGTCTGCTCTCTCCCTGCCTCTGGGTGCACGCACCAAGGGAAGGGAGGGCATGGGAGGTTACAGAGAGAAAGTGTCTGGTCCTGCTACCCATAAGAAGGTGTCTCAAGACACCCTGCTGGCACCTGGATCTTTGACTTCAAGTCTCCAGAACTGTGGTGGTGGTTTAGTCACTAAGTTGTTTGATTCTTGCAACCCCATGGACTGTAGCCTGCCAGGCTCCTTTCTCCATGGGATTCTCCAGGCAAAAATACTGGAGTGGGTTGCCATTTCCTTCTCCAGGGGATCTTTCTGACCCAGGAATCAAACCTGGGTCTCCTGCACTGCAAGGAGATTCTTTATCAACTGAGTTACAAACTATGAGAAAAAAATTTCTGTTTCAGCCACCCAATCTACAATAGGGGTCTATAATAGGAGTTTGTACAGCAGACTAACACAAACGCCTTATAAAGGGTTTTTACAAGCATTTTTCAGTCTTAATTATTTTAAAATATACACAATTTGCAGACAACTGGTAGAAATGTCATTGCTGAAGCTCACGAAGATTGGTAATACAGCCTAAAGGCAGACAGCAAAAAGTGTCCCTCTGTACTGATTTCCACTTCCTCCTTTATAACAGGTCTCAGGTTTTTAGTGACTTCAACACTATCCTGAAAAGAAGTCTGTATCTTTAAATTTTCCTTGCAGCTAAGTGAAACCATTCTAAGGAAAGAATGGTATGGACCTAACAGAAGCAGAAGATATTAAGAAGTGGTGGCAAGAATACACAGAAGAACTGTACAAAAACGATATTCATAACCCAGATAATCCCAATGGTGTGATCACTCACCTAGAGCCAGACATCCTGGAATGCGAGGTCAAGTGTGCCTTAGGAAGCATCACAACGAACAAAAATAGTGGAGGTAATGGAATTTCAGTTGAGCTGTTTTAAATCCTGAAAGATGATGCTGTGAAAGTGCTGCACTCAATATGCCAGCAAATTTGGAAAACTCAGCAGTGGCCACAGAATGTAAAAGGTTACTTTACATTCCAATCCCAAAGAAAGGCAATGCCAAAGAATGCTCAAACTGCCGCACAATTGTACTCATCTCACATGCCAGTAAAGTAATGCTCAAAATTCTCCGTGCCAGGCTTCAACAGTACGTTAACCATGAACTTCCCAATGTTCAAGCTGGATTGAGAAAAGGCAGAGGAACCAGAGATCAAATTGCCAATATCCGGTGGAACATTGAAAAAGCAATAGAGTTCAAGAGAAACATCTCTTTCTGCTTTATTGACTCTGCCCAAGCCTTTGACTGTGTGGATCACAACAAATTCTTAAGGAGATGAGAATACCAGACCACCTGACCTGCCTCCTGAGAAATCTGTATGCAGATCAAGAAGCAACAGTTAGAACTAGACATGGAACAACAGACTGGTTCCAAATAGGGAAAGGAGTACTTCAAGGCTGTATATTGTCACCCTGCTTATTTAACTTATATGCAGAGTACATAATGAGAAACACTGGGCTGGATGAAGCACAAGCTGGAATCAAGATTTCCAGGAGAAATATCAGTAACCTCAAATACGCAGATGACACCACACTTACGGCAGAAAGTGAAGAACTAATGAGCGTCTTGATGAAAGTCAAAGAGGAGAGTGAAAAAGTTAGCTTAAAGATCAACATTCAGAAAACAAAGATCATGGCATCTGGTCCCATCACTTTATGGCAAATAGATGGGGAAACAGTGACAGACTATTTTGGGGGGCTCCAAAATCACTGCAGATGGTGACTGCAGCCATGAAATTAAAAGACACTTGCTCCTTGGAAGAAAAGTTGTGACAAACCTAGACAGCATATTCAAAAGCAGAGACATTACTTTACCAACAAAGGTCTACCTAGTCAAAGCTTTTGTTTTTCCAATGGTCATGTAGGGATGAAAAGTTGAACTATAAAGAAAGCTGAACGCCGAAGAATTGATGTTTTTCACCTGTGGTGTTGGAGAAGACTTTTGAGAGTCCCTTGGGCTATAAGGAGATCCTACCAGTCCATCCTCAAGGAAATAGGTCCTGAATATTCATTGGAAGAACTGATGCTGAAGCTGAAACTCCAATACTTTGGCCACCTGATGTGAAGAGCTGAGTCATTTGAAAAGACCCTGATGCTGGGAAGGATTGAAGGCGGGAGGAGAAGGGAACGACAGAGGATGAGATGGTTGGATGGCATCATCAACTCAATGGACATGGGTTTGAGTAAGCTCCGGCAGTTCGTGATGGACAGGGAGGCCTGGTATGCTGCGGTCCATGGGGTTGCAAGGAGTTGGACATGACCAAGCAACTGAACTGAATTGAACTGAACTGAAGCATTAAAGTTCTAACAATGGGTTCATGTATAGGTGAAAGGCCCAATTCCTGGATCCTGTCTTTAAAGAAAGGAGATGTGGCTTTTACTGCTCCTTCTGCTTATGTTGTGAAGGGATGCAGAAGTGATGGTAGGATACCTAGAAGCCATATTGTACGTGAAACAAAGTGTGTATTGAGGAAGGCAGAAAGACCAACAAGGTGGCAGTCCTGGAAGATAATCGGGGGGAGTGGTGTCACATCTGCCGTGGACTATACGTCCAGACCTTTGGAAGAGAGAGACATGTGTGCACACATCTTGTTGAAGTCACTATTTTGCTTACATCTCTATCTTAACTACTAAAACACATACATTCCTTTTCTTTTGTAGCAGTTTTTCCTTCACACACCATAATGACCCCCTTAAACACTGACTGAAAACTGGTCATTGTTCTGAAAAAGACTGACAAACTGTAGCCTCCCCAAATAACTAGCAGATTATTTAATTTTGCTGACATTTAAGAACAAATATTCATAAACATATGTTAGAGCTCAGGGAAAACAAGCACCACCAACAATCAATTAGGTCTTAGTCTCATCATTCTTTTGATCCCATTGAGCTTTCAGCTTGAAAAGATAAAAGGACGATTATCAAAATATTTCAGTATATTTCTAATGATAATTTTTTTACTTAATCAAACTGTAAGCTAATGAAATATATTTTTATTCACAATTCTGAAATCTAAGCAATATAACCAAACGTAAAAAAGAAAATAAAAGGCAGGTTTTCTTTGTTCTTTATTGAAAGAACTGGCATGCATTTCATTTTTTATAAAACTACAGGCCTTTCAGAGTCAATGCCTATTGGGAATATATTTTAAACTCATGCCAGATTTGCCCTTTTGCTTACGAGAAAGACTACAGCAGTAGTGACATCACTTTTCTAACGCTGAAAACTCCTTCGAAGTCAGTAGTAAACGCTGCGACCTCATTTGTTATACTTTGTTCACAGAAGCAGAAGTGACAGAACTAGCCTTGAAAATTGCTTTGATAAATGTTATTCCTTTGGGATGAAACGTTCCTGAACCCTTTTCTGCTTTACTGATCTCTTTCATGCAATCCCTTTGACAAAGACGAGATTCACCATTGTGCACTAGGCCTGTTTCCATTCTTAGGAGATTCTGGTTAAACTTGTCTGGTTCCTTTCCAAATATGCTCCACTGCTTAGGGAGCAGTCTCTCGTTCTCTAAAGAATAAGAGCCATTAATGTAGATGAAGAACACAGCATTGGTGTAAAATGATGTGGAGAGTACACAATGAATGTGTCTGAGCAGTTTTTAGTTTTGTAATCCCATCACTCATATAAACAATCTTTAATTTTTCAGATGGATTTCCTTAAAAAAAAAAAAAAAGAAAAAAAATCTTCATTGGTATGTTTTAAAAGGAGCTTAAGAGTTTTAAGAGTTTTAGAAAAGGCAGCGGAACCAGAAATCAAATTGCCAACATCTGCTGGATCATCGAAAAAGCAAGAGAGTTCCATGAAAACATCTATTTCTGCTTTATTGACTAAGCCAAAGCCTTTGACTGTGTGGATCATAATAAACTGTGGAAAATTCTGAAAGAGATGGGAATACCAGACCACCTGATCTGCCTCTTGAGAAATTTGTATGCATGTCAGAAAGCAACAGTTAGATCTGGACATGCAACAACAGACTGATTCCCAATAGGAAAAGGAATTAGTCAAGGCTATATATTGTCACCCTGTTTATTTAACTTATATGCAGAGTACATCATGAGAAACGCTGGACTGGAAGAAACACAAGCTGGAATCAAGACTGCCGGGAGAAATATCAGTAACCTCAGATATGTAGATGACACCACCCTTATGGCAGAAAGTGAAGAGGAACTAAAGAGCCTCTTGATGAAAGTGAAAGTGGAGAGTGAAAAAGTTGGCTTAAAGCTCAACATTCAGAAAACGAAAATCATGGCATCTGGTCCCATCACTTCATGGGAAATAGATGGGGAAACAGTGGAAACAGTGTCAGACTTTATTTTTCTGGACTCCAAAATCACTGCAGATGGTGACTGCAGCCATGAAATTAAAAGATGCTTCCTCATTGGAAGGAAAGTTATGACCAACCTAGATAGCTTATTCAAAAGCAGAGACATTACTTTGGCAACAAAGGTTTGTCTAGTCAAGGGTATGGTTTTTCCAGTAGTCATGTATGGATGTGAAGTTGGACTGTGAAGAAAGCTGAGTGCTGAAGAATTGATGCTTTTGAACTGTGGTGTTGGAGAAGACTCTTGAGAGTCCCTTGGACTGCAAGGAGATCCAACCAGTCCATTGTGAAGGAAATCAGCCCTGGCATTTCTTTGGAAGGAATGATGCTAAAGCTGAAACTTCAGTACTTTTGCCACCTCATGCCAAGAGTTGACTAATTGGAAAAGATTCTGATGCTGAGAGGGATTGGGGGCAAGAGGAGAAGGGGACGACAGAGGATGAGATGGCTGGATGGCATCACCGACGTGATGGACGTGAGTCTGGGTGAACTCCAGGAGTTGGTGATGGACAGGGAGGCCTGGCATGCTGTGATTCAAGGGGTCACAAAGAGCTGGACACGACTGAACTGAACTGAACTGAAGCAATAAAATAATCAACAATGATTATTATAAGATGACTATAATTATTATAGAATAGTTAATAATTTAGTTTAAATAGCCATTGTTCAGTTCAGTTCAGTTCAGTCGCTCAGTCGTGTCCAACTCTTTACGACCCCATGAATCACAGCACGCCAGGCCTCCCTGTCCATCACCAACTCCCAGAGTTTACCCAAACTCATGTCCATCGAGTCAGTGATGCCAGTGATCCAGCCATCTCATCCTCTGTCGTCTCCTTCTCCTCCTGCCCCCAATCCCTCCCAGCATCAGGATCTTTTCCAATGAGTCAACTCTTCACATGAGGTAGCCAAAGTATTGGAGTTTCAGCTTCAGCATCAGTCCTTCCAATCAACACCCAGGACTGATCTCCTTTAGGATGGACTGGTTTGATCTCCTTGCAGACCAAGGGACTCTCAAGAGTCTTCTCCAATACAACAGTTCAAAAGCATCAATTCTTCAGCACTCAGCTTTCTTCACAGTCCAACTCTCACATCCATACATGACCACAGGAAAAACCATAGCCTTGACTAGACGGACCTTTGTTGGCAAAGTAATGGCTCTGCTTTTCAATATGCTGTCTAGGTTGGTCATAACTTTTCTTCCAAGGAGTAAGCATCTTTTAATTTCATGGCTGCAATCACCATCTGCAGTGATTTTGGAGCCCCCCAAAAATAAAGTCTGACACTGTTTCCACTGTTTCCCCATCTATTTCCCATGAAGTGATGGGACCAGATGCCACGATTTTCGTTTTCTGAATGTTGAGCTTTAAGCCAGCTTTTTCACTCTCCACTTTCACTTTCATCAAGAGGTTTTTTAGTTCCTCTTCACTTTCTGCCATAAGGGTGGTGTCATCTGCATATCTGAGGTTATTGGTATTTCTCCCAGAAATCTTAATTCCAGTTTGTGCTTATTCTAGCCCAGCGTTTCTCATGATGTACTCTGCATAGAAGTTAAATAAGCAGGGTGATAATATACAGCCTTGACATACTCCTTTCTTATTTGGAACCAGTCTGTTGTTCCATGTCCAGTTCTAACTGTTGCTTCCTGACCTGCATATAGGTTTGTCAAGAGGCAGGTCAGGTGGTCTGGTATTCCCATCTCTTTCAGAATTTTCCACAGTTTATTGTGATCCACACAGTCAAAGGCTTTGGCATAGTCAATAAAGCAGAAATAGATGTTTTTCTGGAACTCTCTTGCTTTTTTCATGATCCAGCAGATGTTGGCAAGTTGATCTCTGGTTCCTCTGCCTTTTCTAAAACCAGGTTGAACATCTGGAAGTTCACAGTTCACATATTGTTGAAGCCTGGCTTGGAGAATTTTGAGCATTACTTTACTAGTGTGTGAGATGAGTGCAATTGTGCAGTAGTTTGAGCATTCTTTGGCATTGCCTTTCTTTGGGATTGGAATGAAAACTGTCTTTTGACAGTCCTGTGGCCACTGCTGAGTTTTCCAAATTTGCTGGCATATTGAGTGCAGCACTTTCACAACATCATCTTTCAGGATTTGAAATAGCTCAACTGGAATTCCATCACCTCCACTAGCTTTGTTCGTAATGATGCTTTCTAAGGCCCACTTGACTTCACATTCCAGGATGTCTGGCTCTAGGTGAGTGATCATACCACGTGATTATCTTGGTTGTGAAGACCTTTTTTGTACAGTTCTTCTGTGTATTCTTGCCACCTGTTCTTAGTATCTTCTCCTTCTATTAGGTCCATACCATTTCTGTCCTTTATCGAGCCCATCTTTGCATGAAATATTCCCTTGGTATCTCTAATTTTCTTGAAGAGATTTCTAGTCTTTCCCATTCCATTGTTTTCCTCTATTTCTTTGCATTGATCACTGATCGCTGAGCCATTGTAGTGAGTAGCTATTTTATTGGTTGGTGCACAATTTTAGGGAAAAAAATCCTAGATTTAAAAAATAAGATTACTAAAATAACAGCACTATTTTCTAAAAACAAGCAACCCTTTTAAAACATGGGATGATAAAGACTTGAAAATCATGGAGAGTTTGTCCTGGAATACGTTTGGGAAGAAGCTTAACAACTCTCAGTCTTAAAGGAATGGAGTTGAACTGTACAACAAAGTAGCCGCTAACCACGTGGTATGTAATGAAAGCTGGGGAGGAGATAAAAGGTTGGGGGAGGACATGGAGCTCGTCTCTCCCCATAAATGCATCAGAATACATCTACAAACGAAACATTTCTCACTGAGCACTGCTGAACACTAGCAGAGGACATCAGACTTCTAGAAGCACAGGAAGGATCCCTGCCTAATTGGGTAGGATGCAAGAAGGGAAAAGGAAGAGGAGAAGCAGCAGGATGGGACATGTGCCCGTGGGCGAGAAATGAAGGTAAGGAGATGTTCCCGTGCCTGGGAAGTACCCTCGACCGTCAGGAGGGTCAGTGGAGACAGAAGGGGCCCTTCAGGCGTGATAGGAGGGGAGAGCAGCAACCGGTCTATGCAGGAGGACCGAGGAAGACCTACGCAGGCTGTCTGTGAGCCGCAGTCCATGTGACCTGGCCTGGGGGTGTGTTCCCCCATGCAGACTGGGGCTGGGGCCTGGGACACGGGGTTTGGAGAGCAGACCTGGGGACCGGGCTACTGCTGGCAGTGAGGAGACTGCCTGCGGGGTGGGAGTGAGGAAGCCTGAAACTGGGAGTGCTTGCAAGGAGACCCAGACCATCTCAGAAGGGAGGCACCAAAGCTGTGATGCGCAAGGGGCTCGGCCCCTGTCGCAGCCTCTCTGCCCATTTTGCTGACCCTATTTACAGAACAGAAACCGAGTCACAGATGCAGAACACAAACGCAGGTATCAGGGAGGAAAGCGGGGAGAGGGATAAAATGGGAGATTGGGATTGACATATATACACTGCTATATATAAAGCCGATAACTAGCAAGGA
Source organism: Bos indicus (assembly GCF_029378745.1). Lineage (NCBI taxonomy): Eukaryota > Metazoa > Chordata > Mammalia > Artiodactyla > Bovidae > Bos > Bos indicus. The sequence continues at coordinate 5,288,473 of NC_091765.1, forward strand.
CCTACTCTATAGCACAGGGAACTATACTCAGTACTCTGTGATGGCCTATAAGGGAAAAGAACCAAAAGTTTTAAGAGTGGACATATATGTATATATACAACTGCTTCACTTTGCTGTACAGCAGAAGCTAACACAACACAGGAAATCAACTTCACCAAAAAAATTTTTTTAAAGTAAAGTTGCTTATGCCTTAAATCATCTCATAAAAATGAATTTATAATTTTCTGCTGTTGTTTGGCTCAACTCCACCTACATTTGCTTTACCTCTGTGAGGAAAAATGGGCCCTTGTTCACCACCAGCAGCTATAAGAGGAAAATGTTATTTTTCTTTGTTTCTTGATGTTTTAAAATTGTACTTGCAGGCATATTCTACTGTAAAAACATTTGTAGTTTGGCTTTTGTTTATTTTGATGCATATACCTGGTATATGCAAAAGCCCAAGTAAATCACTACCCAAATTTCCTGTATAATTCCTATTGAATATTAAAGCAAAATAATTGATTAAAATAAAAAATAAGCCTGGAAAGTCCTATGGACAGAGAAACCTGCTGGGCTACAGTCCATGTAGTTACAAAGAATCAGACACGACTGAACAATCTAACAACAACAATAAAATTAAAGTTAAATAAAGTTATGAATCCTCAAGCACATTAGCTATACCTGAAGCTCAAAAGCTACAAGTGGCTAGTGGCAAGTACTGGAACATACAGAATTTTCCATCGTTGTGGAAAGTATCTTGGGTCATCACTTGTCTAGTGTCTATTAGACTATATTTATGTCAGGTATAGATTATCATCACAGCCTTCTTATTTATTGTCTTCCTTGCGGGATCTCTCCTTTAAATAAATTATAAAGTCAGACTAATTTTACCTATGTATTGCTTTGTATATAGACTAATTAATTTTTAGAAATTCTACTGTCTAGTAATAAATGTCATAACTTTAAATACCCAATTATTAAAGCTCTTTTCAATAGACCACTGTAACTTCTCTAAATTTACCACTTTTTGTTTCCAAAATGTTGTAATCAACAAAACACTGATGCATGCATGTGTGGTTCTCTTGAAACACCAGATTCATTCTGAACTCCAATTTTTCTTATAGAAAGAATTTCCTCTTCACCTTCCTCACATGTTTACCTAAATCCTGGGCACCTTTTTACCCTTACCTTTCCATGAATTCTCGGCAACTCTCCTGGCCTTCCGTGAACTCCATCTGTTCTTTCACTCAGAACTCCTGTTGTATGTCTGAGACTGAAGGGGGCTTCCTAGTACTAATATTTGCCGTGTCCGGTGGTTGGTGGCGTGTACATGAAGCTCAGTGCTGAGCGTTTGAGAGAGCTGGGGGAGGGTGATAGGTCAAATGGCAATCAACACCAGGAGACAGGGGAGTACGGCAAACAAGCCACAGGTCTGCCAAGGCTTCTCTGGAGTGTGAATCCCTAAGGATTCATTTTGTATACTTCTCTTATCATGCTCTCCCTTCTCATCCTTGCCTATTTGAATGTGACTTTTTTTCCCCAAGGTTCAGATCATACTCAGTTCATCTTGGTGAAACCCCAGAAAGATCTTGAGCATCCTGTTTTTTATGAGTTTCCTTTAAAAAGATCATACATTGTCCAAAAGCAATGATTTCACCTTTTCACTGAGCCTAGACCCTTGCAATATTAAGATAAAATTCTCATCATACATTTTGTTAAAGGAAAAAACACAGCTGTTACAGTTGCCATGATGTATTATTTTCTTTGAAATGGTATTAGTGAAAGTGAAAGCCACTCAGTCATGTCCGTTTTTTGTGACCACATGTCACAGTCCTTGGAATTCTCCAGGTCAGAAATTGGAGTGGGTCGCCTTTCCCTTCTCTAGGGGATCTTCCCAACCCAGGGATCAAACCCAGGTCTCCTGCATTGCAGCCGAAGTCTTTACCACCTGAGCCACCAGGGAAGGCAATACAGGATATCACTGTAAGGAGATAAAAATTTTGATTTGAAGTAACTTGAATTTTCCTTATCTTGAGCTTTTATTCAAATTTAACCCTATCACTTTATTTCATGAATATATGCTTTAAAAAATTTCCAGATCTGGGCTGGAAATTTTCATTTGATAATTTAAATGAGAAATTTTAGACTTAGCGCTTGATATAAAAATATTTTATCATGAAAATCCAGATATCATTTTGACAAACATTTGGATTTCTGAAGATTTTAAAGTAAAAGAACTTATATTCAACATCAAGTTCAGTTTATCTACTAATAACTTTATAGAAATTATATTTGGCTGTATTAAAAACCAACCAATTGCTTCTATTTGTGATTAATTCCTAGATTTTAAGTGAAAACTAAAAGATTACCAGTTGCTCACATCCAAATGTAAGAAAAACTCAGCATTAATGTAAACATTCATTATGGGATTGTATTGGTCATTCATCTTATTTACCTTTTAGTTTTCTGGAAATCCCCAGCACTGAGTTTTCCCAAAAGTACTCAATAACTGTTGAAGGAATTAGCTGCAGATCTGCTGCTTTATTTTCCTGACCACCAAAAATGACAAATAGTAGCTCTAAATACCATGATGCCCATTGCTCACAAAATGTTGCTTGGCTATTTTGTTCAGAATGCATCTCTATTCATTACTGAGAGCAGCAGTGTGTAGAGAGCAAAAACGAAAAACAACACACATTTAATAAATAGCACTGACATATATGCTGTGTATATTTAATTTTATAATGGTGGTTCCTCTGTAGCGTACCTAAATAAACAAATATGTAGACAGATATATAGGTGTACAGGGCTTTCCTGGTGGCTCAGTCAGTGAAGAATCTGCCTGCAATGCAAGAATCTGCCTGTAATGCAGGAGACATGAGTTCAATCCCTGGGTCAAGAAGGCCCCCTGAAGAAGGAAATGGCAACCCACTCCAGTATTCTTGCCAGGAAAATCACATGGACAGAGGAGCCTGACAGGCTACCCTCGATGGGGTTGCAAATTAGTGACTAAACCACCACATTGATATACAGAGTATATAGTGGGAGAGTATAATTGTAAAATAGTGTTTTTTTGTGAAAGTGGTTTAAAATTTGTTTTAGGGACATGTTATTGCGCAACATGCTTCCACAGGCAACACTAAGTCTTTCAAAATTCGTCATTCTCTTTTCTTCTCAAGCAAGTGAAATAACAAGTCTTGTTTGTTGTTGCTTAGTTGCTAAGTCATGTCTTACTCTTTTGTAACCCTATGGACTGTAGCCCTCCAGGCTCTCTGACCATGGGATTTCACAAGCAAGAATACTGGAGTGGGTTGCCATTTCCTTTCCCAGGGATCTTCCTGAACACTCTATTCTTTTCTATTCTTCTAACTGTGGAAGAAGCAGCAAATAAATGATATAATTTTAGGTAGTAGTGAGAGCCATGATGGACAACAAAGAACAAAGGAATGAAGGTTATTTGTCTTTGGACGGTTTGGAGAAAGTATTTATTTCAGACAGGCTGTGTTGGAGCAGACGACATCTCAGCAGAACCCTGGGTGAGGTGGGTAAGTAGGACAGGAGAGGGCTTGGCAAGAAGAGCATCCAAGCAGAGACGTGGAAAAACCAAAACTTCGAATTGAGAAGAAGTCCTTTGTGTTCCTTAACCAGGAAGGGGGCCAGTGTGAGCAAAGGAGAGAAGGAAAGAGCACAAGGCATGGGTGGAGACAGGGTCAGACTGTACAAAACACTGTGGGAGGGGCATGTGAGTCTGTATTTTATTCTAAATCTGACAACAATTATTTGTGCATTCTGCAACCTGATTTACAATTTTAAAAGTTCACTGTGGCTGATCTTATGCACTGTAGGGGAACAATAAGGAGGACTGGGAAACTAGTTATGACTCTTTCAAAATAGTCCAGAAGAGAGAGGATGTCTCAGAGGGCAAGGATAGGTGATGTGGAGGTAATAAGAAGTACTTGGATTTAAATCATATTTAAAAGTCAAAAGGAGCAGATCTTAAGGTGTAAATTATGGGGCTTGCAGCTGAGGAGGCAAAAACAACTTTACATGCAAAATCCTGTATCCAAATAAATCTTCCTAGATTGGAGGTTGTAAAAATTATTCAGGCCTGAGAGGTAAAGATCAAAGAGAAATCTCAGATATGTTTTAAGCAGCAGCTGCAGATGAGTTCTTTGAAAGTCCTCCAGCATTCACTTGAATCTGCAGGTTCAGTAACTTGACAAAAATAAACACACACACACAATTTTAAGTTCAGAAATATTATGTCACCTTCAAAGATAAAAGTCGCCAAATGGATTCACATAAGCCTATGTGACCTATGGGCTCCTCCCAAACCAGATAATGAATGAGTAAATATAGCAGTTTAGCTGCTAATCCTTGAATCCAGGTCTCCAGAAACAATTAGTATTTCATCCACAGACCACATAAAGAACAGACAGGTATTTTTCATGGTTAGAGCAGAGGGAGACTATAAATCCCTGGGGTAACAGTTTTTTTAAAGGGAACTATTAATCTATATACATCTATTTCTGCTGTATTGGCTATGCCAAAGCCTTTGACTGTGTGGATCACAATAAACTGTGGAAAATTCTCAAAGAGATGGGAATACCAGACAACCTGATCCGCCTCTTGAGAAATCTGTATACAGGTCAGGAAGCAACAGTTAGAACTGGACATGGAACAACAGACTGGTTCCAAATAGTAAAAAGAGTTCGTCAAGGCTGTATATTGTCACCCTGCTTATTTAACTTATATGCAGAATATATCATGAGAAACACTGGACTGGAAGAAACACAAGCTGGAATCAAGATTGCCGGGAGAAATATTAATAACCTCAGATATGCAGATGACACCACCCTTATGGCAGAAAGTGAAGAGGAACTCAAAAGCCTCTTGATGAAAGTGAAAGAGGAGAGTGAAAAAGTTGGCTTAAAGCTCAACATTCAGAAAACGAAGATCATGGCATCCGGTCCCATCACTTCATGGAAAATAGATGGGGAAACAGTGGAAACAGTGTCAGACTTTATTTTTCTGGGCTCCAAAATCACTGCAGATGGTGACTGCAGCCATGAAATTAAAAGACGCTTACTCCTTGGAAGGAAAGTTATGACCAACCTAGATAGCATATTCAAAAGCAGAGACGTTATTTTGCCAACAAAGGTCCATCTAGTCAAGGCTATGGCTTTTCCTGTGGTCATGTATGGATGTGAGAGTTGGACTGTGAAGAAGGCTGAGCGCCGAAGAATTGATGCTTTTGACCTGTGGTGTTGGAGAAGACTCTTGAGAGTCCCTTGGACGGCAAGGAGATCCAACCAGTCCATTCTGAAGGAGATCAGCCCCGGGATTTCTTTGGAAGGAATGATGTTAAAGCTGAAACTCCAGTACTTTGGCCACCTCATGCGAAGAGTTGACTCCTTGGAAAAGACTCTGATGCTGGGAGGGATTGGGGGCAGGAGGAGAAGGGGACGACAGAGGATGAGATGGCTGGATGGCATCACTGACTCAATGGACGTGAGTCTGAGTGAACTCCGGGAGTTGGTGATGGACAGGGAGGCCTGGCGTGCTGCGATTCATGGTGTTGCAAAAAGTCGGACACGACTGCGTGACTGATCTGATCTGATTAATCTATATATGCACCAAGTTTTATATGTAGAATGAACAAATTAATAGTTATTGTACAAATGTATCCTATTTAAACATATCTGGAAATCAATCAGTTAAATATATTTTTAAAATATTATTTAATAATTTGTGTCATATATTACTTGAAGATGAAACACACAAATTATAGGAATTCTGTGGTATTGGTCAAAAAAGAATATTGACTCTACTATTCAACCTGGAAAAAAAAAAATAGGCTCTGGTAGAGAGGAGTCTGAGATGTCTGAATTCTCAGCAGAAGGGAAATATAGTGGGGACAGGCAGGGAGACAAAAGGAAATGTGGTCAGCGAGGTGGAGTGGCAGCTGGTCGTTCCCACAGTCCACATGGCCCACAGAGGGGGCCTTCCAGGTGGAGCGCGTCAGTCCTATTAACCCGTTTGATACCAGTTCTGTGCCAACCACTGGGCTCCTCGCTTCCTATTTTGTACCAAGCTCCAGAATCCTACACAGGACTGGAGGACTAAAGGCTTGTGCGTTCTATGATTTAAGACAGAAACAACTGTCTAATTCTAGCAACATTTTCCAAACAGCAGTTAAACTCATTTAATAGTAACTTATTTAGAAATTTCCATAGCACCTTAGTTTTTATCTCAATCACAGAGTTCTGTCTTGAATTCATAATCTTGCCCAATAGTTTCTTAAATTTCATAAGGGCACATTCTCTTGTGAACTACAGTGCAGTTCATAGCTGTATTCTTAAGGCTAAACACAGTACTGAGAATTATGTAATGGTGTAATGTATGCACAATAAAGGTTTCACTCATTGAGCAGATATATTACAGTGCTGACTTAAGTGCTGGGGTAAAGAGATAAAAATACCATCCTTATACAGTTCATATTCCAGTGAATATTTGATGAATGATGAATGAAAAACTTTTGCATGATTCTTACTCTCATACCTACTTCTCAGGTGTGGTTTAGGATATTTAAGAGTCCCTCATTGTAAAGTAATTAGTCTCCAATTAAAATAAATAAATTTAAATTAAAAATAAAAATTAGAACTAGAAAAAAAAATAAAAAGAGTCCCTCGGTTGTTTATTGAGATTACACCTGAATAACCACATTAGAAGACTCCCCCCTCTCTGTTTTCAATAGGCCGCATAAGCTACTGACCCACCCAATGGCCATTTTCCCCTTATCACGTAGTAACCAAACCCTAGACAATGTGTCCTGGGAAATTCTGCATGCTTCACACTCACTAACGGTTGGGCATGGTCATGTAACTAAGTTCTGGCCAATGAAGTTAAACTAGAAGTTGTTAGTGGGACATCTGGAAAAAGTCTTCAAAAGGGTGTGGTCTTTTGCAAGTTCCCCTTGCTCTACATTCTTCTGCTTAATGTTTATCATGTTATGACAAATAGGAAAAAAGCTTTCAAAAATATAGAAATGGATATGATAGCATGATAGAAAAATCATTTCATATATTCAAGTTCAAAGGCAAGCTTTTAAAATTTGGGAAAACTAACAAATTTAGGCCAAAAAGAAAGGAATAAGCAGGTAAATCACAAACATAAAATTGACTAAGAGGAGGCATATACACGGTCACTCATTGACATAAAAAGCACAGGTTCTAAATGTAGTCGGACCCATGAACGAATAGCAATTACTAATTGTGTGAACCCTGGCAAACTCCTTAAGGTCTCTGTGCCTTCATTTCTTTATCTTAAAATAGTGATAATACTAGATTTATCGTAACACTTCAAGGATTAAGTTATGTAATAAGTACATGAAGTTTTTAAAATAGAGGTCAAAGATCATAAAGTGGAATTTTAAATGAAAAGGATATAATGAAAGGCAATATATTAAGAATAATAAGACAAAACTAGATGTTCAGAAATAATAAAAATTAAAGGATAGAGTGAGAAATCATACTATATATATATATGTGAGTGTACATTGATAATAAAAATGTAGCCTGCAGCCCTACCATCGAGGCTCCAGGTGACCCACCAGCTGGAGAATAATCTTTACAAAGAAGTTCTCACACTGCTGCAAAGGTTCCAGGCCCCACATTAGACTTTCCAACCTGGGGATCTGGCAAAGGGACTGGAATCCCCAAGGAATCTGACTTTGAAAGTCAGCAGAATTTGAAGACAGAACTTCCACAGTACCAGGGGAAAGAGGCACTTGGGGGTCCAAACAAAACCTTGGGTGTGCCAGGACCCAGGGGAAAGGAGCACTGGCCTCAGCCGACTGAGCTGGGCCTGCCTGTGTGTGGAGGCGCAGGTCAACAGCGGCCTGCCATGCGGTCAAGGGCGCCAGCAGCCACAGTCGTGGGAGGCAGGGGCATGTTGCCGTAGATCCTCTCGGATCTATGGTAGCTCTACCACAGAGACTGCAGGCTCCAGGACTGGGCTGCCTCAGGCCAGACAGCCAACAGGGAGGGAGTGCAATCTGACCCATGAGCAGAAAGTTGGATTAAGATTTATTGAGCGTTGTCCTGCCCACCACAGCAAGTCCCAGTTTTTTCCACAGCCAGGGCCTCCCATCAGGAAGCTTCCCTCCTCCATCAGAGGGAAGACAGAAGAAGTCAGAACTACAATCCCATGGCCTCCAGAATGCATACCATAATTACAGAAAACTAACCAAAATGATCACATGGATCATAGCCTTGTGCAAATTCAAGGAAGCAATGAGTCATGCCGTTCAGGACCACCCAAGATGGACGGGTCATAGTGGAGAGTTCTGACAGAACATGGCTCACTGGAGAAGGAAATGCAAACCACTTCAATATTCTTGCCTTGATAACCCCATGAACAGTGTGAAAAGGCAAAAAGATGGAAGATGAGCCCCCAGATCAGAAGGTATCCAATATGCTACTTGGGGAGAGCAGAGAAACACCTCCAGAAAGAATGAGGAGGCTGAGAAAGAACACACACTTGTGAATGTGTCTGGTGATGAAAGTAAAGTCTGATGCTATAAAGAACACCATTGCATAGGAACCTGGAATGTGAAGTCCATGAATCCAGGCAAATTGGAAGTGGTCAAACAGGAGATGGCAAGAGTGAACATTGACATCTTAGGAATCAGTGAACTAAAATGGACTGGAATGGGTGAATTTACTTCAGATGACCATTATATCTACTACTGTGGGCAAGAATCCCTTAGCAGAAATGGAATAACCCTCATAGTCAACAAAAGAGTTAGAAATGCAGTGCTATGCTATGCTAAGTCACTTCAGTCGTGTCCGACTCTGTGTGACCCCAGAGATGGCAGCCCACCAGGCTCCCCCATCCCTGGGATTCTCCAGGCAAGAACACTGGAGTGGGTTGCCATTTCCTTCTCCAATGCATGAAAGTGAAAAGAGAAAGTGAAGTCGCTCAGTTGTGTCCAACTCCTAGCGACCCCATGGACTGCAGCCCACCAGGCTCCTCCATCCATGGGATTTTCCAGGCAAGTGTACCGGTACTTGGGTGCAATCTCAAAAATGATAGAATGATCTTGACTCATTTCCAAAGCAAACCATTCAGCATCACAGTAATCCAAGTCTATGTCCCAATCACTAATGCTGAAGAAGCTGAAGTTGAATGCTTCACTGAAGACTTACAAGACCTCCTAGAACTAAAACCAAAAAAGAGATGTCATTTTCATTATAGGGGACTGGAATGCAAAAGTAGGCAGTCAAGAGATACCTCAGGCAACTTTTGCCTTGGAATACAAAATGAAGCAGGGCAAAGGCTAACCGTTTTGCCAAGAGAACACACTGGTCATAGCAAACACCCTCTTCCACAAACACAAGGCACGAATCCACACATGAACATCACCAGATGGTCAATACTGTAATCAGACTGATTATATTCTTTGCAGCTGAAGATGGAAAAGCTCCATACAGTTCGCAAAAACAGGACCTGGAGCTGACTGTGGCTCAGATCTGCTGCTGCTGCTGCTAAGTCGCTTCAGTCATGTCCGACTCTGTGCGACCCCATAGATGGCAGCCAACCAGGCTCCCCTGTCCCTGGGATTCTCCAGGCAAGAACACTGGAGTGGGATGCCATTTCCTTCTCCAATGCATGAAAGTGAAAAGTGAAAGTGAAGTCGCTCAGTCGTCTCAGACTCTTCGCGACCCCATGGACTGCAGCCTACCAGGCTCCTCCATCCATGGGATTTTCCAGGCATGAGTACTGGAGTGGGGTGCCATTGCCTTCTCCGGTGGCTCAGATCATGAGCTACTTATTGCAAAATTCAGGCATAAACTGAAGAAAGTAGGGGAAACCACTAGGACATTCTGTTATGACCTAAACCAAATCACTTATACAGTGGAAGTGACATACAGACTCAAGGGATTGGACCTGAAACAGTGCTTGAAGAAGTATGGACAGAGGTTCATGACACTCTACAGGAGGTGGTGACCAAAACCATACCAGAAAAAGAAATGCAAGAAGGTAAAATGGTAGTCTGAGGAGGCCTTACCAATAGCTGAGAAAAGAAGAGAAGTGAAAGGCAAAGGAGAAAAGGAAAGATACACCCGACTGGATGAAGAATTCCAAAGAATAGCAAGGAGGGACAAGAAAGCCTTCTTAAGCAAACAATGCAAAGAAATAGAGGAAAACAGTAGAATGAGAAAGACTAGAAACATCGTCAAGAAAACTGGAGACAAAAAGGAACATTTCATGCAAAGATGGGTTCAATAAAGGACAGAAAAGGCAAGGACCTAAGAGAAGCAGAAGATATTAAGAAGTGGCAAGAATACACAGAAGAACTCTACGAACAGGGTCTTAATGACCCAGATAACCACAATGGTGTGGAGCCTCATCTAGAGCCAGACATCCTGGAGTGTGAGTCAGGTGGCCATAGGAAGCGTTATGACAAACAAAGCTAGTAGAGGTGATGGAATTCCAGCTGAGCTATTTCAAATCGCAAAAGATGATGCTGTTAAAGTGCTGCACTCAGTATGCCAGCAGGAAAATTCGGCAGTGGCCACAGGACTGGAAAAGATCAATTTTGATTCCAATTCCAAAGAAGAGCAATGCCAAAGAATGTTCAAACTACCACACAATTGCGCTCATTTCACAGGCTAGCAAGGTAATACTCAAAATCCTTCAAGCTAGTCTTCATCAGTAAGTGAACCAAGAGCTTCCAGATGTACCAGCTAGATTTAGAAAAGGCAGAGGAACCGGAAATAAAATTGCTAACACAGAGAAAGCAAGAGAAACCAGAAAAAACATCTACTTCTGCTTCACTGACTACACAGCTTTTGACTGTGTGGATCATAACAAACTGTGGCAAATTCTTAAGGAGATGGGAGTATTAGACTACCTTACCTGCCCCTTGAGAAAGAATCCTGTATGCAGATCAAGAAGCAACAGTTAAAATCGGACATGAAACAATGAGCTTGTTCTACATTGGAAAAGGAGGACGTCAAGGCTGTATATTGTCAGCCTGCTTTTTTATTTTCTATGCAGAGTACATCTTGCCAAATGCTGGGCTGGATGAAGCTCAAGCTGGGATCAAGATTGCAGGGAGAAATATCAGTAATCACAGATATGCAGATGACACCACCCTTATGCTTCCTCTTCAGACAGTGGTTACACGTAAACTCACAGTCAATATGTTTGCTCCTTAGCTGCCTGAGAATAAGTGGAGAGTAATACAGTATTACTGAAAATCATAAAATTCCAGAAAATTATAGAGATACCAAGGGAACATTTCATGCAAAGGTGAGAACATTTCATGCAAAGTTGGAATGAAGGACAGAAATTTTATGGACCTAACAGAAGCAGAATATATTAAGAAGAGGAGGCAAGAATACACAGAAGAACTGTACAAAAAAAATCTTCATGACCCAGATAACCACAATGGTGTGATCACTCACCTAGAGCCAGACATTCTGGAATGTGAATTTAAGTGGGCCTTAGGAAGCATCACTATGAACAAAGCTCGTGGAGGTAATGGAATTCTAGTTGAGCTCTTTCAAAACCTAAAAGATGATGCTGTGAAAGTGCTGCACTTAATATGCCAGCAAATTTGGAAAACTCAGCAGTGGCCATGGGACTGGCAAAGGTGAGTTTTCATCGCAATGCCAAAGAAAGGCAATGCCAAAGAATGCTCAAACTACTGCACAATTGCACTCATCTCACACACTAGCTCAAAATTCTCCAAGCCAGGCTTCAACAGTACATGAACCATGAACTTCCAGACATTCAAGCTGGATTAGAAAAGACAGAGGAACCAGAGATCAAATTTTTAACATCCAGTGGAACACTGAAAAAGCAAGAGAGTTCCAGAAAGACATCTACTTCTGCTTTATTGACCATGCCAAAACCTTTGACTGTGTGGATCACAACAAACTGTGGAAAATTCTTAAAGAGATGGGAATACCAGACCACCTGACCTGCTCCTGAGAAATCTGTATGCAGATCAAGAAGTAACAGTTCCTAGGCAGGTTGATAGGGAGTCTAGGGGTCCCCAAGGAGAGAGGGATCTGGAATTCTCAAGGAGGAAGAAAGGACAAACTTTTTTTCTTTCTCCACATTCCTTAGGATTATATAACAATAATGTATCCTGCCTAAGGACAGTCTTTGGATTCAACCTTCTGTTATCTTAAAATGTTAATTATGGGAGTAGACCTGGTCTTTACAAGGATGTATCTTGCCTGAGGACAGTGTTATCTTAAAATGTAAATTATGGGAGTAGGTCTGATGAGGTCTTTACAACCTCCAGATAGTCTTTGGATTATATAACTTCATTGTTAACACTAGCAAGTGGGTACTCTTTCTGCTCCCTTCTGATGCCTATGTCAGAAGCTTTCTCTATCTCCTTTGTACTTTAATAAAACTTTATTACACACACACACACACACACACAAAAAGAAGTAACAGTTAGAACTGGACATGGAACAACAGACTGGTTCCAAATAGGAAAAGGAGTACATCAAGGCTGTATATTGTCACCCTGCTTATTTAACTTATATGAAGAGTACATCATGTGAAATATCAGGCTGGATGAAGCACACACTGGAGTCAAGAATGCCTGTGGAAATATCAATAACCTCAGATGACACCACCTTTATGGCTGAAGGTGAAGGGGAACTAAAGAGCATCTTGATGACAGTGAAAGAGGACAGTGAAAAAGTTGGATTAAAACTCAACATTCATTTTGATATTTGGCAAAACTAATACAATTATGTAAAGTTTAAAAATAAAATAAAATTAGAAAAAAAAAAGAAAAAAAAATAAACATATCTTTATACATAAAAAAAAAAAAACAAAACAAACAAAAAAAAAACTCAACATTCAGAAATTTAAGATCATGGCATCCGGTCCCATCATTTCATGGGAAATAGATGGGGAAACAGTGGAAACAGTGAGAAACTATTTTTTTGGGCTCCAAAATCACTGCAGATGGTGACTGCGGCCATGAAATTAAAAGACACTTTCTCCTTGGATGAAAAGTTAAGACCAACATAGACAGCATGTTAAAAAGCAGAGACATTACTTTTCCAACAAAGGTCCATCTAGTCAAAGCTATGGTTTTTCCAGTAGTCATGTATGGATGTGAGAGTTGAACTATAAAGAAAGCTGAGTGCCAAAGAACTGATGCTTTTGAACTGTGGTATTGGAGAAGACTCTTGAGAGTCCCTTGGACAGCAAGGAGATCAAACCAGTCCATCCTAAAGGAAATCAGTCCTGAATATTCTGAATATTCTGAATAAGCTGAAACTCCAATACTTTGGCCACCTGATGTGAAGATCTGACTCTTTGGAAAGACCTTGGTGATGGGAAAGATTGAAGGTGGGAGGAGAAGGGGACAACAGAAGATGAGATAGTTGGATGGCATCACCATTTCAATGGAATGAGTTTGAGTAAGCTCCGAGAGTTGGTGATGGACAGGGATGCCTGAAGTGCTGCAGTCCATGGGGTTGCAAAGAGTTGGACAGGACTGAGTGACTGCACTGAACTGAACTGAACCATCCTTATGGCAGAAAGCAAAGAGGAACTAAAGAGCCTCTTAATGAAAGTGAAAGAGGAGAGTGAAACAGTTGGGTTAAAACTCAACATTCCCAAAAGTAATATCATGGCATCTAGTCCTGTCACTTCATGTGAAATCGATGAGGGCAAAATGGGAACGGTGGCAGATTTTACTTTCTTGGGCTACAAAATCACTGTAGATGGTGACTGCACCGTAATTAAGAAATGCTTGCTCCTTTGAAGGAAATCTATGACAAACCTAGACAGTGTATTAAAAAGCAGAGACATCATTTTGCCAACAAGGGTCCATCTAGTAAAAGTTATGGTTTTTCCAGTAGTCATATATGGATTTGAGATTTGGAGCATAAAGAAGGCTGAGCAGTGAAGAATTGATGCTTTCCAATTGTGGTGCTGGAAAAGACTCTTGAAGACTCCCTTGGACAGCAAGGAGATCAAACCAGTCACTCTTAAAGAAAATCAACCCTGAATATTCATTGGAAGTACTGATTCTGAAGCTGAAGCTCCAATACTTTGGCCAACTGATGCAAAGAGCTGATTCATTGGGAAAAGTACTGATGCTGAGAAAGATTAAGGGCAGAAGGAGAAGGGGCAACAGAGAATGAGATGATTTGATGGCATCACAATCTCAATATACATGAGTTTGAGCAATCTCTGGGAGATAGTGAAGGATGGGTAGCTTGGAATGCTGAAGACCATAAGGGTTGTTAGAGAGCCATACGTGACTTAGCAACTGAACAACAAGAGCAAGAACAAAATAGATAATAATTTAAAAATCAAAAGATCAAAAGAAAAAAAATTAAGAAGGCAGTATACATTTCAAGACTTCATCAAATTTTACTAAGAACAAAAATGACCAATTGAGCATCATTTATCAAAAAAGTCCCTTGGTGTATAGGGAAACTGAGATGTCAGTCACTGGATAGAATCTTCCAGTGATATAAGATGAATAAGTTTGGGGATATGATTTATGCATGGTAAGTATTATTAATCCTCAATTACAGTCTTGAAAGTAATTAAGAGAATAAATCATAAATGTTCTCATCACATATACAAAAAAATTGCAGATATGTAGCAATAGCTTTGTTAATCTTATGGTGGTTAGTTTTTTAAAAAATGTATGTGTGTAACAAATCACCAAGTTGTACACATTAAATTTATAGAATGTTATATGTCAACTTTATCTCAATAATGGCCAGAGGAAAAAACCCATAGATCTCCAATTCAGTAGGCTTCCCAGTACTCCAGGATCTCTGGCCAGATGTCTCCCAGAAGAGGTAAGGGTAGAGAGCAAACCCCTTGGCCTCTTACTTTATGCCTCACACTCTTGGTTGCTTTTCACTTTAAATAATTCAGGGCAAGGCTTAAGTCCAACATCTGCCATGTGGTGTTTATTTTCCACCAGAGCAATGCCACACCCTGTACCAACTAACAACCTGCAATCCCTTTATAAAGGCACCTTTCTTGTCATGTCAAACACAATAGTGTGCTTCTGCCGAGTCTCATTATTTTTCTGGTTTGATCTTCCTTGTCTTTTTTCCTATGTCTATATGCAACTCATTTTGCCAGAGTTAGAGCATTTAGTACTCCATAGGTTGGAGTCTACCATTTTTAAAACCTTGGAAACACATTTAAGAGAAACTTCATATCCAACTTCAACATTTAAAATGTTGAGTATTTATAAACTTCAGAATTTTTTTTTTAACTTCAGAGACTACTAACCCTTGCACTTGTATCCACTTATATTTTAATCTAAGTATGGGGGATAATAATGGATTAGACACTACCCAAACTTTGGTCTGAATTTAACAAGGATGCAAGGTTTAAACAGACACACACACACAGACACAGAAGTACACAAAAACACATCATACTGAATTTCCCAGCACAAAGGATAATCTTTTTTTCAAATTTTGATTTCAGTTTGTCTTCTAATATCCCAGATCTGCAGATACCTGAAACTCTACTATGAAAGGGGTCAAGCTTTCAATGAAGCAAAGATTAGCCTGTGTTTTTTTTTTTTTTTTTTTTTTTACCCAAAATGAAAGTGTCCCTAGATCTTTAAGAAAAATATCATGTGTTGACCGTGGAAAGATAGAATGTCAAGTCTCTTGTCAAGGACAGATTGATGTGATATGAACCGGAAGAGAGATAAACATTAGCTAAACTGTAAACCTCCTGAGACAAAAGAATAAAACTCAAGTAGGCTTTGAAGTTTATACATTATTTAAGGGTTTGGGGTTTTTTGCACAAACTTGTCTCCCTTTATATGTTATCCAAAATACCAATATACTTTCCCAAAGAGATAAGAAAAATGCATACATGATGACTTTTTGAAAGCATTGGTTTCTAAGTCTCACTGATATAGACAAGGCACCTCTATGAAATTTTGTGTTTTACAAACTCCTGGTCACAGGCTGGGACTGGAAGCACTGGGAATTGACAGAGGCCCCTAAAATTACTTTCAAATGTGAATCACCCTCAGAAGTTAAAAGAATCTAACTCCAGAAACTTTCTCCAAAGGAGCATTTCCCACATATGTTACTTAAAATGCCTATTTTCATTGGATGTTTGTGGGAAAATTGGTCAAATTTAAACAGGTTTCTTGCAAAAATTTTTCCCCAGAAACTTCATTAAGCTAATGCGCATGTGATACAGAGAAAGGCATATAATATGTAAAATGATGGTTTTCTGAGGCTGATTTCCCATAAAAGATGTTTCCTGAGCCAACTGTCTCTCAGAACACTGATTGCAACAAGCATCACACTTCAGCTGGGCCAGGAAGGGTCAATCTGTGTGAAGAAAAGGCATGATTACAGAGGAGAGGATAGAAACTTCCTGAAAGGAAGGTAGGCTGGAAGAGAAAAACCTTTTTACAGGGAGCCCTAGGAAATCAGGCCCATTTCTCTATTAGAATTATGAAGCTTACAGTGGAAGCAAACGTCTCTTTACTCAGGGAATATTCTTGTCACAGCTGGCCATAGCCCTCCAGTCATGATTTGAGGCAGGATGCTATTTTGATGTGCTCACTGATCACACTTTTCGGGCCTGCCATGTCCTTTTTTGACTCTGTGGGCCTTCCTCATTCAAATTGGAGCAAAAAAATCTTCATCCGGTGAGGATTGTTATGCCATAAGTAGTAGCAAAAAAGATGAACACACTTGATTTTCTAGTTTTAAGAAAATATTGGAAGGATTCTGACCTATCTGAGAGACAACATTTCTTTATGACACTGGACCATTGAGTGAATAGACATAAAGTGAGAGATTTAGAAGCTGGAGAGGCTTTCAAAAGGACTCAGGATTCCAAGAACATCTCACAAGTTTAGGTATGGGAGAGCACAAAAGCTCTGGGTGTCTTCCCTTTCCTGGAATGGATTTAGAAAACCCTCAAGTTCCCTAAAGTCTCCCCAGTCTCGGAGGCTGCAAGGGCAGTTGTGTGAAATGGCTGCAGAAGTGTTTAGGATGAAGGCCCTGAGGCAGTCTCATCATACTTTCTGGAGCCAAGAGTGATGGATGGAGACACAGCTGAGTCAGAGAAAGCCTGCAGTGAGGGGAGAAGGAAGCACCGTTTCCTCTAAACGGAAGGCGAGTAGACCAGAGTTCGGCTCTGGCACGTGGCTGGGCAACCACGCCTGGCGTCCCCCAGGGAGTGTCCTCACCCCTCCCACACTCTTGGGATTAGTGTTAGTTTGCCTATTTGCAGGAGACAGAACCAAGCAATACAGAGATTTTGTGTTCTGGGAAGTTCACAAAGCTAATCAGTGGCCCAACTGGAGCTTGAACCTGAGTCTTCTAAACTCAGCTATGAGGATCCTTTCACTACTTCACAGTTGCCTGAGGGGGGGAAAATGATGCACTGAATTTAAAAGCTGATTTGTTTGCAATCTCATCCAGAAATTTAGCAACTGGAAGTTAAAGACTGGATTATCGAAGATGAAGGTTTGGAGAGAGAAGTCGCAGTGTCGTCCACGGGAGCAGGAGAAGGTGGTGAAGGAGAAGATGTGATGATGAGGACAGAGCTTGTGGGAAAGGCCGCAGGGAGGCAGCTACGGGAAAAGAGCCAAGCTAGGTAAAGAGGCAAGGGGACAGACGTCGATAATCACCTTGACTCGACAGGAAAGGAATTTTCTAAGTGACTGTCTACTCCTCTCAGCTTTAAAGCTAATTAAGAGTGAATCACAACAGTTCTGAGGCCTAGTGTCAGCTGCGCATTACATTTTAAACAGTTAACCCGCAAGAAAACAAATCACCTTCTCACAAAGTTTCTTTACTCTGTATATTCAATTCCTGCAAGCCTGGATATTAGACTTCCCTAATAATCCACTGATGATTTCAAGTAGTAAATCAGGAAGATAGTCAATGTTCTAGAATTAAAATAAAACATAGGAATAAGTAATGTATGAAACCATGTCTACAGTGAAGAATGCAGAAAACTATCCGGAGGAGATAAAAACCAGAAAAAAAAATTAAAAAAAAAAGAAGCAGTGTTTAGTAAGGGTACATAAACAGCCTCAGATATTCCCATAGCTCTGAATCCATTACCTAGAGTACAAATTTTAAAGATCTAAGTTATTTCTAGTGTTGTTTCAGAATCTGCATTTTAAAAAGTCTGATTAACTCTGGCAAAGAAGTCAGGAAAGTATGCAGTTCTTTTTAGAATAAATATTCATCAAAAGTATTGGCTACTTAAAGGAATATGTGAAAATAATGAGAAATTTTATTTATGTGGAGCAGTTTGATGCCAAAGTAACTCTTAATTTGCCCAGAACTTCAGGCAATAAGGATTCTTCTTGAGGTGATAGTAATGCAAAATATACATGTCTGCTAATATATCAGCACAGATTAGTGTCTCACAGCTTGGCCTCTGGAGTCAGATTTTTGGCCTGGAATCTCATATCTGATGCTCACTGATATATGACTTTGTACAAGTTTACTAACACCTCTCTGCTTTGGTTTCCCCATCCAAAAAGAGAATAATAAATATAATATTTTGTGGAGATTCATTTGAAGCACTTAATGCTCCAGACACAGCAAATCAACATCCTATACATACCTGTGGTATTAATATACCACGTGGTTTTATTAATTATAGTTTTCTTGAGGTTATCAGGAAATGTAAAGAGAATTATCTTGATTACATTTAATGAAAATATCCAGAAACCATTGCCATTTATTGTGGTTTGTCTCATAGATTATTTTGCCTTCTGTTTTAAGTAAAACAACCTTAAGAAAAATAATCCTCAATATTACAACTATTGAAGAAAAAATGAAAGACTATTCTAAATAACATATATAAGTGATTTCTGATAAATCTCTCTTAAACTTCCCTTTTTAATCTGAATCAGTCCCCTAAGAAAACCAAATGAACATAGACGTTTAAACATTTTTACACATTTCCCTTGTTACCATGTGAGCTCCTAGACACAGGTACAACATGTTATGGCATAAATTTGAGCTGTACTACACTAGGCTAGAATAACTCTGTCAGGGACTGAAGTGGAGACAGATGGAAACACAGCTAACGCAGAGACGTATGAATGAGTACACTCCCATCTGGACGGACTGCCAGGCTTTCAGAAAATGAACCCAATAGTCATTTTTAACATCATACATCTTTCCTTCTGGAAGCAATACACCAATCTGCAAATAATCTTATATTCTTTTCAGGTTTTGGAATTTAAATGGCTTTAGTTTTCTGACTCAGACAAGGACTGCTTTCCTATGGAACTGGTAACTGGGTTTTTTCCTTGGTTTCCTGCTGGTGCTGCTTCCTTTCACGCCTGTTTCATAGAGAGACAGAGATAGCTATCAACATAAACAAATTGATTCTTTCTTATCTTTGCTAGTGTTACCTTTTAATTTCATTCTAGCTTAAATACAATTCTTGAAAATATCCCCTTCATAGTTTCAAAATGCAAATGGTCCTATAGATAAACAGATGAAACAGTACCAATTAATAGTTTAGACCCGAAGATACCTTCTGAAATTTAGTGTACAGTTCTTAACATTTCGAAAATAAAGCATAATAGTTTTTCCCCCTGAGTTTCAATTATATTTGCTTTTATGATGTAAAAACTTTTAATTGAAATAATAACTAATGATCTTCTACTCTTTTTTATTACGCTTCTGAGCCAATACAACTTCCAAGTAATCAGATATCCACTATTTTTCAGGGGCATTTTATCAGATAGACACTATGTTTTTTTCTTTTTAAAAAATGTGTTTATTTTTATTGAAGGATAATTGCTTTACAGAATTTTACTGTTTTCCATCAAACCTCAACATGCAGCCATAGGTATACATATGTCCCCTCCCTTTTGAAGCTCCCTCTCATCTTCCTCCCCATCCCACCCTTCTAGATTGATACAGAGCCCCTGTTTGAATTTCCTGAGCCATACAGCAAATTCCTGTGGCCTGTCTATTTTACATATGGTAATGTAAGTTTCCATGTTACTCTTTCCATGCATCTCATCCTCTCCGCATGTCCATAAGTCTATTCTCTATGTCTGTTTCTCCATTGCTGCCTTGTAAATAAATTCTTCAGTACCATTTTTCTAGATTCCTCCTGAAGTGAAGTGAAGTGGCTCAGTCGTGTCCGACCCTTTGCCACCGCACGGACTGTAGCCATCAGGGTCCTCCGTCTACGGGATTTTCCCCGCAAGAGTGCTGGAGTGGATTGCCATTTCCTTCTCCAAGGGGATCTTCCCGACCCAGGAATCAAACCCGGGTCTCCCGTATTGCAGGCAGACGCTTTACCGTCTGAGCCACCAGGGAAGCCTTTTTAAGGGCATTCCTGAAGCAGACACCTTAGTTACACAGGCTAGTGATTCCTGGAACTGTCACTTCTCTCAAGGCAGTGTAGCTTTCTGAATAAGAGCATGGGTTTCAGAGTAACGCTGACCTGTTTCTGAACTCGAGTTTTGCTGCATATTAACTCAGCAGTCAATGGAAAGGTATCTCACCTTTGTGAATTTCAATTAGATTAAAAATTTTAATAAAATTAAGGATAATCATGCCTTTTAAAAATATATGTTATATAAGTTAAATGAGATTTACCATTCAAATATCTATTGAGTACATATTTATGTGTTGTTAAGCCCTTTTTCAGGGAATAAGGCTTATATCCCTGGTGAAGGGGATGGGAAGAGATAACCATATTTACAAATAAAAATAAGAAAATATCCGTCAGTGACAAATGTTATGAAGAAATAAAGCTGCTTAATGTGATAATAACTGGGCTACTTTAACGGGCTGGTTGGAAAACCTCCTGAGGAGAGGCTATCTGAATTGAGATCAAGAAGCAACAGGAGCACGTTATATGAAGAACTTTCTAGAGAGAAATCTTCTGGGCCGGAAGAACAGTAAAAGAAAAGATATTGAGGTGAGAAAAAGCTCTGTATTGCCAAGCTGGATCTCAAATTCCATCTCAACCACTTGCCAGGCCTGAGATTACAAGCAAAGTATTTACACTATAATGACCCTTGATTTCCTCACCTATAATCTTATGTATTATTGAGCCATTATTACAATTTTTCTTAAAGTAGAGTACATACAAATTCCCAATAAAAGGCAGTATCCATTATCATCATTATCATTTTATTATCTTTCCTAAGGTGATCCAGTGAATTTCACCCTAAAGCATACATGCATAATCCAAGTACATTTCTATGAGAAGAAACTATTTCAGTATGTAGCTGGGTAGTACTATGGTTCAAATCCATTTAGGATGAAAGGTTTTCTAAAAAATCCTTTTTCCACTCTTTTCAAGTTCTAAGAGCTTTGTGCCTTAAAGCATTATGTTTTACCACACAAGCATAGCAAGGTTAGATGCTGATTGGTGAAGGGCAAAGTGATTTATAAAGTAACTTTCATTTTTCAATGTTCTTTTCCCCCAATAAGTGAGAAAATGTCATTGGGAATGTCAGCTGGGAATAAACTAAAATATTTCAGTTGCTTGTGGGTTCCCTTACTTATTGTCTATATCCTGTATTTTGACATTTGATCAAAAGTCACATAAATCTTGGTTTGCTTCCTCTAAACCAAGTTTATTTCTTCTGTATCCTGAATTTGATCCTTCTCTCCCATACTATATTTCTTTATCACTTCTGTCACTACTGGCTCTTCTAGTGATCTACATTCCTCCACAGCTGTGTTTCAACTGGAATCATTCTCACTTTCAAACATCTTCTACACCCCCTTGGTAGTCTCTCAACATTTGGTCTCCCGATATATATACAAAGAGAAGAAATTTTATTGAAAGCTGATGGTGGCTATGTTTTTGAAAGGTTATAAGTTATCATTACTATTATAATGAACCATCAAAAATGTATGGGATGAAGCAACAGAGCTGATGTCCAAATTGCAGCTGTTTTAAAGTCAAATATATGGATATTTCTAAATATATGGAACAATATTAGTTAGATAAAGCATATGATGACATTTAACTTTCTATTTTTTATTCTGACATTTTATAATATACATTGTTTAATTACACTTTATTTGTTAAATAAACGCACTATGTGTAACATAAGAGCTAAACTTAAACTTTTCAAATTTTTATGGGTTACTTTTTGTTTGTTTTAAAGATACCTTTTAAAAGAATATAACTGAAATATATCTGAATTATAGAAACATGTGTCCACAATGAAGAAAACAGAAAGAAGAAAATGCAATGCAAATTATTATTCCCGACCTCAAGTGTATTCCCAAGCATATATTCTGGTGCCACCAACACACACACACACACTCACACACACACATATGAACTGAAGGGCTTAAGCAACAGAAGTCTTTTCCTAATTCTGGAGGCTAGACATCCAGGGTCAAGGTGGCGCAGGTTGAACCCTCCCTGAGGCCTCTCTCCTCCTCACCTTGCAGACGGCCGCCTCCTCCCTGTCCTCACAAGGCCCTTCCTCTGTGTGAACACAGCCCTGGCATCTCCATGTGTCCAAATGCCTCTCCTTATAAGGCCGCCAGATTAGATCAGCGCTCACTCTTCTTTATAACTTGATCACCTATTTAAAGGCCCTGACTAAATACAGTCACGTTCTGAGGTGGTGGGGGCTAAAACTCTGACACAGGATTTCAGGAGGGAGGGGACATAATTCAGCTCATAAAGTGGTCCACTGTTAAGCCCCAGAGAGTCTCTTTTTCTCTGTGCCTAGGGCAATCAGGGCCTTGAGGACAGGCTACTAGAAAAACAAAAGTGAAAGTGAATGTCACTCAGTCATGTCTCACTCTTTGTGACCCAATAGACTGTACAGTCCCTGGAATTTTCCAGGCCAGAATACTGGAGTGGGTAGCCTTTCTCTTCTCCAGGGGCTCTTCCCAACCCAGGGATCGAACCCAGGTCTCCCGCATTGCAGGCAGATTCTTTACCAGCCGAGCCACAAGGGAAGCCCACTAGAAAAACAAACCAACAAACAAACAAACACAAAACTCTGAGGATGACATCACGATGCCCACTGTTTATTGACGATGACAACCAGAAATGTCATTCAGACCAGAAATTCTACTATTAATCTGACAGCTGTGGTCCCTGTGCTCCATCCAACCTGGGATTTTGAAGGCTGCCTGGTCAGCTGTGTGTTTGCCAACACCATCAAGCAATTAACTCAGTTCTGACACTATCTACAGAGAGACTGCATCAGATCTCACAATAAGGGCTCAGTCTCATGACATCAGCACTCACTTCAGATGTCAATCAAAAGTCTAGGTTGTTACCTGAGCTACTGACCTATGACTACATATTGAAGGTTCCCACAACTCTCTCCTCAGGTCCAATTAGTGTACTAGACTGGCTCACAGGACTCAGAGAAATATTTACTTAAACGTTCACCCGTTTACTATGAAGGATGTTGCAAAGGATACGGATGAGCAGCCAGATGAAAAGGTAGAAAGGGAGAGGTCAAGGTCCTCAAGGGCGGGCTTCAGTCCCCGTGGACCTGGGACGTGTTCCCCTGCAGGCATGTGGGTGTCCTCACTGTGTAGGGAGCAAAGCAAATCTGTCCTTTGAAGTTCTTAGGGAAGTTCCATTACATACACTCGGTCGATTAAAGCATTTGCCATTGGTGACTGAACTAAAATTTTTCCGACGGAGGTGACACTGAAATTCTGACCATCTAGTCAAGTGGCAGTTCCCTTGGCAACCCCATCCTCTGGCTTTCTGAAAGTCTCATTAGCATAGACTCACATGTGGGCTAATAAAGCTACTAGCTATGGATAGCAAATGCCAATTTTATCACTCTTATCATTTAGGAAACTTTCAGGATTTTAGGAGCTTTGTACCAGAAAGAAGATAAAGATCAAACAATGTATTTTTTACTATAAATCCCAATTCCATCTGGTTACTTTGGATTCAGAAATATGCTTAGCTGAACTAGCCAATCCCACCTTTTGGTTAATACATTTTCCTTTATATTTGCTAATAGTAATGTGTGTATGTATGTATGTGGGTATGTATGCATGCATGTATGTGTGTATATATATATATATATGAACTAAGTCACTTTAGTCATGTTCGACTCTTTGTGACCCTATGGACTATAGCCTGCTAGTCTCTTCTGTCCATGAAATTCTCCAGGCAAGAATACTGGAGTGGCTTGCCATGCCCTCCTCCAGGGGATCTTCCTGATCCAGGAATTAAACCCAGGCCTCTTAAGTCTCCTGCATTGGCAGGCAGCTTCTTTACCACTAGCACCACCTGGGAAGCCCATGTATGTATATAAAAATATACAAAATTATGAAGTCTTATTGCCATATACTCACCTTGTCTCCTAGGCTGACCTTACAAGCTGACTCCCCAACGCAATAGATTGTGCTCTTTATTGTTTTTGTTGGTTACTGAGAGTTACCACAGTGGCCCAAAGAATAGGGTTTGTTATATGAAGACCACTAGTGGAGAGTTTGGGATCTTACTTCTTCATTCATGGAAATAAATGACAAACATTTCCTAACACATTAAAGTAAAAGTTCTTATATATCCCATGGTCATAGAAAAGTTATCTTCACTTTTACAAATGTGCCTTAGTTGAACATCCATATTGTTTGCATTTTTAACACAATATAGAAAAATTAATATTATATATTAATATATACAATTATATATTATATATGTAATTACATAATATATATAAATGTATATTATATTATATAATATTATATATAATATAATATTATATATTATATAATAATATAACACTGTGAAGAGCATTCTTTTCATATAAGTTTATATAATCTTTAATCATTAATTAAATTATTAGTAAAACTCACTCTTCAGAATTGACTCTATTAAAAGGAGTGATATATTTTTAAGGCTGTTGATACTCACTGTAAAAACCACCCTATATAAGGTGGTACTGACTTACACTTGCATTAACGTGTTGGAAAGTGTTCGAAAGCTGCTTCTCCAGATTTACCATTTATGAGTAATCTAGTGAAATGCATTATTTTAAAAAATATTTTCCATTTGGTATGTAAAAGACCAGCATCTCATTATTTTAATATACACTTCTAGTAATTAATTAGGTAACTTAGTTTTAAATATGTTTAATGTACTTCTTCTTGAATTGCCTATTCATGCCTTATGCTCATTTTACTACTGAATTATTTACCTTTTCACTGATTTACATGAACTCTTTGTATATTCAGTTCAGTCGCTCAGTCATGTCCGACTCTTTGCGACCCCATGAATTGCAGCACGCCAGGCCTCCCTGTCCATCACCAACTCCTGGAGTTCACTCAAAATCATGTCCATTGAGTCGGTGATGCCATCCAGACATCTCATCCTCTGCCATCTCCTTCTACTCCTGCTCACAATCCCTCCCAGCATCAGGGTCTTTTCCAATGAGTCAACTCTTCGCATGAGGTGGCCAAAGTACTGGAGTTTCAGCTTCAGCATCAGTCCTTCCAATGACACCCAGGACTGATCTTCTTTAGGATGGACTGGTTGGATCTCCTTGAGTCCAAAGGACTCTCAAGAGTCTTTTCCAACACCACAGTTCAAAAGCATCAATTCTTTGGTGCTCAGCTTTCTTCACAGTCCAACTCTCACATCCATACATAACTACTGGAAAAACCAGAGTCTTGACTAGACGAACCTTTATTGGCAAAGTAATGTCTCTGCTTTTGAATATGCTATCTAGGTTGGTCATAACTTTCCATCCAAGGAGTAAGCGTCTTTTAATTTCATGGCTGCAATCACCATCTGCAGTGATTTTGGAGCCCAAAAAATTAAAGTCTGATACTGTTTCCACTGTTTCCCCATCTATTTGCCATGAAGTGATGGGACCAGATGCCATGATCTTTGTTTTCTGAATGTTGATCTTTAAGCCAACTTTTTCGCTCTCCTCTTTCACTTTCATCAAGATGCTTTTTAGTTCCTCTTCCCTTTCTGCCATGAGGGTGGTATCATCTGCATATCTGAGGTTATTGATATTTCTCCCGGCAGTCTTGATTCCAGTTTGTGCTTCTTCCAGCCCAGCATTTCTCATGATGTACTCTGCATATAAGTTAAATAAGCTGGGTGACAATATACAACCTTGACATATTCCTTTTCCTATTTGGAACCAGTCTGTTGTTCCATGTCCAGTTCTAACTGTTGCTTCCTGACCTGCATATAGGTTTCTCAAGAGGCAGGTCAGGTGGTCTGGTATTCCCATCTCTTTCAGAATTTATCAATTTTTTGCACCTGATATTTTGATCATTTGAAATTTTTATTTTTGTTTCTTCCAAAATTAATGTTTTTCCTTTAAAAAAATTCAGGTTTTTCTCTTCTTCCCTAAAAGTCAGATTAATCTTTACATATGATATACACTGTCTTTTCAAACAAAATTACCTGTATTTTTCCAATTAATTGTATATGTTGCACAATCTTTATCATTTCTCCAAATTAAATACCAGCAAATACAGCAATTTGATAGTCATTTGTTGTCAGAGTTTGTGTGGCATGATTTAAGAACCGCTGAATTATATGACCTTGGGTAAAATCACATGTCCTTACAGAAACTTATTTCCTACAAAATGAGGATATTAATATTTACTTCTCAGGGCTAACGTGAGGATAAAACAATATTACGTATATGAAAACACTTCAGAGACATTCAATAAATGATAATGACTTCCAGTTTTACAGTTGTGTATTTGTTGAATTGTTTGAATTGAACATTGCTTTCCTTTCATTAGTGAATTTACTACTTAGCTTCCTTTATCTTCAGCATAATGCAGCTCACTCTCTGAAGTATTTTGAAAATTTTACATACCACCATTATGATACATAATATTACCATAAGTAAACCTATACATTATAACATGGGAAATCTTATCAGCTACCAAAACAAATATTCTAACAAATCATATTTTTATTAGAACACAGTGCTTTAATTGGTGACATTTTTCAGTTAATTGTAGTATTAATACAATTCAGAAGAGCTTAAATAATACAAGAAACATATTGGTTTTTGCAGTTAGGATGTCTGAGGACGTGGACCCCAGGCACTCAATGATTTAGTCAGGTAAAAATTGCCTTACTCTCCTCTCCACATCAGAGAAGGCAATGGCAAGCCACTCCAGTACTCTTGCCTAGAAAATCTCATGGACAGAGGAGCCTGGAAGGCTGCAGTCCATGGGGTCACTAAGAGTCGGACACGAATGAGCAACTTCACTTTCACTTTTCACTTTTGCACATTGGAGAAGGAAATGGCAACCCACTCCATTGTTCTTGCCTGGAGAATCCCAGAAACGGGGGAGCCTGGTGGGCTGCCGTCTATGGGGTTGCACAGAGTCAGACACGACTGAAGTACTTAGCAGCAGCAGCCTGTCCACATTCCTCCCCAACCCCTCCCATCATTACTTGTTTTCATCCATGTTACAGGGAATATGATTCCAGTAACTTTAGGTCACCTTTCTTCATTATTAATTCAGCTAGAACAAACACTACTTCACCAACTCTAACTCAGAAAAGTCCTAGGGAGGAAAAGAACTGCTCTCAATCACAGTGTGAGTCATACACTTAGTCTGGCTTCAATCACTGTGTCCACAGTGATTCAACAGCATGACTGGACCAGCTGGGGGGTGGGGGGGGACACATGATCAATCTCTTGACAACAGGAAGGGAACTGTGATTGGGAGTTCTACCAGAATGACAAAAACAAGGGAGAAACAGTTTCCCAAAGAAAATGTTAAAAGAGTAAGCTATCACAGAAAATGTGAATGGGAAAATCTGCTTAGTAGGATCAAAACAACCATTACCCCTAAAGAGTGTGTATTTTACCAAACCACTTTTGTCAGAAGATAACAGCAGCTGTTACAAGGAAGATTTCTTCTGTCCAGCAAAATTTATGTAAGTGTACAGAAAAGCTGACTTCATACTATCTTTCATTCATATAACAGGGGGCTTAATCTCTAGGATTATTATTCAGAGTGTTCTTATAAACATGTCTGATGATCATCCACAAAGGCATAAGAAAGGGCAATTATCTTATTTGAAATATGTCTGGCACAAAGATTAACATCAGGAGCATATACCTTAACTCTCTCAAGTCAAGTTTACTTCAGCTCCTAGAGGGTTTTTTTTTTGTTGTTGCTGTTGTTTTTTAAATGTTTATAAGTTCCTTGCAAATTTTCTGAGCAAATGATCCTTTTGTGTGCTATGTTAACGGCATAACTGACTGATAATTGCATTCATAATTATCTTTACTTTACCATGGCACTCAGTGTCTCATGAATTCAAAAACATTCAACCATGAAAAGAGACCTTTAGTGGCATATGATAGAATCTAATTTTTTCCCACCCAAAGGGCAATTTAGCAATATTGACCATTTAAAGGGCCAAATCAAATAAGATAATGAGGGATAATTCACTTTTCTCTTTGAGGCTTACCAATCCAGATTTGGACAATATGGACAACAGAACAGTGAAACCATAATTATTATTTGGCTTTCAGAGCTATATAAATGCATAATCTTCTTCAATGCTGCTTCTAAAAAAGTTCTAACATTGTTATATAATTACATTTTTCCCCTTCTCTTGGCTATTTTGGTCTTATTAAAATGTTGTTTTTTATCAAATAGCCCATACACAATTAGCTGCAATATTATCAAATAAATGAATCACAGCTGCACTGACAAATACATAAGCAGGAATACAGAATGATAAATGCAGAAACAATTCCACCTCTAGCTGGAAGAATCCTGACAGCAGTATTTATAGAATTCAACGGAGCCAATTTACCCATCAATTAAGTTGACTACATTCAAAAATGCTGACAGAAATTTGAGGATTAACTTAAATATATCCTCAGTTATATTGATCTTATGTGTCTGCCTCTGGAAAACTGAAATACAGACAGAGACAAGTCGCTTCAGTCATGTCCAACTCTGTGCGACCCCACAGACGGCAGCCCACCAGGCTCCCCCGTCCCTGGGACTCTCCAGGCAAGAACACTGGAGGGGGTTGCCATTTCCTTCTGCAAGGAAATGTCTAATAGAAACAGGATATGATATTTGGACATGGTTAAGGGTGGTCGATCTCTAAAGTAAATTTTGCGTTGTATATGCTTTGTTGATCTTATCTTATGCACCCCCCACATACATACTTATTTAAAGGCCATACTATTTTCAGACATTCAAAGAGAGATTCCTAGTTTTTTTCTGGAAGTTATATACTTAACGGGATTCCCTCATAGCTCAGTTGGTAAAGAATCTGCCTGCAATGCAGAAGAACCTGGTTTGATTCCTAGATTGGGAAGATCCCCTGGAGAAGGAAAGGCTACTCACTCCAGTGTTCTGGCCTAGAGAATTCCATTGATTGCATAGTACACAAAGTCTCAGGGAGTCAGACACGACTGAGTGACTTTCACTTCACTGTATACTTAACACCCCCTGATATACCATATATAGCTAAGTACAACTTGCTACATATTCAGTAGAGTTCAGTCGCTCAGTCGTGTCCAACTATTTGAGACCCTATGGATTGCAGCACCCCAGGCTTCTCTGTTCATCACCAACTCCTGGATCTTGCTCAAACTCATGTCCATCAAGTCAGTGATGACATCCAACCATCTCATCCTCTGTTGCCCCCTTCTCCTCACACCTTCAAACTCTGCCAGCATCAGGGTCTTTTCCAAAGAGTCAGATCTTCACATCAGGTGGCCAAAGTACTAGAGTTGCAGCTTCAACATTAGTCCTTCCAATGAACACCCAGGACTGATTTCCTTTAGGATGGACAGGTTGGATCTCCTTGCAGTCCAAGGGACTCTCAAAGTCTTCTCCAGCACCACAGGTCAAAAGCATCAATTTTTCGGTGCTCAGCTTTCTTCACAGTCCAACTCTCACATCCATACATGACCACTGGAAAAGTCATAGCCTTGACAAGACGGACCTTTGTTGGCAAAGTAATGTCTCTGCTTTTTAATATGCTGTCTACATTGGTCATAACTTTTCTTCCAAGGAGCAACTGTCTTTTAATTGCATGGCTCCAGTCACCATGTGCAGTGATTTTGGAGCCCAAAAAAATAAAGTCTGTCACTGCTTCCATTGTTTCCCCATCTATTTGCCATGAAGTGATGGGACCAGATGCCATGATCTTAATTTTCTGAATGTTGAGTCTTAATCCAACATTTTCACTCTTCTCTTTCCCTTTCATCAAGAAGCTCTTTAGTTCTTCACTTTCTGCCATAACTCTGGTGTCATCTGCATGTTATTGACATTTCTTCTGGCAATCTTGATTCCAGCTTGTGCTTCATCCAGCGTGGCATTCACATGATGTACTCTGCATATAAGTTAAATAAGCAGGGTGACAATATACAGCCTTGATGTACTCCTTTCCTGATTTGGAACCAGTCTGTTGTTCCACGTCCAGTTCTAACTCTTGCTTCTTGACCTGCATATAGATTTCTCAGGAGGGAGGTCAGGCGGTCTGGTATTCCCATCTCTTGAAGAATGTCCCATGGTTTGTTGTGATCCACACAGTCAAAGGCTTTGGCATAGTCAATAAAGCAGAAATAGATGTTTTTCTTGCTTTTTTTCAATGATCAAAAGGATGTGGGCAATTTGATCTCTGTTTCCTCTGTCTTTTCTAAATCCAGCTTCAACATCTGGAAGTTCATGTTGCATGTACTGTTGAAGCCTGGCTTGGAGAATTTTGAGCATTACTTTGCTAGTGTGTGAGATGAATGCAATTATGCGGTCATTTGAATATTCTTTGGCATTGCCTTTCTTAGGGATTCAATGAAAACTGACCTTTTCCAGTCCTGTGGCCACCACTAAGTTTTCCAAATTTGCTGGCATATTGAGTGCAGTGCTTTCACAGCACTGTCTTTTAGGATTTGAAATAGCTCAACTGGAATTCCATCACTTCCACTAGCTTTTTTCGTAGTGATGCTGCCTAAAGCCCACTTGACTTCACATTCCATGATGTCTGGCTCCAGGTGAATGATCACAGCATCCTGGTTACCTGGGTCATGATCTTTTTTGTATAGTTTTTCTGTGTATTCTTGCCATCTCTTCTTAATATCTTCTGCTTCTGTTAGGTCCATACCATTTCTGTCCTTTATCGAGCCCAGCTTTGCATGAAATGTTTCCTTGGTATTTCTAATTTTCTTGAAGAGATCTCTAGTCTTTCCCATTCTATTGTTTTCCTCTATTTCTTTGCATTGATCACTGTGGAAGGCTTTATCTCTCATTGCTATTTTTTGAAACTCTGGCTTCAAATGGGTATATCTTTCCTTTCTCCTTTGCCTTTCGCTTCTTTTCTTTTCTCAGCTATTTTGTAAGGCCTCCTCAGAAAACCATTTTACCTCTTTGTATTTCTTTTTCCTGGGGATGGTCTTGATCACTGCCTCCTGTACAATGTCACGAACCTGTGTCCACAGTTCTTCAAGCCCTCTGTCTATCATATCTAATCCCTTGAATCTATTTGTCACTTCTACCATATAATACAAAGGGATCTGATTTAGGTCATACCTGAATGGTCTAGTGGTTTTCCCTACTTTCTTCAATTTAAGTCTGAAAATTGCAATAAGGAGTTCATGATCTGATCCACAGTCAGCTCCCAGTCTTGTTTTTTGACTGTGTAGAGCTTCTCCATCTTTGGCTGCAAAGAATATAATCAATCTGATTTTGGTATTGACCATCTGGTGACGTCCATGTGTAGAGTCTTCTCTTGTTTGTTGGAAGAGGGTATTTGATATGACCAGTGCATTCTCTTGGCAAAACTCTGTTAGCCTTTTGAAGGAGGTTCACCATTATATTTTGAAGGAGGTTCTGCTATAATTTAATGGAATCTAATTCTAAGATCAAAACACAATAAAATGAAATTACATGTGAAAAAGGTAAGGCAAGGCAAATCTTTAGTAAGAACAAAAATAACAGATTTTAAATCTACTCTGTGTTTCCCAGGTGGTCAGTGATAAAGAATCTGGCTGCCAAAGCAGGAGATGTTGGTCCAATCCCTGGAAGGTGAAAATTCCCTGGAGAAGGAAATGGCAACCCAATCCAGCATTCTTGCTTGGGAAATCCCATGGACAGAGGAGCCTGGTGCATTACAGTCCATGGGGTCACAAAGAGTCAGACATGACTCAGTGACTAAACAACAACTATAGATTTACTCTGGAGGCAATGACAAGCAGAACGGACAGTATGAAAGCTGAATCAATAGTATGAATGATAAAAAGAAAACATGAATGCTGATCTATTTACTCTGAACTTGAAGAGATGGCAATCCACTCCAACACTCTTGCCTGGAAAATCCCATGGACGGAGGAGCCTGATAGGCTACAGTCCATGGGGTCGCAAAGAGTCGGACACGACTGAGCGACTTCACTTTCTTTTCTTTCTTTCCACTCTCTTCTTAAAAAAAAAAAGAGAGAAATTAAAAATGTGGAGGATAGAAAATAGAGGCTCCACAAATAGAATTCCTAAGAGAGATACAAGACCACGTGTGGTAGCTACAAGCGTTTGAGTAAATGCTTAATTGTGCTATGCACTACATTCAAATCCTGGCTCTGCCTCCTCCAAGCAGGGGCACCTAGAGCAAGTTCCTGAACTTCTGTGCCTCAACTTTCAGATCTGTAAAATGTGGATCCTTAAAATACCTGTTTCAAATGTTCCACTTGAGGACATAACAATTCTTCATACAATAAGCTGGCAATGTAGAGAGCCGTCAGTAAGTGGTAGCAATGATTACAGTTAAACTCTGAGCCAGATGTGTGTTGTTCAGTTCCTACTCTCTCACTGCCCACCACACTCTGCAGAATAAATGACAAGACAAAGACAGAAGGAAACATTCCTAAGCTGAAAAATGGAAACATTCCTTAGGAAACATTCCTAAGCTGCATCTGCAGAATGAAAAAGTGAGTTATTAACTAGGTAAAAATCAAGAAAAGTCACTCAAAAAATATATATATATATATACATACGCACATACATATATACACACACACATATATGAATGACTTTGCTACATACCTCTTACTAACATAATATTGCATATTTCAATGAAAAGAGATTCAAAATTAGATACAATTTTTTTGCTTTATTTTAGATTAATTAATTTATTTTAATTGGAAGCTAATTACTTCACAATATTGAAATGGTTTTTGCCATACATTGATATGGATCAGCCATAGGTGTACATGTGTTTCCCACCCTGAACCCCCCTCTCACCTGCCTCCCCTTCCCATCCCTCAGGGTTGTCCCAGTGCACCAACTTTGAGTGCCCTGTTTCATGCATCGAACTTGGACTGGTCATCTATTTCACATATGGTAATATACATGTTTCAATGCTATTCTCTCAAATTATCCCACCCTTGCTTTCTCCCACAGAGTCCAAAAGTCTGTTCTTTACATCTGTGTCTCTTTTGCTGTCTTGCATATAGGGTCATCGTTACCATCTTTCTAAATTCCATATATATGCATTAATGTATTGTATTGGTGTTTTTATTTCTGACTTACTTCACTCGTATAATAGGCTCAAGTTTCATTCACCTCATTAGAACTGATTCAAATGTATTCTTTTTAATGGCTGAGTAATATTCCATTGTGTACATGTACCACAGCTTTCTTATCCATTTGTCTGCTGATGGACATCTAGGTTGCTTCCATGTCCTGGCTATTGTAAACAGTGCTGTGACGAACACTGGGGTACACATGTCTCTTTCAGTTCTGGTTTTCTTGGTGTGTATGCCCAGCAGTGGGATTGCTAGGTCATATGGCAGTTCTATTTCCAGTTTTTTAAGGAATCTCCACACTGTTCTCCATAGTGGCTGTACTAGTTTCCATTCCCCCCAGCCATGTAAGAGGGTTCCTTTTTCTCCACACCCTCTCCAGCATTTATCACTTGTAGACTTTTGGATCGCAGCCATTCTGACTGGTGTGAAATGGTACCTCAGTGTGGTTTTGATTTGCATTTCTCTGATAATGAGTGATGTTGAGCATCTTTTCATGTGTTTGTTAGCCATCTGTGTGTCTTCTTTGGAGAAATGTCTGTTGGTTCTTTGGCCCATTTTTTGATTGGGTCATTTATTTTTCTGGTATTGAGCTACATGAGCTGCTTGTATATCATTGAGATTAATTCTTTGTCAGTTGCTTTGTTTGCTATTATTTTCTTACATTCTGAAGGCTGTCTTTTCACCTTGCTTATAGTTTCCTTCATTGTGCAAAAGCTTTTAAGTTTCATTTGGTCCCATTTGTTTATTTTTGCTTTTATTTCCATAACTCTGGGAAGTGGGTCATAGAGGATCCTGCTGTGATTTATGTCAGAGTGTTTTGCCTGTTTTCCTCTAGGAGTTTTAGAGTTTGTGATCTTACTTATAGATCTTTAATACATTTTTGAGTTTATTTTTGTGTATGGTGTTAGAAAGTTTTCTAGTTTCATTCTCTTACAGGTGGTTGACCAGTTTTCCCAGCACCACTTGTTAAACAGATTGTCTTTTCTCCATTGTATATTTTTGCCTCGTTTGTCAAAGATAAGCTGTCCATAGGTATGTGGATTTATCTCTGGGCTTTCTATTTTGTTCCATTGATCTATATTTCTGTCTTTGTGCCAGTACCATACAGTCTTGATGACTGTAGCTTTCAGGCAGGTTGATTCCTCCAGTTCCATTCTTCTTTCTCAAGACTGCTTTGGCTATTCAAGGTTTTGTGTGCGTGTGTGTGTGTGTGTGTTTTTCCATACAAATTGTGAAATTATTTGTTCTAGCTCTGTGAAAAATACCATTGGTAGCTTGATAGGGATTGCATTGAATCTATAGACTGCTTTGCGTAGTATACTCATTTTCACTACATTGATTCTTCCAATCCATGAACATGGTACATTTCTCCATCTATTTGTGTCTTCTTTGATTTCTTTCATCAATGTTTTATAGTTTTCTATATATAGGTCTTTTGTTTCTTTAGGTAGTTTATTCCTAAGTATTTTATTCTTTTCATTGCAGTGGTGAATGGAATTGTTTCCTTAATTTCTCTTTGTTTTCTCATTGTTAGTGTATAGGAATGCAAGGGATTTCTGTGTGTTAGTTTTATATCCTGCAACTTTACTATTTTCACTGATTAGCTCTAGCAATTTTCTGGTGGTGTCTTTTGGATTTTCTATGTAGAGAATCATGTCATCTGCAAAAAGTGAGAGTTCTACTTCTTCTTTTCCAATCTGGAAATCTTTTATGTTTTTTTCTTGTCTGATTGCTGAGGCTAAAACTTCAAAAATTATGTTGAATAGTAGTGGTGAGAGTGGGCACCCTGTCTTGTTCCTGACTTTAGGGGAAATGCTTTCTATTTTTCACCATTGAAGAGAATGTTTGCTGCGGGTTTATCATATATGGCTTTTATTATGTTGAGGTATGTTCCTTCTATGCCTGCTTTCTGGAGGATTTAAATGGATGTTGAATTCTGTCAAAGACTTTCTCTGCATCTATTGAGATAATCATATGGTCTTTATCTTTCAATTTGTCAATGTGGTGTATCACATTGTTTGATTTGCAAATATTAAAGAATCCTTGCATCCCTTGGATAAAGCCCACTCAAAATTAGATACATTTTGATGATTTCAAAACTGCACTGTAGCCTGCCAGGCTGCTGTGTCCATGGGATTCTCCAGGCAAGAATACTGGAGTGGGTTGCCATTTCCTTCTCCAGGGGATCTTCCTGACCCAGGAATTTAACGGAAGTCTCCTGCATTGTAGGCAGATTCTTTACCATCTGAGCTACAAGGGAAGCCCATGCAAAGAAATATATAAAGTTTAAAAAGCATAAAAGACAGAATATCTAAAACCCATACATTTTGACCTTCTTTTCACATTAGACAATTTATATAATTATTCTCTGACTTCTCTTTTTAACCTACTATATCCTGGAAAACTCCATGTCATTGTATGTTTGCTGCTAAGTCACTTCAGTCGTGTCCGACTCTGTGTGACTCCATAGACGGCAGCCCACCAGGCTCCCCTGTCCCTGGGATTCTCCAGGCAAGAACACTAGAGTGGGTTGCCATCTCCTTCTCTAATGCAGGAAAGTGAAAAGTGAAAGGAAAGTCACTCAGTCGTGTCTGATTCTTCACGACCCCATGGACTGCAGCCCACCAGGCTCCTCCGTCCATGGGATTTTCCAGGCAAGAATACTAGAGTGGGGTGCCATTGCCTTTTCCGTATTGTATGTTAGTGATCTCATTTTTAAGAATACCTATAACAGAGTTTGCCATAGTGATTTAAATATTCCCATTCATTACATTTACAAGGTGGGGGAAACATTTCATTATTTTTAATTAGGATTTGATTTAAATCTATGTTGTTAGACTACAATATAAAATTGCACTTTCTTACCTTCTTCCTTATTTTTAACTGTGTGTATTTGCTATTGATCAGTTTTGGCGACATGGTATGGAATTTGAACATAGCATTCTTAGTCATTAAAAGCAGATTAGTTTAATTGCTCCAAGATGTAGGCCATTTTGTTTGCAAATTGCATTGCACTTCTCAATGTCATCCAAAAACTGGAAGGCCATATGGCCCTCACTGAACTATTACAACAACTTCTTAGGGAAAGGGCATCTCCTACACACACACACACAAATGCATGGAAAGACTAAGGTTTTACCAAATTTTAGTAGAGAAGGATCTGTCTCTTGAGTGAGCAAGAATGGCAACCAGAAATGTGCACACACCAAGACAAAAAGAGAACTTAGAAACAGAGTTCCATCTCAGGATCTGCTGTCAGGCTATGATTCAACATTTTCCTTCAGGTGCCTTTTTTTCTGCTAAAATTGAGAATGCTAGAATTTGTTCCAAGAAAAACATTCATCTCTCATAGGACCATCTACAAATTGTCAAAATTTATAATAAGAGACCATTTCATCATCCTGCCCTTTAAATATATATATATATATCTTGGCATATGCACAACAGTTTGAAATGCCAGAAATTTTAATTTTAATTAATTTAAAAATAACTAGATTAGCAATAGCATATGTTTATTAAATGCACATTTCTGTGCCAGGAGCCATGCTAAGTCTTTCACTTGAGCTAATTTTTTAAATTCTTACTGCAAACAGATAAGGAAGGTATTGTTGCATGTCCATTTTACAGATGAGGAAACAAACTCACTAAGTACAGATAACTTGCTCTAGGGCACACAGGCAGCAAGCACAATAGCCACGTGGGTCTGATTTGAAAGTGGAGCCCTCATTATTGTAAGTTACTTTTTGAAGTACTTTTAAAAATTAAAAAAAAAAAAAAAACCTTATATGACATTTAAGAATTAAATGCTATAGAATTATAATAGTGAAATTTCTATTCTTCTGCAATAATCTGCCATTCATACCCCATTCTCACATCCCATTCTCCAGGAGTAAGCAATGTAAAGAGTATGATGTGTTTCCAGCCAGATTTTTTTCAATGCTTATATAAAATATTTGATACATATATATAATACTGTCATTTTTCTCAGAAATAGAAATACACAATATAAAATAAACTTTAAATTTCATACTTTACTTAGCCTTATATTCTTATCTTCTATGTTAGTAAATAATAACCTACACTTTTTAATGGCTGCATAATATTCCACTGAATAGATGTATCAACATTTTTATTATCAGACAACTATCAATGGTCATTTAGGCTATTTCCAGCTCTTCTACTTAAAGTCACACTCCTGTCAAGAATTGTGAAGAGTCTCTAACAGCTGAGGTACTCCAAGCTTAGGAGGTTTCAATTTTTTATAATTGCTACACCTACCAAAACTTTGCCCTGGAGGAATGCTATCTTTACTATGCTGTTCACAACCAGTAAAGCAACCCTTTGCTACTGAAGGAAATACTGTATCTTTCTATGTAGTTCACACTTTAACAAATAGTCCGGAACAAAAAGCTGTGTTTAACAAATCAGTTCAGTTCAGTTCAGTCATTCAGTCATCTCTGACTCTTTGCGACCCCACAGACTGCAGTACCCCCAGCTTCCCTGTCCATCACCAACTCCCGGAGCTTACTCAAACTCATGTCCATTGAGTTGGTGATGCCATCCAACCATCTCTCCTCTGTCATTCCCTTCTCCTCCTGCCTTCAATCTTTCCCAGCATCGGGGTCTTTTCAAATGAGTCAGTTCTTCACATCAGGTGGCCAAAGTATTGGCATTTCAGCTTCAGCATCAGGCTTTCCAATGAATATTTGTGTTTAACAAGTACTTCAGAGCAAAAAGCTGTTAATGCTTCTCCTCTGGAATGTGCAGAAACATAAGAAACTCATAGAATTGCTTCCCAATAGTACAAAGAACGTTATCTCAGTTCTTAATCACTACAGCCCAGTTCATAGTGATTTTTGCACTCCCCAAACATTACTACCTACACAGTCCACATACTTCTCTTTCAACCTTATGTTTTAAGGCATCGTGGGATATTGGAAGGAGCATGGGAAGTGTTGTAAGACATATGTAAATTCTAATCTCAACCTATTATTATATTTAGAGAGATGTGAGTTTATATTTATAGATGTTAATAATGGCTATTTTCAATTGTAGAATTTGAGGTGAATTTTAATTTATCTTAATTTTATGTATCATTTGCATGTTTAAAAACTAAGCCAGAATTATACTAAAAAAGCAGTAAGTCATTATCTTATAACAAATGAGTACAATTTTTAGATGGTAATTTATCTACTCTTCTAAAAATCTCTTTCATTTATATAGGAATTTATCCAGCAGTTTGATAATCATTATTTTTGTCAGGTCATGAAATGTAACTCAGCATGGCTTCAAATGAACAAAATGTTTTCTGAATAACAGCAAATAATTCCACTGAAAATATTGTGACAAAATTCTGTCACTATTTCTTGTGGGGGGTAAAAAAAAAAACCAAGTTATGTGATTGGTTACAAAATGCTTATTATCTTTTAAAATGAGAATCAACAGCTGTGTGAAATCACTTTCTTGTCCTAAATAATATTTGATTTCCTAATTTCAAAAGTTGACTTTTAAATAAAAACTTACTGTCCTCTCCATGCCTCTGTACTGCTTTTGAGTTCTTTTTTGAGTGTATTTAAAATGGGTTTCCAGTTATATCCCCAACCAGCATCATCATAATTTTCTTGAAATTTCAAAATGAATTGTACTTATATCATGCTGCATGTGAGTGAAATTGCTGAACACATGAATTTTAAAGACCTATAAAACTCCTGACCTCTTAGACATAAAACGGTGCTAGAACATACTGGCTTTATAGTTGCACTATTGTGCAAGAAGTCAACAGAATACTGTAGCAAAAATGATAGTGCACGCTGACAAATGAGACCAAAATTGCCAGGATGTTTTGCAGTCATATTTTGATTTGATAGAAGAAACTAGGTAAGTGCAGTGACCACAGCATTCCTCACAGAGCACTACATTCACCTCAAGAAAAATGTGCTCTACCACAAAGAAGCCTGCTATTCACAGTATCTTCTGGAAGATATGTTTAGTTTGGTAAAGTAAATGAGAATATAAATCAAAGAGCACACACAATTTGCAGCAGAAGCAGAGTGAATATGAAACACCAAGAATTTAAACTGTTTTATAAAGTGTGGCCATTTATATAATTCATTAACTCAACAAACAGTTCTCAAGGGCCAAAAATGGATCAGGAATTTGACAGACACTAGAAATTCAAGTGGGAAAACAATGAACAGAGTCTCAGCTATTATGCAGTGCATGATATGTATTTTATAGTTAGATAAACATATAAAAGGAAGATATGTAATTTCTGTTTTACTACATCACTGAAAATGATGGTGCAATATTATTTGATGCTATATTGGAAAAGTAACTTCACTGATAATGTGCTCCATTATTGAGGAAAAAACTAAGCAGAAGACAAGGGAATTCTTATTTTCAGTTTAACAATCTGCAAAGATTTCTCTATAATGTTTTCAAAATTAAAATTCAGGTGACTATGATGAAAGTACCATAGAGAAAGAAATACAGTCTTCATCTTTCACAAAACTGAAAAGCCTCATTAAATTATTTTATCCCTCCTTTCTAACATTATGACTTACTAATGTACACAATGCTTAAATAAAATAGAATCATCTTACTATGTTGCTTTGAAGATATGAAGAAAGTACAGAGTTACATAACTTTCAAATCCTACTAATGTTTTGAGAACAAAACATTTAGTAAGAACCATCAACATGGGTAAGTAAAATTTTGGCTTTTGGAAACTTCTGGACTGATATGAAATGCTGATCATCATTAACACTCCAAACTTCTTTTCTAGGTAATCTTCCAAGGCTAAGGAGAATTTTCATGTAAACTAGACAAATTATATCATATTGTGCCTAATTTAAGAATGGTTCACTCAAAGTCAAATCATAACATGACTATTACAATAATTCACGGTGCTCAGTTCTTCTTTCTAGTTTGGCTTCTCTGAAGACCTGGCTGTGAACAAACGTACTCCAGCCAAGTCTGTATGTTATGCTGAGATTTTCATGAACTAAGATTCCTGCTTTCCTTCCATTTCCATGGCACGATCCTTCTGAGGCAAAGAATGTTTATGGGGAAAGATTACCTCACTGAGTGCACTTTCTCTCCACTCTCTTCACACATACTTTTTTTTTCCCAGAATACTTTTAAAAATTATATTTTTGGTTCAGATGAGGAACAGATATGTTACTGAAGAATGTGGATTTTATACGTCTAGATACTACTCCCAAGATTTCTTTATTTTCTTGATTCTGTTATACTCTCATCTCTTAAAGGACTCTGAAATGTTCTAGGATCACTTTTTAAATTTCTTCCATGCTTAGGTATAATCTATGATGACAAGGACCTTATTTTCTTACATACTAGTGTATACACATACTAACTTTACCTCTGTAAAGCATTTAAGATGTTAGCAGAGAGAGTATTAACTAAACCAAAATGAGAGTTCAGTAAGGGAGAGTATCCTTAACGTGGAGATGTTTTTCAAGGCAAGTAGTCTAGGTTCAGAAAGGCTGGGCTGGTTTGCTGACACTGTGATCAATAGTACAGAACTGTAGCTATTACTTCACATATCACAATTATATCCAACTAGGGGAGTAATGATGTTGAATAAGGCATACTCAGGCTCTGCATCTGATTTTCAATATCCACTAAAGGTATGAACATGAGCAAGTTTTTCAAATTTCTTTAAATGAGTTTCATCATCTGAAAAATTATATAATAAGATTTCTGATTTACTAGTATTTATTGCATATTAGCTAATACATGTAAAAATGCTTGCCATAGTACCTGTGGCTATTCAGTAAATATTAATTATTATCAATAATTATACATTTGCATTGCATACAATCACTTCGTTTTATATATTTACATCTTTGTATGTCAGAGGAACCAGAGATCAAATTGCCAACATCCGCTGGATCATGGAAAAAGCAAGAGAGTTCCAGAAAAACATCTATTTCTGCTTTATTGACTATGCCAAAGCCTTTGACTGTGTGGATCACAATAAACTGTGGAAAATTCTGAAAGAGATGGGAATACAAGACAACCTGACCTGCCTCTTGAGAAATTTGTATGCAGGTCAGGAAGCAACAGTTAGAACTGGACATGGAACAACAGACCGGTTCCAAATAGGAAAAGGAGTCTATTCCTATTTGGAACCAATAGCAATATTGGAATAGTAAATAAACAGGGTGACAATATACAGCCAATATTAAACAAACAGGGTGACAATCATCAAACCTGTATATTGTCATCCTGTTTATTTAACTTATATGCAGAGTACATCATGAGAAACACTGGACTGGAAGAAACACACACTGGAATCAAGATTGCCGGGAGAAATATCAATAACCTCAGATATGCAGATGATACCACCCTTATGGCAGAAAGTGAAGAGGAACTAAAAAGCCTCTTGATGAAAGTGAAAGTGGAGAGTGAAAAAGTTGGCTAAAAGCTCAACATTCAGAAAATGAAGATCATGGCATCCGGTCCCATCACTTCATGGCAAATAGATGGGGAAACAGTGGAAACAGTGTCAGACTTTATTTTTCTGAGCTCCACAATCACTGCAGATGGTGACTGCAGCCATGAAATTAAAAGATGCTTACTCCTTGGAAGGAAAGTTATGACCAACCTAGATAGCATATTCAAAAGCAGAGACATTACTTTGCCAACAAAGGTTCGTCTAGTCAAGGCTATGGTTTTTCCTGTGGTCATGTATGTATGTGAGAGTTGGACTGTGAAGAAAGCTGAGCATCAAAGAATTGATGCTTTTGACCTGTGGTGTTGGAGAAGACTCTTGAGAGTCCCTTGGACTGCAAGGAGATCCAACCAGTCCATTCTGAAGGAGATCAGCCCTGGGATTTCTTTGGAAGGAATGATGCTAAAGCTGAAACTCCAGTACTTTGGCCACCTCATGCGAAGAGTTGACTCATTGGAAAAGACTCTGATGCTGGGAGGGATTGGGGGCAAGAGGAGAAGGGGACGACAGAGGATGAGATGGCTGGATGGCGTCACTGACTCGATGGATGTGAGTCTCAGTGAACTCTGGGAGTTGGTGATGGACAGGGAGGCCTGGAGTGCTGCAATTCATGGGGTCGCAAAGAGTCGGACACAACTGAGCGACTGATCTGATCTGATGTCCAAAAAGACTGGGAAAAGGGAGGAAAGCTAAAAATAGTCTTTCCTCAGAGAAGTAATTGTTCTATAATTTGTTTGCTCTCCATTCTACAGACTTCTATCAGTGAAATTACATACTCCTATGCCTTCAACCATCACTCCAGTTCTTGCGCAAAGGACTTTATCACCAGTGAAGACCTTGCTGATTAAGTTCACAATCCATAAAAAAACTACCCATTAGACATTTATTCTTGAATGTCTCACTGCAATCCCAGATGCAGATTTTCATAATGTTTTTCTGAAAATCTGTTCTTCCTCTTGGACTCATTAACAGTCACTAAACTCTCATCACCCTACTCTTCCTCTCCTGATCCTCACACATGATCAGACCTCAGTTCCTACCAAGTCTGCCTCTTTCATCTTTGTCAACGGTACTACCCCTGGTCTCCAGCACTTTATCTTCTGTCCAGGTACTGACCATCCGCCATTCCTACGACTGCAAGAGCTTCCTAGAACATTTCCCTGCCTCCAATCTTACCTCTATCCATTATTACAAAGAATTTGCTTGAAAATTCAAAATGTTCCCTATCACCTTCAGTATAAAATCTAAAGTCCTTAGCATGACATACAACATCTGTCATCATTTAGGTTCCCTTATATCTGGAGCTTTTGCTTCTTCCCACACCATACAATACACTGTGAATTATCTGAATTACTTGAAGTTC
This sequence comes from Bos indicus, assembly GCF_029378745.1. NCBI lineage: Eukaryota > Metazoa > Chordata > Mammalia > Artiodactyla > Bovidae > Bos > Bos indicus. The sequence continues at coordinate 5,331,826 of NC_091765.1, forward strand.
ATCAAGTGTTCCCTGCTTCCTTCACATGTCCTTGAATTTTCCCAAGTTGCTTCCACTGCCTGGAATGCCGCCTGCCTCCATTTCTTTATCTAGCCAATTTCTAACTAATAAAACTTGTCTTAGACGCCTTCACCTCTAGACAACCTCCCCTGAAACTTCTCCCTACATGTGCATACAGCTCTCAGGGTTTGCATTCACTTTTTCACTTACAGTTGTGAACATGGTGACAGGTTTATTTATCTTCATTACAATTTGAGCACAAGTTTCTTGATGGCATGAAAAGTAGCTTAAACATATGCATCTGAAATGCTAATTCCCACCACAGCAACATGTATAAATGGCCATATAGTAGATCCAGTAAGTTGATTTCAATAGATGATATCCTAACCTTATTGAACCACATACCATACTTTTGCAGCCTCCTTTGTGTCTGCCGACATGACCCCCATCTTCTCCTAAAACAGACCCTAGTTTTGTATGTGGTAAAGAGAAGATAAGACACCAAGCAGACCATGTTTCCTAAAACTCCTCTGTCTTTAACAGCTGCTAACTTGAGGAACATGGCATGAAAGGAAACGAGTTACTTTTCACTTTCCTAATATTGGTCCCATCCACTAGCAAATATAATCACTTGCACTGAATTCAAGATATCAGATATTTACATTTATGGATATTTATATTTATAGATATTTTATGTCTGACTCTTTACAACCCCATGAGCCGCAGCATGCCAGGCCTCCCTGTCCATCACCAACTCCCGGAGTTTACTCAAACTCATGTCCATCAAGTCAGTGATGTCATCCAACCATCTCATCCTCTGTTGTCCCCTTCTCCTCCCACCTTCAATCTTTCCCAGTATCAGCGTCTTTTCAAATGAGTCAGCTCTTCACATCAGGTGGCCAAAGTACTGGAGTTGCAGCTTCAGCATCAGTCCTTCCAATGAATATTCTGGATTGATTTCCTTTAGGATTGACTGGTTTGATCCCCTTGATGTCCAAGGGACTCTCAAGAGTCTTCTCCAACACCACAGTTCAAAACCATCAATTCTTCCACACTCAGCTTTCTTTATAGGCCAACTCTCACATCCATACATGACTACTGGAAAAGCCATAGCCTTAACTAGATGGACCTTTGTTGGCAGAGTAATTTCTCTGCTTTTAATATGTTGTCTAGGTTTGTCATAGCTTTTCTTCCAAGGAGCAAATGTCTTTTGATTTCATGGTTCCAGTCACTATAGGCAGTGACTTTGGAGCCCCCAAAAATAAAGTCTCACTGTTTCCATTGTTTCCCCATCTATTTGCCATGAAGTGATGGGACCAAATGCCATGATCTTCATTTTTTGAATGTTGAATTTTAAGCCAGATTTTTCACTCTCCTTTTTTACTTTCATCAAGAGGCTCTGTAGTTCTTCTTCAATTTCTGCCATAAGGGAGGTGTCATCTGTTTATCTGAAGTTATTGATATTTATCCTGGCAATCTTGATTCCAGTTTGTGCTTTACCCAGCCTGGCATTCCGCATGATGCACTCTGCATATAAGTTAAATAAGCAGGGTGACAATACACAGCCTTGAGTTACTCCTTTTCCTATTTGGAACCAGTCTGTTGTTCCATGTCCAGTTCTAAGTCTTGCTTCTTGACCTGCATACAGATTTCTCAGGAGGCAGGTCAGGTAGTCTGGTATTCCCATCTCTTGAGGAATTTTCCACAGTTTGTTGTGATCCACACAGTCAAAGGCTTTGGCATAGTCAATAAAGCAGATATTTTTCTGGAACTATCTTGCTTTTTCTATGATCCAACAGATGTTGGCAATTTGATCTCTGGTTCCTCTGCCTTTTCTAAAACCAGCTTGAACATCTGGAAGTTCATGTTGCATGTACTGTTGAAGCCCGGCTTGGAGAATTTTGAGCATTATTTTGCTATTGTGTGAGATGAGTACAATTGTGTGGTAGTTTGAGTATTCTTTGGCATTATCTTTCTTCGGGATTGGAATGAAAGCTGACCATTTCCAGTCCTGTGGCCACTGCTGAGTTCTCCAAATTTGCTGGCATATTGAGTGCAACACTTATAGCACCATCTTTTAGGATTTGAAATAACTCAACTGGAATCCCATAACCTCCACTAGCTTTGTTCACAATGATGCTTTCCAAGGCCCCCTTGACTTCACATTCCAAGATGTCTGGCTCTAGCTGAATGATCACACCATCATGGTTATCTGGGTCATGAAGATCTTTTTTGTATAGTTCTTCTGTGTATTCTTGCCACCTCTTCTTTGTATCTTCTGCTTCTGTTAGGTCCATTTCTGTCCTTTATTGTGCCCATCTTTGCATGAAATTTTCCCTCAGTATCTCTAATTTTCTGAAGAGATCTTTATTCTTTCCCATTCTACTGTTTTCCTCTATTTCTTTGCATTGATCACTGAGGAAATCTTTAATATTTTATGTATATTAATTAGAAAAAAACTACAGGTCATTGAATTAAATTCAGCTGCCTCAATTTATAAATTCAGTTGTCAAACTATTACTTTCCTTTTTAAGGTTATATACAGCTTTAGAGTGATACTGAAAGTGAAAGTGTGAGTCTTCAGTCATGTCTGACTCTTTGTGACCCCCTGGACTGTAGCCCACCAGGCTCCTCTGTCCATGGGATTTCCCAGGCAAGTGTGCTGTCATATACTAACCAATGGTAGAGACGAAGTGACCTAATCCTGAGAATCCCATGAAATACTGTGGACATGGACCTGTTGTTACCTTGACTGACACATGGATGTCAGGCTCTGGATGCATCAGCAACTCATATTGAGGATCATGATTTTAGGAAACCAAGTTAGTTTCTTTTTTTTTTTTTTCACCAAGTCATATGTTTATAAAATTTAGGATCACAATAAAATGGAAGTGGGTAGAAGGTACATTCGGAAACTATTTCCTTCAATCCTAAGTACAAGGTGTGCCTCGGTTTAGGTGTGCATCCTAAGCACAATTGTGTGCACAATGCGCTTAATTGGAATATGTGTTAGAAAGCAAAATTCATCTTGCAAGTAAATGGAGGTAAATTTCCTGAGAGCCCAATCTCCCTAAATATGCACAGTTCCTGAGCGGTGAGATGAAATCATTTTCTTTGGTGGATCTGTAGTGTTTTTGTGAGTATTTGATACTGTTGATTTTATCCGTTTTATCAACATGGAGTTATTTGTCAGTGAGCCATCATCCCAGCAGGCTCAGCTCTGAGGGCAACCATTAACTTTGCCAGCGCTGTGAGGATTCTGAGCATTAGTATTCTAATGAGACACTCATGTGTCTCCTTCTATATTAAGGGTATCTTTATGCTAAACCTGCTGCTTCCATGTCTAAACTGAAGTAACAGATTAAAGAAAAATTGACCCAAAAACAGAAGCTAATTTTTTTCTGCAATGTTTTCTACAACTTGTCATTTATAATACCCAAAGTTATTTATAAAGTAGTTTATCCAATCCGTCATCAATGAGGGACCACAAAATAGTCTGCCTCTGCTTACAAACAGAAGTAATTTTTGGTGAAATATGTTCCCATTTCCTTTGCTTGTTTGAAGAGCAAGAAAATATATAGCTCTATTTGATTCCAGGAGTGTTTCAATGGCAAAATGATGAAACATTCCTGACTTTTCCCCAGCTCAGTAAAAGGTAAGACAAGCTGTGCTGTGAATACCAAAGCCTTAGGCAGACGTCCACCAAGAGGGCAAATTTGTTTTTCTTTCTTTGAAGGACTACATGTGGCTCATAAAGTACCATGAAACTAGGGGGAAATGAAGAGGAAACATTAAATCTATGGGGGAAAAGAAGACGTGTGGTATAATATATACATTACAAATCTCTTCAAAAATTTGGTCCTAGGATCTAAAACAATTAAAGCCTTTGAAAAAATGGGCATAATTTTCTTGCCCCAAAGTTACTTAACATGTCCTCTTTATTTCATGTACCACTTTTTTTCCCCTTACTTGCTAAAAAGTGATATCCTTATAGATGTAATTTGTAGAAACTGATTTAGCACTTATAAGTAGAAATATTCATTGTATTTCTTACATGTGCACATATTTAAATTTGTAGTTCCCCTTATTACCACAAAACTTGTACAAAATCAACCTATAACTACACACAAAACATTGCTAAACAATCTATGTAGTTTAAAATATAATATCTGTAGTAACCCTGAAATAACTATGATATTTTGAAATAAAATAATAATAATCTTTGGGATGGCAAAAGAGTAGCTCATGTCAGCTTGGAGTTATAAACAGCAGAGTAGGGATTTCTGAATCCTTACATATAAGAAATAGAGCTAGAATCCATCTGCCATGGCTCTTTAGTTCTCATTCTGAACTTCCAGACTATACTTAGAAACTCTCATTTTAACTAAAATTTTGGGGTTCCCCGTAGAGATCTTCAGTTGATTAGGAACATTATATGGATGTGTCCTTTGACTGAAATGCAATGCTTCGTTCTAATATCTTAATGGTTGACAAACTGGGAACGTTTTAACTGTGCGAAATGTACACTGCTTTCTAAGGCTGCTGCTTCTCCATTTTTGAGTAGTCTAGAATAAACTGTTACATAAATTTTAATAACTTCAAATTTGACAAAAGGACAAACATCCAATTAACATTTATGCTTAGGCATTTCAGAACAATCCACATCCAAAACACAGAAGCCTTGTACACTGTCATTAGAAATGTAAACTAGTACAGCCACTACAGAAAACACCGTGGCTGCTGCTGCTAAGTCGCTTCAGTCGTGTCCGACTCTGTGTGACCCCATAGACGGCAGCCCACCAGGCTCCCCCGTCCCTGGGATTCTCCAGGCAAGAACACTGGAGTGGGTTGCCATTTCCTTCTCCAATGCATGAAAGTGAAAAGTGAAAGTGAAGTCGCTCAGTCGTGTCCGACTCTTAGCGACCTCATGGACTGCAGCCCACCAGGCTTCTCCATCCATGGGATTTTCCAGGCAAGAGTACTGGAGTGGGGTGCCATTGCCTTCTCCAAACACTATGGAGGTTCCTTAAAAAATTAAAAATAGAATTACCATATAATTTAGCAGTTCATCTTCTAGGTATATATTCAGAAACAGAAACCCACTAATTTAAAAAGATACATACATGTAACACAATGTTTACAGCAATACTATTTACAATAGCCAAGATGCAAAAGCAACCCAAATTAAGAAGATGTGGCATATACACACGTGCACACTCAGAGTGGAATATTATGCAGCCATAAGAATGAAATTTGAAGCAACATGGGTGGAACTGGAGATTATCATAGTTTCAAGTGAAGTAAGTTAGGCAGAGAAAAACAAGTGTTACATGAAGTCACATATATGTGGAATCTAAAAATATCAATGAACCTATTTACAAAACAGAAACAGACTCACAGGTATTGAATATAAACTTGTGACTATCAAAGGGAAGAGGGAACCAGGAAGGGACAAATAAGGAGTATGGGATTGACAGACACTAATTACTATATATAAAATAGATAAGAAACATGAATTTACAATATAGGACAGGGAATGACAGCCATTATTTTGTACTGATCTATTAAAAGAATATGGGCTTCCCTGGTGGCTCAGTGGTAAACAGCCCACCTGCCAATGCAGGAGACACAGGTTTGATTCCTGATCAGGAAGATCTCCTGGAGAAGGAAATGGCAACCCACTCCAGTATTCTTGCCTAGGAAATCTCACTGACAGAGGAGCCTGGAGGGCTACAATGCACGGGATCACAAGAGTCAGACCTGCTGAAGCAATTGAACAGTAACTTAAAAGAATATGCAATAATACTGAATTACCATGCTCTACACCCGAAACCAACACTGCATTGTAAATCAGCATGCATCAGAAAACCCACATCCATATACATAGGTGTTCATGCATTCATCACCCCCTGGTTGAGCGCCTACCACATCCACGTGCAGTTCCTTTAGGAACTGGGAGTAAAAAGCATATTGCCTGGCCTTTAAATTTTATAGTCTCATATCAGGAGACAGCCATGTACAAATAAGCCCTAAAGTGTGATACAGGATGGAGAATTCTGACATTGCTACGTGAACCTTAAAGCCATCGAAGAATCCCACAAAGCAAAGTTCAGAAAATGAGCAATTTCTTTGACAAATTTACAAAATCAAAGTTCTGCTTTTCAGTTAAGTGTTCTATAGTAACTATGCCATACAAGTGATATCTGTGACTGTTCAATCTTATCCAGCAATGCTCGACCTTTAAATTAAAAAGAAAAATTATTTAAAATGTGCCTTATTTATTTTTCAAAGTCTTTCTTTCCAAACAAATAATCTTAAATGCCTCTATATCAAACTCAAAATGTAATAAGTCACAAGTATATTTTGAGAAAAGAATTTTAGTTCAATATGAAAATGGAGATACAAGATAATAATATGGAATATAGGTAATGCAACAGACATATTATACCACCATATTATTTCAGAAATATCTTAATATTCATGTACAATAGTGACAATTTTAAATTAAAAAGCTAGCGATATTTTAAAGTTGTTAATACACATCTTTTAAAATGAAGTAGTAAAATGATTAAAATAGATTTCTCCTATCTCATGCAGCAACTGTGATTATATGTAAATTTCTCTCTAATTAGAGAAAACAAGGGAAATGCTATAAAGATTGCTCTACTCTGGTTTATCAAATGAGTCCAGATTTTATCCAGTGCATACCATTTAATTATGTATGCAGACACTTATCTTTTCATGTTTGAATAATGCATAGGAATGGTGAGATGTTTATTTTGAGATATCAAAATGAACAGTGACTGTGCTCTGAAAACAAAGCATTTTGTTTGTTTATTTATTTATTTAAAATGTTTCTATCTCTTGAGCCCTCAGTGGGAGAATTCTGGACCTCCAAAGAGTCTCCTGATCTATATCTGCTATCATATTTCAACTCATTTGACTTTAAATGACCACTTCAAAGTAAGCTGCTTAACAAACAGTTCTTCATTTAGGTCAATAAAAGACTTTTAGATACATAAGACTTTAAAACTTTTAAAATTTAAAACTAAAACAAAGAAAAAATAAGCAAAAGGCAAGCTCTATAATCTGGAGATAAAGTTGAAAAATATATGATAAAAAAGTGACACATATAAAGAGAACATGCTAACAAATATAATGTGCCATTCTTTTACTAACAGGTATGGAGAGAATGTAGAAAATGCAGCACATTTTAGAAAAAGAATAGTAAAGATGGTTATAAATGTACAGAAAATGCTTCAACTTCATTAGAAATAGAGAATTGTAAATATACTTACATATATGTGTATTAGTATATACTGCTGCTGCGGCTGCTAAGTTGCTTCAGTCGTGTCCGACTCTGTGTGACCCCACAGATGGCAGCCCACCAGGCTCTGCCGTCCCTGGGATTCTCCAGGCAAGAACACTGGAGTGGGTTGCCATTTCCTTCTCCAATGCATTCCTATATATTATATATACTTAAATGACAAATACAGCTATATATGATGAATATTTCTATATATGATGAGCGAAGGAATGAGTGAGAGTCTCTCAGTTGTGTCCGACTCTTTGCGACCCTGTGGACCTTAGCCTATCAGGTTCCTCTAGCCCGTGGAATTCCCTAGGCAAGAATACTGAAGTGGGCTGCCATTCCCTTCTCCAGGGGATCTTGTCAACCCAGGGATCGAACCTGGGTCTCCTGTGTTACAGGCAGATTCTTTACGATCTGAGCCACTAGGGTAGCCCATCAGTACCCGTATACGTATACCCCCTTTACATATGTATACAAGAAATGTGAGCATACCGAGTTTACAGGTGAGTTTTTATACCTACTATACATATTAAGAACAATAGAAATTAGATGAAAATTCATTCTGTCCTGCTGTTCTCAGTACTTATCTCTTATCTCAAATGACAACGCATTTGAACATAATTTTGGATGAGCTTAACAAAGTGTCATTTTTGATACCAAAAAAAAATCTTTCTACTATTTGCAGCACTACTCAAATATTCACATCTAGTAATAGAGTCCTATGCTTTTCAAGATATCTAATAAATTTTTGTATGAGACAGTTATTTTGGGGATCCGATACTCAGATGATGGGGGAACAAAGAATCTGTTAAGCTACCTGCTTAACAGACAAGACAGGCAGGAAAGGCCGAAGTTCTCACAGAAAGGCAAGATTGAATTTAGGTTTGAGCTTACCTCCCCTGACTGCTCCTGTGCACGTGAGGCATGGGCAACAGGGAGACCTGGGTTAGGGTTTGTTCCAAAATTTATGAGCACATTTTCTTTATTTAAACTAATTTTCATGTGAAAATGCACTGAAATAACTATTTCTTCTAAAGTATTTATCTTAAGCATCTTGGTGCCAGAGCTGGCACGTAACAATCACTCAGAAATGGCAGTATTCATTTCCCATCTGAGATTATTTTAAATTGTCATTTCTTTTAATGCAAAAAAGGACAGATCTTAAAGAAACACTTATGTAGAGCAAAATCATAATGTGCATGCTTCAACATCCTTCATTGTTGAAATGTAAAAATAAAAGTTTTTTTTCAAACATTTTAAAATAGTTCATTACAATTTTTTAAAATTAGATTTAGTCAAAGCTGTCATTGAGACACTGAAAACAAATGTTTTCAATTTGTCTTTTTATGGAGTTATCTTAAAGCTTCACTCTGGTACAGAACCAAAGTTTAATAAAGAAAACACTTCAGATATTTCATTTTGAAAGAATTTTCTGAAAATTGATGTTTTGTTTAACTCTTCAGGAATTCAAGCTGGAAGATTGCAAGTGACATTTTTTTCAGGAAAGAGTTGCCAAGGGAATCAAATGTGTTATATGAACAATTCACATTCATTAAGTAGGTAGGTTTGTTGGGACTGATCCTGAGTAAACTTTGCTTCCGAGCTGTCTTTTCTAACTTTCTTGTTTGGAACCTCCTGCATATCAATTATTGGAGAAGGAAATGGCAACCCACTCCAGTGTTCTTGCCTGGAGAATCCCAGGGACGGGGGAGCCTGGTGGGCTGCCATCTATGGGATTGCACAGAGTCAGACACGACTGAAGTGACTTAGCAGCAGCAGCATATCAATTTCCCAGGGCTCTTCTGTGACTCCCGTGGGCATGGTGCTTGCGATTATGCTTCCTGGTTCAGATCTATCCCTTCCCCAGATGCAAACTTTTGATTCCAATTTCCTTGGGCCCTGCTTCATAATTATTTAAACACATAGACACACACACACACACACACACACACACACACACACACACGAACTAGCACAAGTCTTTCCTCTTTTGTCAATAGGATAATGTAATACTTATTTTAGTAACATTAGTATTTTAACCTCTGTGCTATGCTGTGCTTAGTCAATCAGTCCTGTCTGACTCTCTGTGACCCCATGGACTGTAGCTCACCAGGCTCCTCTGTCCATGGAAATTCTCCAGGCAAGAATACTGGAGTGCATAGCTTATCCCTTCTCCAGGGGATCTTTCCGAACCAGGAATTGAACCAGGGTCTCCTGCATGCAGGTGTATTCTTTACCAGCTGAGCTACCAGAGAAGCCCATTTTAACCTCTACTCTCACTTAATACAAAAATGTTCTTCTAAAAATTAGAACCGAGGCCTTGGATGAAGTCACTGGTGCATACGGAAGGCCTTTGATGTGTGTAATTCTATGTAAATAAAGTTGAACCTGAAGTAAAATAGAAAGTAAAAACTTATAGTCACCATAGTGTCCTGAAATAAGTTGATCAGTGTTTCCCTCCTCCTTTTCATGCTTTCCCCCCTTTCAGGTATTTGTGTTTCTCCAACATCAGTGTACCTGGGGTCTTGGTACAATAAGATACTGATTCAGCAGGTCTGGTGTGCAGTCTAAAGCTCTGAATTTCTAAGTAACTCTCAGTAATACAGCAGCTGGTGGCCTGTGGACTGTATTTTGAGTGTTACTGTGAGACATAGAATGTTTTGTGTCTGGGGAATAAGGCTTGCCTAAATATAGCAGGCTGTAAAGAATGCTTTACCTCTCAAATATTATGAAAAAAATGTCATACAAAGAAAGGAAATGGCAACCCATTCCAATATTCCTGCCTGGAGAATCCTATGGACAGAAGAGCCCAGCAGGATACAGTCCATGGGGTCACAAAGATTCAGATATACTGAGCAACTAAGCACACATATCATATGAAAGATTTAAATACCATCTACATTATGTTAATATATATAGTTTTCTCTATTTTACCCCCACGCTTCCTCAAAATATCTCATCACCACAAAGTAAAAATCTCATTTGAAATAGGTTCTTCGTGGCTTAGCCAAACAAGACTCTCCCAACTTCATTCTAACCATGTAAACTGTGTCAATTTTCTCTACACTTAGTATTTTTTTATACAGGTCAGTACATTTGTAGGAGTCCCTCTGTCTGGGGTTCACTGTCCTGACTTGCCTTTTCTGCTCCCTCTGGAAACTGCCTTCACAAATCAGATCATATTCAGCCACTTTATGCCTCATGATCTAGCACCATATTAATTAATAACCTAACATTAAAGGAAAAAAATCAGCAGAAATTTTTAGAGAAAAAAATATATCACTGCAAAAAGTAAAACCTATAATTATCTTGCTCATTAACATGTTCAGAGCAGCTAGAATTCTGATTGTCAATCAGACTTGTTTTTGTACATTGAAAAATATCTCTTCAAGCTAATGTAGAAAATTGGAGTTAAGATTCAGTAACTGATTCAATAATGACTTCCCACATCCTTTGTCAATTTCCCCTGAGATTCTTATGCAAAAACAGATATAAATCTGCAACAATGATGGAAACTAGGACTATGGATAACAGACATGCCAGATCTTAGAGGGAATTCTCAAGTACAAAGAACAGATGAAGCCCTGAGTCACAGCAACAGGGTGAGAATCTTGGAAAATGACAGTCTGTCCTGAACGCTGACCCACACATGCAGACGCTGCCCCAAGCTGAGGAAACAACCATGAAAGAAAGCAAATTTTTTCCATAGCCAGAAACATTTTTTCCCACTTGAGACCTAACTTCCAACAGCCTTTTGGGAATACAGCAAACCTACTCCAGCAGCAATTCCTTTCCTTTCTCTCCTTATGTAGTGCAGAATCTGCCTGCCTCCATGATAAATGTTAAAATTGTGAGCCATCCACGTTATCATCATAGGCTCCCTTGCACTTAAGGGTGGTCATGTAAACCTGTTCTGAACAATGAGACAGAAGGGAGCTTCCAGGGAAATTTTTTTATCTGAGATGAGATGAATCACTATCTCCCACCACTTCTTTCTTCTGCCTTTTAAACAGCTCATTTGTAAAACTGAAAGTAACCTGCTAAGGATGCTGAGCAGAAGAGAAAGAAGGAAAAGAGGTTGAGTTGCTTATTAACCTTGTGCTTCTCTCCCTCTGAGGGCTTCCCTAAGGCACTGTGTTCATTACAGCTGGAAGAGCTGATATGGTACATAACACAGGCAGAATGAAGGAGGTGTGTATTCTGTGATTTATGCATATCTGATCTTTTCTTGCTTATAGACAAAAGGATTTCAGCAATACAGTTCATGGAAAATTATACCCCCCCACCTTTTTTTTTTTTTAAATTTTCTGTCAGTCTAACCTGAGTCATAAGAGTCTTGGAGGCCTCTATGCATGAGATGCAACTGTGATGCTGGAACTATATGGAACTCCAGATAGCAGTAGAGAGAACTCTCTTTCTTCGAGTAGAGCAACCTAAGGCTGGCATCTGAGGCCTCCAGTTAAAGACAGAAGGTGCCATATCTGAAAGGAGATGTGTGGATACTCGGAGAAGGGAGCTTTCAGTTCTGTATGAGTCCGCCTCTTGGATCTGGCCTGCCAGAGTCCAGTGGACCTGTGCCTCAGTGAGCGATCAAGAGAATGCTTAAAGGGAGCCAAGGGCGTCTAGCAACCAGAAAAATGAAGAAGGCAAGGAAATAAAAATGAGCAGCTAGTAAAATAGCCACTGAAGGAGAAAGACATTTTGATTACAAAAATAATAAGAGACACTTAGCAATATTCTAATGAGACACTAAAGAGATATCCTAGGATAAAAATAATAATTTCCTAAATAAATAATCCAGTAGATAAAGCAAAGAAAAATCATCTGTGTAAGAGCTGAATTAATTGATTTAGAGATCAACTGCCTTTATATCTTTCATATTTTAGAGCAGTTATAGGCTCACAGCAAAATTGAGCAGAAGGTACAGAAATTTCGCAAATAATTCCTGACCCTTCTCATTCATATCCTCCTCAGTTATCAAAATCCCCATCAGAATGTTACATTTTGTTATAATTGATTAACCTACATTGACCAAAACAATAATTCAAAGCCCATAGTTTACATTAGGGTTCATTTTTAGTTGTACATTCTATGGATTTATACATTTATCTGCTATTATTATGATATACATAGTACAGTAGACCCTTGAGCAAGGCAGAAGGCAGTCAAAATCCACATAAGGCTATCTCTGCCTCAAAAGCAAAGGAACTGATAAATGGCTCACCCAAAGGCAGGAAGCTGAAACAGTGTGGATAGAATCAGGACTCAAACTCGAATTCTTTTGATTCTAGAGAACAAATTGTGCTCTTTAATTGAACACAAACTTTTCCATTTTCTGTGAAATGAAAATGCAGTTATATATTTATTGAAATAAATCCATGTTCAAGTGACTCATGCAGTTCAAATCCATGTTGTTCAAGGATCAACTTATTTTCATTGCCCAAAAATCTTCTGTGTTTCACCTAACTCCCCTTCTCCTTCAACTGGCAATCACTGATTTTTTTAAATTAATTTATTCATTTTAATTGGAGGATAATTGCTTTACAATATTGTGGTGGTTTTTGCCATACACAGACATGAGTCAGCCATGGGTGTACATGTGTTCCCCATCCTGAACCCCTCTGCCAACTCCCTCCCCATCCCATCCTTCAGGGTTGTCCCAGAACCACTGATCTTTTTATTGTCTCCATAGTTTTGCCTTTTCTAGAGTCATATAATAGGAATCATACAGCTTAAAGACTGGCTTCTCTCACCTAGCAATATGCAATTAAAGTTCCTTTCTTTTCATAGCCAGATAGTTAGCATTTTTTTTTTACTTGTATTTCCCTTTAGATATTAGGTGTAGCTGTTTTGTAGATATGCTTTGCAAGTTGAGGAAGATCCTTTCCCCATCAGACCTGGTGTTTTTTGTTTTGAAACATAGTTAATTATTGATTTAATATGTTTAACTGATCTGTCTGTTCAGATTGTCTGTTTTTTCTTGTGTGAGTTTTGGCAGATTATGTCTTTTAAGGAACTGGTAAAGATACATTCTTGGTTATCAAATTTCTGGGCCTAGAGTTGTACTTGACATTCATTTATTAGCCTTTTATTATCCATGGGACCTACTGTGATATTCTATTTTTCAAATTAGTGATTTCTGTCCTCTCTCATCTTCTTAGCCCAGATAGAGGCTTAGCGGTTTTACTGATCTTTTCCAAGAACCAGTTCTTGGTTTCATTGACTTTATCTACTGGCTTTAATTTATTTGTGCTCTAATTTTTCTTATTTGTTGTATTTTGGTTACTTTGGATATAATTTTTCTTTTTATAATTTCCTAACATGAAAGCTTAGATTATTGATTATAGATCTTATTTTCCTAATATATGCTTTAAATGCTATAAATTCCCCCTCTATACAAAATGCTTTCATGGCATCCCCCAAATTTTGATGTTATCTTTGCATATACTCCAATTTTTTTTTTTAATTTCACTTACGATTTCTTCATTGACCTATGTGTTATTGAGAAGCACATTCCTTAAAGTCTAAGTATTTTGGTTTTTTCCAGCTATCTTTCTGTTACTGATTTCTAGTTTAATTCCACCGTGGTCTGACAGCTAGTAGAGTGTGATTTTCTATTCTTTCAAATTTGGTAAGTTATGTTTCATGACTCAAACGTGGTCTCTGTTGGTTAGCATCAGAAGAATGTATATTCTCCTATTACTGGCTCAACTAGTTTAGATGTCCATTCTATACAATTGACTAATTATGTTACTGAATTCAAATATGTCTTTATGGTTTTCTGCCTGCTGGATCTGTCCATTTCTGATAGAGGGATGTTGAAGTCTCCAGCTATGATATTGAATTCATCTGTTAGTATTTCTCCCTACAGTCCTATAATTTTTGCCTCATGCATTTTGATACTCTTTTGTTAGATGCATATGTATTAAAGATTATTATGGCTTTCCGGAGAATGACTCCCCATCATTATGAAGTGTCCTTCTTTATTCCTGATAACTTTCCTTGTTCTGAAATCTGCTCTGTCGGAAATTAGCAGTTACTCCTGCTTTCTTTTGATTGATGTTATTAGCATGGTGCATTTTTATCCATCCCTTTACTTTTAATCTACATGTGTCACTGTATTTAAAGTGGGTTTCTTATGGACAATATATAGTTAGGTGTAGTTTTTTGATCCACTCTGACAGTCTCTTAACAGGTATATTTCGACCACTGATGTTTTAAAGTTTTTGTTAATACAGTTAGATTGACATCTACCATATTTGTTAATGTTCTCAGTTTGTTGCCCTTTTTTTGTCCCTATTTTTGTCTTCCATTGTTTATTCTTCCATTTGTGATTTTAAGTGACTATTTTATGATTTGACTTTTATCTCCTTTTTTTATATCATTTATATTTCATTTCTTATTTTTTAGAGGCTTGCAATTTACATTTACAACTAATCCAAGTCCACTTTCAAATAACACTATAGTGCTTCACATCACAGACAGTATGAATAACTTTTAATAACAAAATAATCTTGATACATCTCTCCCGTTCCTTATAATATTGCTATCATTTACTTCACCACCATATAAGAATACATAAATATCTGTAAATGTAAATAATATACACATAAACACTATCCTGTGACAAGCATTGATGTGGAGAGAAAAGTAAACCCCAAATTTTAAATATCATAAAAGATTTACCATTAAAAAAAAAATCCCAGGGGCTACTGGGGTCTGAGGGAATGATGCTGGCAATATTTAAATTAGTACAGGCTGTAAAAAAAATGATCCCCATTTCATTTAAAAAAAGTAAATAGTTTTGTTTCGGTGGGGATGTAAACTGGTACACCTATTATGAAGAACCTATGGAAGGTTCCTTAAAAACTAAAAATAAAGCTACTATATGATCCAGCAATCCCACTCTTGGGCATAAGGGAGGGACATACATATACCTATGGCTGATTCATGTTGATGTTTGACAGAAAACAACAAAATTCTGTAAAGCAATTATCCTTCAATTAAGGATAAATTAATTAAAAAAAAAAAAGATATACACAACCAAATAGTCATTGTAGCACTATTTACAACAGCCAGGACATGGAAGCAACCCAAATGTTCATCAAGAGAGAAATGAATAAAGATGTCATATGTATAGTGGAATATTACTCAGCCATAAAAAGGACAAAATACTGCTATTTGCAGCAACATGGATGGATCTAGAGATTGTCATAGTGAGTGAAATAAGTCAGATACAGAAAGACAAATATCACATGATATTGCTTACATGTGGACTCTAAAAAATGGTACAAATGAATTTATTTTAAAAATATAAATTAAAAAAAAACAAAGAAATAAAGTCACAAATGTAGAAAATAGTCTTATAGTTACCACAGGGGAAGGGGACAAGCAATAAATTGAAAGATTGGCATTGGCATATATACACTACTATATATAAAATAGGTAACTAATAAGGATCTACTGTATACCAAAGGGAACTCTACTAAATTCTTTATAATGGCCTATGCCATTATATATAGGGAAAAGAATATAAAAAAGAGTCAATATATGTATATGTACAACTGATTCACTTTGCTGTACACCTGAAACTAACACAACATTGTGAATCAACTATATTACAATAAATTTTTTTAGAAAGAAAAATTTTTTTAAAGGAGGGAGGGGGGTTCAGGATGGGGAACACGTGTATTCATGTGGCAGATTCATGTTGATGTATGGAAAAACCAATACAATATTGTAAAGTAATTAACCTCCAATTAAAATAAATAAATTTATATTAAATATATATATATATATAATCTATACACTAACCTCACTATGAATACACATAGAAAAAATTTTACATATTAACTGTGCAAAAGGATAATGCATTTTCCATTCTAAAATAATAAGAGAAGGCTAATTTAATTACTTAAGAATCTTTTCAATAGTAATTGTATTCAAGGGTAAGTGATATATAAAATATCTGGTAAAAGCCCAAATTATTTCATACAGAAATAAAAAGGAATGATTTTCATAGATATAGTATAAAGCTGAATATAAAACTCAACACAACTGTTGAAGAATCATTTTTAAAAGGACCAAGTATGAAATGTACAAAAGAGAAGTAAAGATGTTCTAATTTTCTCATCTTATTTAGGGAAATAAAAATATTTTATTTAATTGATGATATGATATTTAGAGAATTTAAGTTCACTTACAATGTTAAACATTCTGAAATAATCACTCATAAAATTAAAAAGAGACTACATATTTCTACACTACAAAATAGAAAACAAAGAAAATACAGCAATTTTCTTTGCTAGTGATTGAACTTCTGGTCTGGGGTCTGGTCTGTGAAGAAGTAATGACTTCAGTCAACTTGTGACTTAGGAACAGGAGTGAATACTGCCAAACCTGAGTGCCCCACCCCCAGTTTCAAGAACATAGGAAAAGAAAGTTTTAAAAATAGAATAAAAATTAGGAAATATGAAAAATGTAAAACAGAATTGAAAATATAATATCTAGCCTATGAAAGAAAAAAGGAATAATATATGTTTGGTAATTAAATAAACCACAAATATAACACTTGAAATGAGAAAAGAGAATCTTTAGAGTCAAAAACTATAAGATAATTCATATTACTCTGTGAAAATACATTTAAAAATCTACAAAAGTGATTTTATTAAAAAGTGCAATTTGCCAATATTGATTTAATTCCCATTATTAATACTATTTTTGAATGTTTATGTAGCAGACACTTCACATATTTAATTTCAATTAGTTCTTTTCACAGCTCCATGAGTTAGATATTATTATTATCTTCATTTTATAGTTAAGAATGTTGAGACTTAGTGAGATAAGTCTTAGTGAGATAAGTCTTAGTGAGATAAGTCTTAGAGAGATAAGTCTTAGAGAGAAAATAGCAGAGAAAGTTGCTAAACTTGCCTAGGATCATACAACCAACCGCTCAATATCAGAGCCTGGAATCAATGTTGGTGGGATGGTTACAGAGATGTATTTTAAGAAAACTTTGACAATTTTTCTCAGTGCTGTGGAGAAAAAATATTCTATGAAATGCCATAAAAACTGGGAGGGGCTACCAGAATTAATTAATTTGAGGAATGTCACACTCTATTCTTAATACTCAGTGTCCTGAAATCTAAAAAAAAAGAAAAAGAAAAAAATCTGTGCAATTTTGCAGAACTCTATGTTAAGGGAAAGGCAAAATGCCATACGATATAAGATTACAATCATAATAAAATGATTCCTGGGGAATAAAGGAAATATATTTTCAAATATTCATCTATTTAAAAAATCTCAAGACTTTTATTGTTGATTTCTTTCAAAATTTCAGAAACATAATATTCTTGCAAATAAACCTTTCAAGAGCATAGAAAGGATTTAGATAAATCTTCTCAGTGAAATTAGCCAATTTCCCTTAATCAAAAACTGCCTGTGTTTATTCTATAAAAGGAAATTAGAGACAGATTTTGTTTATAAACAAAACAAAATTCAAATCAAAATGCCAGCTAGGTTAATCCAAAAGTATATAAAAGTAAACATCATGAGTAAAATAAGTATCCTCTATAAGTTAAAAATTATTTGATATTGGGAAAATTTGATAATCATCATGTTAATAGAACAAGTGACAAAGAATTTTTTTATAATATTTCATTTATCACTATTTTTTAAATGCTTTTTAAAAATAGTAAAATAGAAGTATATTTCTTCAAAATCGTAAGAATATCTAACTGAAGCCAAAAGCTAACACTGAATTTAAATATAAAACTTCAGAGATATTCCATTTAATTCAGGATTAACATAAGCATTCCTATTGCAATCATTGTAGTTCAGTATTATTCTTGAAGTTCTGGTTTATTCAATGAAATTAGAGGAAAAGAAACCATTAGGATATGAAAAAATATTTTTTCAAATATGTAAAAATTTAGAACTGTAGGCTTCTTCAAATGAAGATTGGTTAAAAGTGAACCAGTACAATTTCACTAGCATTAATAACATGATTTTACAAGATACTAAAACTAGAATCTGTCTACAACATATTATAACATAAAAATGTCAACTATCATTAACTCACTGAACAAATAAGTGCCAGGCATTATTTTAGGCAATGGGAACTAAAGAGTTAAAAAAAGTAAAATAAAACACCACAAAACCCTGCTCCCATGGAGCTTACATTCTAGTAGGGGAATGAAGAGAGACAAATAAACAAGTAAATGTATCTCTATTCATATTCATGTTTATAATGTTTAAAACATTATTGTCACTTTAATTCCTGATTTTTTAATACAGAAATACATATGTAAAAGATTGGAAGCTTAAATATCAAAATCTAAACTGTGGTTATTTCCAAACATTGTAACTGTGAATGATTTCATAGCTTGAATGGTTTTCTTGCTTTTTGAAAATTATTTCTACAATAAACGCAAAACTACAAAAACTTAGAAATGTAAAGTCCAACATAAAGCATCACAATTTTTCATTCCTTTTCAATTTATTTATAACTCAGAATGTTAATGATCAAACGTCCTATCACAGACCAAACTATAGCCATAAAGATCAATTGTAGTGTGATTTCTCTCCATTATGTTGTGTTGGAAGCCATACCAGAGTTAAATTTGAAATCTATGCTTCTCTGCAATTAAAATAAATTATATATAATCAAAAACAGTAAAGATTAAGATCAACTGCCAGTTACATCGACATCCAAACCATACTCTGCCCTCAAATTCCAAGCTGTAATTTGCTAAGCTGAAAGAACAAACATACATTATTTGTAGAGCCAGACATATGATTATCTGGATAAAAGTATGTGTGCCATCCCCATAAGGCATAATCCATTACTACATCGCTGAAAAGCCAGATTCGATTCATTCTTATCCTACTGACTCATGCTTATGAATAAATTTCAGTACCCAGTGCACCCATAACCTTGGAAAATATATATTATGCATTTATTACCCATTTACAAAATACAGGGTTTTACCCAAGTACAGCTGTTCACTCATTTTGGTACATATTCTAATATTATGAAATGTTACAGAGAATGACAAATATTGTTCCAGAAGGAAGATGGAAATATATATACCCTGCTACTGCTACTGCTACTGCTAAGTCAGTTCAGTCATGTTCAACTCTGTGCGACCCCATAGACGGCAGCCCATCAGGCTCCCCCATCCCTGTGCCATAATGTAAACAGTGATTATGTGGCAAAATGAAGCAAGAAGATTTGGGCTTGGTATCTATAGGAGGGCAAATATTCAAGAAAGTTTTTCAGTGCTTGCTTCTACCAGTAAAATAAAGTCAATTACCTAAATAAATCATATGACTTGTTACATTCTCTGATAGAAGACACTACAGAGACAGACCATCTCATTTTTGAACACCGTTCATATTTAGTGGGAGAAGGCAATGGCACCCCACTCCAGTACTGTTGCCCGGAAAATCCCATGGATGGAGGAGCCTGGTAGGCTGCAGTCCATGGGGTCGCTAAGAGTCAGACACGACTGAGGGACTTCACTTTCACTTTCCACTTTCATGCATTGGAGAAGGAAATGGCAACCCACTCCAGTGTTCTTGCCTGGAGAATCCCATGGACGGAGAAGCCTAGTAGGCTGTAGTCCATGGGGTCGCAGAGAGTTGGACACGACTGAAATGACTTAGCAGCAGCAGTAGCAGCATATTTAGTAGACTGTGCTTTAAATGGAATTCCTAGGGGTGAACATAAACTACTCCCCTAAATTGATTTTTTTTCTCTCACCCAACCCCTGACACTTCCCTCTCATAGGGTTGATTTATTGTGCATTTACTATGAAAAACAACCATTTTATAGAGCTCTGACAATGATAGACAGGTTCTGGCAATACAAAGATCAAAAGATAGGATTCTTGCTGTCAAAGGAGTCACATTCTAGTTGGGGAAGTAGAATTGTAAAAAAATAATTCAATAATTACATATTCCTAGCTGGTTTCTTATAGTTAATTTCTATTAATAATCCCATAGTGTTATGGTCAGAAAAAAATGCTGGTATGATTTCAATTTTCTTACATTAACCAAGGCCCACTTTGCGGCCCAGCTTGTGGTCAGTCCTGGAGAATATTCCATGTGCACTTGACAAGAATATGTACTCTGCTGTTTTGGGATGGAATGCTGTATAAATATTAATTAAGTCCACCTGATCTAAAGTATCATTTAAAGGCCTGTGTTTCCTTATTGACTTTCTGTCTGGATGGTCTGTCTATTGATGAAAGTGTGGTGTTAAATTCCCCCATTGTTACTGGGTTACTGTTGATTTCTCCCCTTATGACTGTTATGATTTGCCTGATGTCGAAGTGCTCCTATATTAGGTGCATATGTATATTTACAGTTGTTATATCTTCTTCTTGGATTGATCCCTTAATCATTATGTAGTATCTTTCTTTGCCTCTTGTAATCATATCTATCTTAGTATATTTTGTCTGGTATGAGCACTGTTACTCTAACTTTCTATTTCCATGTGCATGGAATATCTTTTTCTATTCCCTCATTTTCAGTATGTATGTATCCCTAGATCTGAAGTGGGTCTTTTGAAGATAGTGTGTGTGTATATATATGTATGTGTGTATGTGTATGTATATATATATATATATATATGGGTCTTGTTTTTATATCTAGTCAGTCATTCTATGTCTTTTGGTTGCAATATTTAATCCATTTATGGTTAAAGTAATTATTGATGTGTATGTTCTTACTGCCACTTTGTTAAGTGTTTTGAATGGCATTTCTCACAGAAATAGAACAAAGAAATCTTAAAATTTGTGTGGAGACACAAAAGACCCCAAATAGCTTAAACAATTTTGAGAAAGAAAAACAGAGCTGAAGGAATCAGGCTCCCTAACTGCCAATGACACTACAAAGCTACAGTCATCAAAACAGCATGGTACTGGCACAAAAGCAGAAATATAGATCAATGGAACAGGACAGAAAAACCATAAATAAACCCATGCACCTATGGTAGATTAATCCACGTCAAAGGAGAAAAGACTACACAATGGAGAAAAGGCAGTCTCTTCAACAAATGGTGCTGGGAAAAGTGGACAGCCACAGGTAAAAGAATGAAATTAGACCATTCCTTAACATCATATACAAAATAAACTCAAAAGAGATTAAGAACCTAATTATAAGAACAGATACTGCTCAATTCTTAGAGTAAAACATAGAATACTCTCTTACATAAATCACAGCAATATATTTCAATCCATCTCCCAGAGTAAAGGAAATAAGACCAAAAATAAACAAATGGGACCTAATTAAACTCAAAAACTTTTGCACAGCAAAAGAAACTATAAACAAAATGAAAACAGCGCTCAGGACGGGAGAAAACATTTGCAAACAATGAGACCAATAAGGGATTAATCTCCAAAATTTGTAACAGCTCATGTGACTCAATATTTAAAAACCAACAACCCAAACCAAAAAAATAGGCCAAAAACCTACATAGAAATTTCTCTAAAGACACAGATGGCCAAGAGGCCTATGAAAAAATGCTCAACACTGAATATTAGAGAAATGTAATCAAAACTTCAAGGAGATGTTACCTCACACCAGTCAAATGGCCATTATCAAAAAATCTACAAACAATAAATGCTAGAGAAGGTGTAGAGAAAAGGGAATATTCCTACACTGTTGGTGGGAATGTAAACTGGTATAGCCACTGTGGAGACCAGTATTGGAGGTTACTTATAAATTAAAAATAGGGCTATCATATGATTCAGCAATCCCATTCCTGGGCATATATCCAGAGAAAAATATGGTTTGAAAGGATATATGCACCCCAATGTTCATTGCAACAGTATTTACAATAGCCAGGACATGAAAGCAACCTAAATGTCCATCAAACAGTAACAGAGAAAGAAGATGTCATACATATATACAGTGGAATAATTACTCAGCCATTAAAAAGAATTAAATAATGCCATTTGCAGCAATGTGAATGGACCTGGGGATTATCAGACTAAGTGAAGTAAGTCAGACAGAGAAAGACAAATAACATATGATATCACTTCCATGCAAAATCAAATGAACTTATTTACAAAACAGAACTAAACTCAGAGAATAAACATGGTTACCAAGGGGGAATGGTAGGGGAAGGGACAGATTGGAAACTGAGGATTGACAAGTACACATTGTTATATTTAAAACAGTTAGTCAAACAAGGATCTGCTGTATAGCACAGGGAACTCATATCAATACTCTGTAACAACGTGGGTGGGAGAGAAGAACATGAAAAAGAATAGATAGATGTGTATGTATAACTGAATCACTTTGCTGTACATCTGAAATTAACACAACATTTTGTTAATCAACTATACTCCATTATAAAATAATAATTTTTATAAAAAAGAAAGAAAATTAGCTATTTGCCTTGTATGTACCAAGCAGAAAAGTAGCAAAAAAAGGAGGAAAAACGGAGAATATTTTGGTGGGTTGGGGAAAGTTTTATACAGAGGTTGTTTTAGAAGCTGATTTTTTATAGTTCTGCCCTTTGAACAAACAGATCAAACAATACCCTTTTTAACAGGATGGGACAAACATTACATATTTGATTGTATCATGGTGTACCTTAGTCTTCTCTTTTCTGTATATCTTTAATTGATGACATGGTTCCTGGACATGTCATCATTTAAAAAGTCCACCTCAACTTCACTAAACCAACCTTTGGCCCCATTCATTATTTATAGCCTAGCATGAGCTTCCCAGATAGTTCTGAGGATAAAGAATCTGCCTGCAATTCTGGAGACACAGGAGACATGGGTTAGATCAATCCCTGGGTTGGGAAGATCCCCTGGAGGAGGAATAGCAACCTGCTCCAGTGTTTGTGCCTAGAAAATCCCATGGACAGAGGAACATGCCAGGATAGGGTCCAAAGGGTCACAGAGTCAGACAGGACTGAGCAGCTAAGGAAGCAAGCAAGCAAGCAACGCAGGTCACTGTTGTGGGCCATTGAGCACACAGGCAGCTTCCATTCTAATGAGAAGGATAATTTAAAAAATAAACATTAAAATGATAGTGACGTTAGTGTGGAAGAAATGATATAGATGAAGGGATGCAATGGTCTCTTAAAATGGGAGTGGGCAAACCATGGCCTGACATCTGATTCTGTAAAGAGAATTTGCTTGGAACAACAGCCACAATCATTCATTTACACATTGTCTTTGGCTAATTTCCTGCTCTAATGACAGATTTTGGTATCTGTGACAAAGACCATATGATTACAAAGGCTAAAAATTTACTATCTGGTTCTTTACAGAAACAGTTCATTTCTCCCATCTTAGAGGAACAGATACTAGATCTGAGGCCCAAGTGAAAAGAACAAAAATATTAGTTGTCTATGGCCAATAAGAAATTACCTTAAGACTCTGTGACTTAAAACAATGGATATTTATTATCTCATAACTTGTGTGGGTAAGGAACTGAGGTGTGGCTCTACTGGGTCCACTGACTTGGGGCTTCTGCCAAGGATGCAGTCAAGGAGCCAGCGTGGACTGCAGTCATCTCCAGGCTCAGCTGGAGGGGATCTACCTCCAGGTTCCCTCACAGGCTGTTCGCAAGCCTTCAGTCTTCACTGCATTGGTTGGAGACATCAGTTCCTTGCCAAGTAGGCTTCTCACAACATAATAGCTGGTTTCCCTTAGAACAAGGGATTAGAGGGCATCAATGAGAAGTACAGAGAGCCCCAGAGCGAGGCCACCATCTAAATTCTACTCTCAAAAGTGACTTCTCACTAATGTTCCCACGTTCTATTCACTAAAAGTGAGTCTGAAGGTTCAGTGTATGCACAAGGGGAGAGGATGACACAGGATATAGATGTCGGAGATAGCGATTTTGGGGAGTCATGTTACAAGCTGCCCACCACAAGAAGTCTTAGGAAGAGCATTGTAAGCTAAGATTACAGATATTGTAAAGCCCCAAGTTAAAAATGAGCTTGGTTGAAATGGCAGAAGTAAGTCTCTCAGGACCAACAAGCTTACATGACTGGATCATGTGGAAGGAAAATCAGATATCAGGGAAATAAGATCTGAGAGGTCAGATCTAGATTACAGAGATTTTATAGATATGCAAAAGTCATTAGATTTTATTTCAAGTATAATTGAAGTCGACTGGAAAACTTTAAGTTGGGGAGATGACATATTTAGATTTAAGATTTTAAAAGATTTGTTCAAGAGACTGTAAAATAAACTTCACTAGCTAAGACCATATAGCTAATTTCAGTTGTCATGGGAATCTCTGGTAACATGGATACTGAGCATGTTGACTCCTGGAAGAGCCTTTGAATTTACTGACAATAGTGGATTGAGGATACGTAAGTAGCTAGAAGATAGCTGGATAAATACAGATGTGACAATTCAAGTATATCAAATTAACCAAATTCTAGTAGGAATAACTAGTTTTTGAAAAGTTGTATCTTAGTGATTATTTAAATATATTTTACTAAAATTCCAGATGGCTATTATGGCAGACACTGTCCATTACCATAAATATACAATGATATGTAGTCATCCTCTTTCTGATAAAATGTTTCTTAACAAAATCATATCCTTTTTTGACTAAACATTCATTTGCCCTGTCCAGGCTTAGCACAAATCTAAAAGCAGTGGGAATACACAGTCAGCTTAATGTTCATTCAGATATGTCACTCATGTCTATGACTTGAATATTAATACGTGATTATTCCAAGTCCATCATCTCTACCTTTTTCACCACAGGCTCTTATACCCTGTTTTTAACTATTTTGCATCCCTTGGTGGATTAAACTGTCAATTTTCCACTGTCATATTCCCCTTCCTGTCCTCAGCTTCCTTAAATTTTCCTTACATAAATTCCTCACCCCTTATTATGTTCACTCCCCACCTTTCTTGCCTTTCTCTTCAACCTCTTGCAAACTCAGCTGGGTGAATCCAACATTCAATCTTTTCACTGTCTACACTAGAAGAGATGGATATGGCTGCATAAAAAAATACACAATCTTGATAATTTATCTCTTTATCATGACCACAAATCTCATTGTAGCCCTAGAGCCCAACCACTTTTAATTGTCCTATTTCTTTCTCCCACTCTCTGGAATTAAGTTTACCCATTCCCTTCTCTCCTCAAACAGGCAAAATGCCCTTTCTGATCATCACTTTCTGCAGACTGCCTTGCATTTCTGTTTTAGTGAATAAATAGGTACAAAGAAAAGAGAGCATCCATAATCTCCCACTCCTAAATGCGATTATAATGCACAAATCATCTCTGTTCTCAAGGTCAGTTCTTCCACTGTGCACTGGACCCCATACCCTCTCCTACTCATGATCTTTGCTTTTGCAGTTACTGTACCACTCTTTTACATCAGCAATGCCATTCACTTACTGGATCATTCCCATCAACAGCCTCCCTTGGCTTAGCATCCTCCTCCAGTATTTCTCTTCTTTAGTGCAAAACTCTCAGAAGAGTCACCTGTACTCTGTTTTATCCACCATTGTCCTCCTACTGTCTTTCAACCTATGCTAACCCTCTACTAAAAATGCTCTTGTCAAGTGAGACCCATGAACTCTACATTTTCAAATCCAATAAGAATTTCTCAGTCCTTATCTCTTGCAGTCCCTCAGAAGCACTTTTATCTGTTGATCAATCCTTCCTTCTGAGTCTCTGTGTTCTCATAATTTTCCACCTATTTGACTGCTGGTTCTCTTATTAACCTCATTTTCTGAATATCCTGATTTTTATATGTTCCAATGATACAGGGTTCAGTGGTCAAATTTCTTCTCCATCTCTACATGTCCTAGCTGAATTTATTCACCTCAGTGGCTTTATATGCCAAATATATGTTTATATTTCTAAAAATCTGTATCTTGTTCCTATTTTATTATAAATTAAAGAATTCAACAATATCCTATTCTTCTGTGGTATTTTCACTGGACTGCTTAGTAGACATCTAAAATGCAATACATTCAAACTGAAATCTTAATTTATCCCCTCAAACTTAACCTTGCAATGCTCACTATCCCAGTGAATGGAACCTCATTTAACTGTTATAGTTAAAATATTCCAGTCCTCCTTGACTTCACATCTTTCTTTTCCATGAATCTGTCAGCAAATACTGACAGCTCTACCTTTAAAAGCTTTCTCACATTCAGCAATTTCTTAACAACTCTACCATTACAACCCTTGTCTGAATTACCAACCCCACTTATGTGGACTACTGCAAACTAATAGCCCTGCATACATTCTGTCACCCCTACGACAGAGTTTCAGGCTAAAGCTCAGACTTTGAAAGTTTATTGGAAGGACTTATATCCTGAATGAGCTAGTTACCTGTTATATGCCTTGGGCAAATTACTTAATTACTCTGTACCTGTGTTTTCCTACCAGTAAAACTAGGAAGATAATAGGATTGTTGTTGGGACTTAACAACATAATGTATGTAAAGCAATTTGAACTGTGTGGCAAGCAATAAGAAATACACAATTGGTGAACTTCCTGATGTTCAAGCTGGTTTTAGAAAAGCCAGAGGAACCAGAGATCAAATTGCCAACATCCGCTGGATCATTGAAAAAGCAAGAGAGTTCCAGAAAAACATTTATTTCTGCTTTATTGACTATGCCAAAGCCTTTGACTGTGTGGATCACAATAAACTGTGGAAAATTCTGAAAGAGATGGGAATACCAGACCACCTGACCTGCCTCTTGAGAAATTTGTATGCAGGTCAGGAAGCAACAGTTAGACCTGGACATGGAACAACAGACTGGTTCCAAATAGGAAAAGGAGTACGTCAAGGCTGTATATTGTCACCCTGTTTATTTAACTTATATGCAGAGTACATCATCAGAAACACTGGACTGGAAGAAACGCAAGCTGGAATCAAGATTGCTGGGAGAAATATCAATAACCTCAGATATGCAGATGACACCACCTTTATGGCAGAAAGTGAAGAGGAACTAAAAAGCCTCTTGATGAAGGTGAAAGAGGAGAGTGAAAAAGTTGGCTTAAAGCTCAACATTCAGAAAACGAAGATCATGGCATCCAGTCCCGTCACTTCATGGGAAATAGATGAGGAAGCAGTGGAAACAGTGTCAGACTTTATTTTTCTGGGCTCCAAGGTCACTGCAGATGGTGACTGCAGCCATGAAATTTATAGATGCTTGCTCCTTGGAAGGAAAGTTATGACCAACCTAGATAGCATATTCAAAAGCAGAGACATTACTTTGCCAACAAAGGTTCGTCTAGTCAAGGCTATGGTTTTTCCTGTGGTCATGTATGGATGTGAGAGTTGGACTGTGAAGAAGGCTGAGCACCGAAGAATTGATGGTTTTGAACTGTGGTGTTGGAGAAGACTCTTGAGAGTCCCTTGGACTGCAAGGAGATCCAACCAGTCCATTCTGAAGGAGATCAGCCCTGGGATTTCTTTGGAAGGAATGATGCTAAAGCTGAAACTCCAGTACTTTGGCCACCTGATGCGAAGAGTTGACTCATTGGAAAAGACTCTGATGCTGGGAGGGATTGGGGGCAAGAGGAGAAGGGGACGACAGAGGATGAGATGGCTGGATGGCGTCACTGACTCGATGGACGTGAGTCTGAATGAACTCCGGGAGTTGGTGATGGACAGGGATGCCTGGCGTGCTGCGATTCATGGGGTCACAAAGAGTCGGACACGACTGAGCGACTGATCTAATCTGATCTGATTATTATCTATTTTTAGTAAAATACTTTCTACATAGCTATAAGAAAGATTCCTTAAAAACAAATTAAATCATGCCAATCCCTTGTTCAAAATACACAAATGACTTCTCCTTAATGTGGAAAGTAAAAGTGAAGTCGCTTAGTTGTGTCTGACTCTTCACAACCCCATGGACTATAGCCTACCAGGCTCCTCAGTCCATGGGATTTTCCAGGCAAGAGTACTGGAGTGGGTTGCAATTTCCTTCTCCAGGGGATCTTTCTGACCCAGGGATCGAAGCTGGGTCTCCCGCACTGTAGGCAGATACTTTACCGTCTGAGCCACCAGGAAAGCCCATGAAATCCACAATTCGTCCAGGCCTACATGAGTGTTCTGTCTGCCTACCTCTCCCAAATATTAGCTGCTTCCAACCTTCCCCTCACCTATTTCCTATGCTCAAGCTTTTTGCCTTTACTTGAACATAACAAATATTCATCTCCCATGGGATCTAAAATATTCAACAAATATTCAAATGACTTCTTATCCCCCTTTCTTCAGCACCTTCTCTGTAGAGTCCTCCCTAGGTAGGTCCTCCCTAGATAGATAGGTAGCCACCCTATCGCCAATGTCAATTCCCCTTCCCCACAAGTTCATGTTCCCCTCCCTAGCTTGTTTTCCTTGTAAGGACTTACTATTATCTAACAAATTATATGTTTTAGTATTTACCTCATTGATTGGCTATCTCCCCTTCTAGAATGTGAATTCTAGGAACTCGGAATTATTTATTTGCTTTGGTCTCTGCTATTTCTCCAGTACCTAAAATAGTGCTTGGACCTTAGGTGCTTAAAAATATTGTTTGAATGACTTAATATATGTGTGTGTGCATACACACACACAGACACACACATATATATACAGATATTATTAAAATGGACAGAACAAATAACAGTTCCTGAATACTATAAAGGAGATACTACAAAATATAAAAAGGTTAGAAGATACAGTTAATCATAAATCTTCTTAAACTGAGAGATTGCATGAGAAGCTAAGAAACTTAGAGAAACTATCTTAAACTAAATGTATGAGTGATAAGACTTTCTCAAAGAGAGAATGAAAAAAACAGTGCAGAGGAAATTCTTAAGAAAAAAATTAAGAAAGCGAAAAATATATGTTTCCAGTTTTAAAGGGTCCACAAAAGGCTTGGGGGGAAAAAAAAACAGTGGGAAAAGATCATAGCAAAGCCCATCAGTTTGAAATGATACAGTACATAAAATAAGAAGAGCATTCTAAAAGCTTCCAGATGGTAAAATTCCAGATCACAAACAAGGGATTAGAAATCAGAGACATCCCAGTAGCAGCAAGAAACAGCAATAAAGACAGATATGAAAGAAAATAATTTTCAGTGTAGGATGATTCTAAATCCAATGATACTATTGATACAGTACAAGCGTGAGAGTAGAATAAATACATAATTGTGATATGCAAGTTTTCATAAAAAAGATCCCCAGCTAAATCTGTTTCTTAGGATGCTACTGGAGGTATGTGCCAATAGAATGAGATTAAGTCAAGTGAGGATAAAACACAAGATCCTAAAATCAAGAGAGCCAACATAGGGGAAACACACAGGTAAGTAATACTCTGGGTAAAGATAAGGGAAATCTCAGAATCACAGCTAGAAAGTGAGAAAACAGATGACTCAGGAAGAGATCCTCAAAAACCCAAATTCATGGAATGCTTGATGAGCTTGAAATTACTGAGACAAGGATTATATTTATGGTGTAAAATCTGGGAATCAATCAGTGATTGTGTGTGTGTGTGTGTGTGTGTGTGTGTGTGTATACTCAGTCACTAAGTCGTGTCTGATTCTTTGAAACCCTATCCTCCATAGCTTGCCAAGCTCCACTGTCCATGGGATTTCCCAGGCAAGGATACTGGAGTGGATTGCCATTACTTCCTCAAGGGGATCTTCCCAATCCAAGGACCAATCCTTCATCTCCTGCATTGGCAGGTGGATTACTTACCACAGAGCCACCTGGAAAGCCTAATTAGTGATTAGCACATAGACAATTAAGCAAATGAATGTATCAGATATCTAATGGTCCCAGGTAACTCAAATGGTAACGAATCTGTCTGCAATGAGGGAGACCTGGGTTCAATCCCTGGATTGGGAAGATCCCCTGGAGAAGGGCATGGCAAGCCACTCCAGTATTCTTGCCTGGAGAATTCCATGGATAGAGCAGCCTGGAGGGCTCCAGTCCATGGTGTCCAAAGAATCGGACACAATTAAGTCACAATGACTACTACTAACATCAGGGAAAGTAAAACCTTTGTGCAAAAACATAATGTAAGCATCAGTAGAGAACAACATTACTGCTTCATAATAACATAAAAACTATTTATTCGATCAAAATTCATGTTGTAACTATATTAGGTTGATGTTTGAGAGGAGACTGTGTGTGAACTAGTCAGTAGGTGTGTTAAAGGTAGGTGTGCCTATGAGTGTGTAGGTATGAATCTACATGTATGCTGCTGCTGCTAAGTCACTTCAGTCGTGTCCGACTCTGTGTGACCCCATAGACAGCAGCCCACCAGGCTCCCCCATCCCTGGGATTCTCCAGGCAAGAACACTGGAGTGGGTTGCCATTTCC
Organism: Bos indicus; assembly: GCF_029378745.1. Taxonomy (NCBI): domain Eukaryota; kingdom Metazoa; phylum Chordata; class Mammalia; order Artiodactyla; family Bovidae; genus Bos; species Bos indicus. The sequence continues at coordinate 5,362,463 of NC_091765.1, forward strand.
TTCTCCAATGCATGAAAGTGAAAAGTGAAAGTGAAGTCGCTCAGTCATGTCCAACCCTCAGCGACCCCATGGACTGCAGCCTATCAGGCTCCTCCGTCCATGGGATTTTCCAGGCAGGAGTACTGGAGTGGGATGCCATTGCCTTCTCTGGTCTACATGTATATGTGTAAGTATATAGGTGAATGGTGTGAAAGAAAACCAAAGTATTATCTTCCAACATAGAAAGTCAAGATGAAGTATCAAGAAACAGTATGACATGTTATTTAGAAAGACAGAGTTAAATACCAAACAAGTAATCAGCTAAGTATCTAAAAGTTGAAAATGGCTAATGTTAAGGACTAGGTAAATCTCCTGTTTATTTAAGTGCAGAATGGACACTTAGTTACTGCAGATGGTGACTGCGGCCATAAAATTAAAAGATGCCTGCTTCTTGGGAGAAAAGCTATAACAAACCTAGACAGCATGTTAAAAAGCAGAGACACTACTTTGCCGATAAAAGTCCATATAGTCAAAGTTATGGTTTTTCCTAGTTTTTCACATCATGTATGGATGTGAGAGTTGGACCACAAAGAAAGCTGATGCTTTTGAACTGTGGTGTTGGAGAAGACTACTGAGAGTCCCTTGGACTGCAAGGAGATCAAACCAGTCCATCCTAAAGGAAATCAATCCTGAATATTCATTGGAAGGACTGACGCTGAAGCTGAAGCTCCAAAACCTTGGCCACCTGATGCAAAGAGCCCACTCATTAGAAAAGACCCTGATGCTGGGAAAGAAGATTGAGGGTAGGAGGAGAAAGGGAAGACAGAGGATGAGATGGTTGGATGGCATCACCGATTCAATGGACATGAGTTTGGGCAAGCTCTGGGAGGATGGTGAAGAACATGGAAGCCTGATGTGCTGCAGTCCATGGACTTGCAAAGAGTCGAACGTGACTGAGTGACTGAAAAAGAGTGGACAGGAAATAGCTCTGTTTTAAATACATCTTGTTGAATTATTTGACTTTTTAAAATTATTTGGATGTGTCACTTGGAAAATAATATTTTAAAAGATGTATGAACTGTGTGATATAATTTCTCACTAAAACACATTACAATAACTTTCTAAACCATTTTCCAATATCCAAGCATATTATCTTTAACATACACAAACATTCATTTAAGCATTATTCAAAATGCTGTCATGAACATAACTTAGTCTCTTGACTCTTCCAAATAATATCTCAGTTACGTGGAGTGTGGACTAGATAAGAAAGCACTCTCACTTATAACATCTCATTTTACCCTTTGTATTAACTTAATAAAATAAGTCAAGCAATTATCACCACTTTATATAGAAAGAAACTGATGTTCAGAAAGACTAGAGACAAGGCCAGGCTCATAATCTATCCACTGATGCTTTGCCTAATGTTCATTTAGCAGTAATGTACACATTAAGTCCAGTTCTTTTTTTTTTAATTACAGTATATGATATACATGAAGAACCACTGAGTCCAACGATAGAGTTTCACTGGTTTGGGGATGCCAAGTGTATGAGCTATCTAATATTCCATTTGGACTACACACTGGGGGTAATCTGACTTCAGGCTTAGACAATAATACGCATATGTGTGTATTCATGTATGCATGTACATGTATGTATTTGTGTATTTACTTGTTTTGTATTTAGACTTTCTAAAAAAAAGAAGCAGTAGCTGAAGATATGATAACTCTGATAATGTTTTCTATGATTTCCTTTAGGTGTTCTTTTACAAAAAATTCATACAATTATAATTCACACTGCATAAGATGTTTTAGAATTAACACGCAAAAGCAGATGTCCTTTTCATTATAGGGGACTTGAATGCAAAAGTAGGAAGTAAAAATGGCAAAAAATATCACAATGTTTTTTGTAAGGTAATTATCCTCCAATTTAAACAAATAAATATTTTTTAACAAGAGAGATACCTGGCGTAATAGGCAAGTTTGGCTGTGGAGGAAAAAATGAAGCATGACAAAGGCTGACAAGTTTTGTCAAGAAAACACACTGCTTATAGGAAACACCCTCTTCCAATGAGACAAGAACGACTCTACACATGGACATCACTAGATGGTCAATACCAAAATCAGATTGATTATATGCTTGGCTGCCGAAGGTGGAGAAGCTCTACATAGTCAGCAAAAAGACTTGGAGCTGACTGTGGCTCAGATCATGAACTCCTTATGCAAAATTCAGACTTAAATTGAAGAAAGTAGGGGAAATCAATAGGCCATTCAGGTATGACCTAAATCAAACCCCTTATGATTATTCAGTGGAAGTGAGAAATAGTTTCAAGAGGTTAGATCTGGTAGACAGACTGTGTGAAGAACTATGGACAGAGGTTCATACCACTGTATAGGAGGAGGTGACCAAAATAATCTCAAAAAAAAAAAACAAAACAAGACATGTAAGAATTCAAAGTGGTTGCCTGCAAAGACTTTACAAATAGCTGTGGAAAGAAGATAAACAAAAGGCAAAGAAAGAATGTACCAACTGAATGTAGAATTCTAAAGAATAGCAAAGAGAGATAAGAAAGCCTTCTTCAGTGAACAGTGCAAAGAAACAGAGGAAAGCAATAGAATGGGAAAGACTAGAGATCGCTTCAAGAAAATGGGAGATACCAAAGGAATGTTCCATTGCAAAGATGGGCAAAATAATGGACAGAAATGCCAAGGACCTACCAAAAGCAGAACAGATTAATAAGAGGTTTAAGAATACACAGAAGATACAGATAATCATGATGGTGATCCATCACCTAGATCTAGACATTCTGAAGTGTGAAAACAAGTGGGCCTTAAGAAGCATTGGTATGAACAAAGCTAGTGGAGGTGATGGAATTCCAACTGAGCTATTTCAAACCCTAAAAGATGATACTGTTAAAGTGCTGCACACAATATGCCAGCAAATTTGGAATACTCAGCATGGCCACAGGACTGGAAAAGGTCACTTTTCATTCCAATTCAAGAGAAAGGAAATGCCAAAGAATATTCCAACTATCATACAATTGTGCTCATTTCACTTGCTAGCAAAGTAATGCTCAAAATCCTTCAAGCTAGGCTCTAGCAGTATGCGAACTGAGAACTTCCAGATGTACAAGCTGGATTTAGAAAAGGCAGAGGAAACAGAGATAAAATTGCCAACATCCCTTGGATCGTAGAAAAAGCAAGGGAATTTCAGAAAAACATCCACTTCTGCTTCATTGACTACACTAAAGCCTTTGACTGTGTGGAAAACAACAAACTGTAGAAGATTCTTAAAGAGGCAGGAATACCAGACCACCTTACCTGTCTCCTGAGAAACCTGTATGCAGGTCAAGAAGCAACAGTTAGAACTAGACATGGAACAATGGACTGGTTCCAAATTGGAAAAGGAGTATGTCAAGGCTGTATATGTCAACCTGCTTATTTAACTTATATGCAGAGTACATCATGCAAAATGCCAGTCTGGATGAATCACAAACTGTAATCAAGATTGCCAGGAGAAATATCAACAGCCTTAGATATCACTAGCAGATGATACCACTCTAATGGCAGAAAGTGAAGAAAAACTAAAGAACCTTTGATTAGGGTAGAAGAGGAGAGTAAAAAAAAAGCTGGTTTAAAACTTAGCATTAAAAAAATTAAGATCTTGGCATCTGGTCCCATCATTTTATGGCAAATCAGTTCAGTTCAGTCACTTAGTCATGTCCGACTCTCTACGACCCCATGAACTGCAGCACGCCAGGCCTCCCTGTCCATTACCAACTCCCAGAGTCCACCCAAACTCATGTCCATTGAGTCAGTGATGCCATCCAACCATCTCATCCTCTGTCGTCCCCTTCTCCTCCTGTCCTCAATCTTTCCCAGCATCAGGGTCTTTTCAAATGAGTCAGGTCTTTGCATGAGGTGGCCAAAGTATTGGAGTTTCAGCTTCAACATCAGTCCTTCCAATGAACACCCAGGACTGATCTCCTTTAGGATAGACTGGTTGGATCTCCTTGCAGTCCAAGCGACTCTCAAGAGTCTTCTCCAACACCACAGTTCAAAAGCATCAACTTTTCGGTGCTCAGCTTTCTTTATAGTCCAACTCTCACATCCATACATGACCACTGGAAAACCACAGCCTTGACAAATAGATTGTTGAGGGGAATGGAAATAGTGACGGACTTTATTTTCTTGGGCTCCAAAATCACTGTGGATGGTTACTGCAGCCATGAAACTTAAAGAAACTTAAAGAACTTGCTCCTTGGAAGAAATGCTATGACAAATCTGGACAGCGTATTAAAAAGTGGAGACATCCCTTTGCCAACAAAGGTCCGTATAGTCAAAGCTGTTTTTTCCAGTAGTCAAGTATGGATATGAAATTTGCACCATAAAGAAGGCTGAACATTGAAGAATTGATGCTTTTGAACTGTGCTTTGAACTGTTGGAGAAGACTCTTGAGAGTCCCTTGGACAGCAAGGAGATCAAACCAGTCAATTCTAAAGGAAATCAACCCTGAATATTATTGGAATAACTTATGCTGAAGCCAAATCTCCAGTACTTTGGCCACCTGATGCAAAGAGCCAGCTCATTCGAAAAGATCCTCATTCTGGGAAAGGTTGAGAGCAGGAGAAGAAGGGGGCAACAGAAGATGAGATGGTTGGACAGCATCACTGACTCAATGGACATGAGTTTGAGCAAACTCTGGGAGATAGTGAAGGACAGGGAAGCCTGGTATGCTGCAGTTCAGGGGGTCGCAAAGAGTTGGACATGACTTAGTGACTGTACAACAACTACATAAAGATCAAATATTCAATTTCAGTCTACCATAAAGTGACTTACTGGCTTTAGTATAAGAAACAAATGATTGACAAGAACTCTATCTGACCCATGTACCATAAAATCTGGGATGATCTAACCAGTTGCTTGATATATGATGAGGCAGTTTGGAGATAAATATTTTCACAATGTCTCAAAATCTTTCAGAACCAAAGATAGAATAAAACACCTTTGTGTATGGTCATAAATACAAGGCACAAGTTTGTCTTTATTTTATAGATAGTATATTACTGAAAAGGGTCAAACAGAAAAATGAAACTATTTTGGATTGTTTTGTTATTGAGTCTACAGAAATTCACTGTAGTAGCAGCATAATCATGCAATAGCTACATGTAATTTTTGTTTAAACTATTCAATAAGATTAGTGAACAAATGATGCAAAGACAAGTTTGAAATATCTTCCAATTGTAGCTTATCTTTTTCTGGGGAAATATTAAGATTCTGGAACAAAATATTCATGACACAAGCCTATGTTTCTTATGGGACTAGTTTTAGTTCTTCAGAACTTACTAACATTAATGCTTTGGCATCCTTTCAAATGAAGAGTTATCAATACAAACCTTGAAGACAAATTAAATATCCTGCTACAGTATGGTGAGAGAAGGTTAACAAACTTCATAATGTTTAAAATTTCATTAGGAATATATCTAAGTATAGACTAACATTTTGAATTGCTTCTTTATTATGTAAGAACATCCCTAGGCTTTTCAATTAAATTCCCTTGTATTATCATGAATTATTTTTTCTTTTAATTCAGCCAACTGAAAAAGAAAGCAATTAATAATGCCTAATGTTAATAGAAACAAAAACAACCTATGGAGAACTTTCCTTCTCTATGGACATGTTTACCATTTTCTAAGCAAGAGAAAATTGTACTAACATGCTGTCACATTTCCTCTAAAACATTACTGTTAGAGCACCGGTAGTGACCAGCAATAGAGAATACAACCTCCATTTCCTTCCCCATAGAGAAAAGGCCCATAAAAAGTTTTTTAAATTCTTTAAATATGTCCATTTAGAATCCAGAAACTCAAAATATTTTACCAACCAACCACTAAGTGTAGAGTATCTACTAAATCATCATTCGTACAATGGTTTCTGTGTGAACTTTCAAAATTTAACAAATTCTTCATGCTGCTCATAGTAATGGAAAAGGACAAATTAAATGGTCTTCCCTGGCGGCTCAGACGGGAAAGAATCTACCTGCAATGCAGCAGACCTGGGTTTGATCCCTGGTTTGGGACGATCCCCTGGAGAAAGGAATAGCAACCCACTCCAGCATTCTTGCCTGGAGAATTCCATAGACAGAGGAGCCAGGTGGGCTACAGTTCATGGGGTTGCAAATAGTCGGACACGACTGAGCAACTAACACTTGCGCTTTCACAAATAAAATTCCTGAATCCCAGGACAATAGATGTTCTGGGTTGTAGTAGATATACCTGAATATACATCTGAGTCCTTCCCAGTAAACAGAGAGATTGTGTGATCCTTCCTGCCACAGATTTGATCGGACCAGCAATGAGACTGAAAGCCTGGCCCTAAGATCTGGAACTGTCTGTCCTGGCTCCCAAATATAAACTGGGTCCCTGAGAGGCTTGCAGAGACTTTCTAAGAGGCAGCAATGAGGAAGCTGGCCTCACTCCTGTGCACGAAGACTGGAGGAGTATGAATGGGAGCTGCTAACACTATGGAAAGCTAACACTATGGAAAGAATTTATCAGGAAGGGAAATGGAGGTGAGAGAGAGAGCCTTCTCTGGAGCTCTTCCACAGGGCTACAAATTCAACCTGTCCTGAATTCTTATGGAGATCTTACATGCATTTAAAATAATATCCTCCTCAACTGATTCTTTTCTTAAAACCTTGAGTACACTTTCTATGAGAACCTTTACTTGGACCTGATTATTGTGAGTTATTATTGGACCTTGAATTGGACCTGATTATTGTGAGTTGGCGTTAGTCACCAACATAAAGAAGGCAGTCTGAAACACAAGGAAGAGTTGTAGTCGTCATGCACCCTAGGAAGGCAGGCTGTTAGTGTGGGGCAAGCGAGAAGGGCATTTAATCTCTGGGAGCTTAAGTTTCCTCATCCATATAGTGAGAAAAAACAACCCACTCTTTTTAAGATTACTATCAAGATTTTTTAAAGTGAATATAAATCTATCATTTTTCTAACACTGAATAAGAACAAAATAAATGATGTTTACTTTATAATTATGCAATCAAGTTGTATATCCTTCATTCGGCCTGTGAAAACTATTCATTTTTTTACATTTAATCAAACGTAAGATAGTTAAAAGATGAAGTTTTCTTATCTGAAGAAATAAGCTACAATTCCCTTATGGAATTTTTTACAGGCTACATATTTATGGACATAAAACATATAAGCCATGAAAACTATTTTTTATGCTGATTTTTTTTTTTTTAGAAAAAAATTAATTGGTGAAGAAAATGAGTCTATTCATTCCTATTTTCCTATACTGTTCAGGCTAGTGCAGACATAAGTGTATCTAGCTCATTGGTGGTATCTGGCTATCATTTAGGATCATCAAAGCTTGTTCATAAAGATCGACCCTTCTTTTCAGATGATTAAACAAGTGGACAGCGCATAAATTAACCATGATGTGCCTTGCCTTAAACACTTACACAGTACCAGATCCACCTATAATGTATACCATAATCCAAAAACTCTTTTATCACTGAAGTGTCAGAAAGTGTTTCTTATAAACACCATAACTGAATACATTCTGCACATTTCCTTAGGCAAAAATATAGCCATTTCATATTAAAGTTCCATGTGGATATACAAAATGCCTGGCCTTTGCGAAACAGACCTTTAACAGAAGAGAACAGATTAATTCTTTGTTTTTCACTTCACAATGAGAAAAACAGCTGAGGACCCTTAATTGAAACAATGAGAGGATACACATAGTCCATACAACTCTTTCAAGAATAACCCTTAAATGCTTTCCAGTAGGAGGAACTTGGAGAAAATAAAGTGGATAAATAAACTGTGGTGGACAGATTTCCAAATAGTCTTTTCTAAATTGAAACCATCTACACATTAAGTCAACAGATCTCTTTTCTTAAAAAAATTCAGTGTCGTTATTAAAGAAATAGTAAACTTTCTTTGTTCATCTTACCAAGTCATATTTTAGTTATTGGACAAGGACACCATGCAAGCTCCTTGTTCTATACTAGAATTTCAAATATTGTTGTTTATACCTTAGTGATAGCTTATAATAATGATGGCTTGAAGCAAAATGAAACGCATCCTCACTCAATGCTTATCCTAATATTCTAAAATAAATGACATGTTCAACAATAACTTTAAAAGCTTTGTTCATGAATTTAGTAACCCTATGAAACACACCTTTTGTCCTCAGTAGCTCTTTTTACTTACCAGATCTGACGAACAACAGTTCAAGTTGTCTGATGTTTACATAATAGGAACAAATGCAATCTGGAAACAAGATCAGAACCTCAAAGTCCGTAATTATTTGCATCCCCATCACCTGCCTGAGACCATCAAACCACAGGAATTTCTTTATTGATCCTAGGATTTTTGTGGAATGATTTATTTTGAATAATGCATATATTATAAGAGAAATCTTTTTACCAGGCAAAACTAAACAAAGTTGTTTCAACCCTAGCAATTATTTGTAACTTTTTAGCATGCAAAATTTATAAAAATTAAACATTTTCTCCCAGGATCAATAATAAATGTGAAATAATTGTCATTATTTAATGCTCTGAAAATAATTTTAAAGGATAGTACAATAAATGCATTGTATTTAGTCTCTCAATCCTCTAGGTTATCATGACACTTATCACATTTTATCCAATGTTTTAAGCTAAAATAAGGCTCTGAATTTGCTCTTGTGCCACCATATGCAATTTCAAACAGCTATCGGAAACAAAAAACAATGTAGATCTAGGAATTAACTAAGCAGGATTTCTCCAGATTTTCCCTTGTTTTACTAAGAAAAAGTTTAATGATCTATTTCACTGTATGTGAGTGTAAATGCTAAGAACATTATTAGTTTATGGTTCTAAAGAAGAGTTTATCATATTCAAAATGCCCCCAAAGATATGACAATAACAAGTATGAGAGAAATGAGAAATTCAGTATATTAAAATCATTTAATTAAAATGATAAGTTATTTAGTACTATTTTGTAATGTTTATCTTATAAAGCAGCTAAGATACAATTTTTTAAGGGACTTCTAAGGTAAGTTTTCCATCTCATTTGACATGAAACATCAGCTGTAAAGGACAAGTCATTTTTGGCAAATCCATTAAAAACAGAATTATGTCTTTGGTATGTGGTATAGTTTATATATTTGCAAATATACATTGATAACATATAGTGGCTTTTCATTATGAGCTCTGAGTAAATACCATTCAAATCTATGTTTGAGCAGAGGACATGAGAGATATTTAGCTAACTGAATTGGAAGAGATTAAAAGAAAACAATGTTTGAATATGCCCCCAAACTTAATCTCTATGAGGACTATGGCAAAGATATAATTAGTTATCTGGGGAAACAAAATGGAAATAAGAATTGAAGAGAAGTGGAATAATATAAATACTTTCCACTTTAAATTTATTAAATTTCTTACCAAAATTGTTGCTAAGAAAACTCTTGTCCTGATGTCTGTTTATGTATGTGTTCAACATTTAACCACTTAACCGTTCTATGGCTCTTAAGCAACAAAGTTTAGCAGTGCCTTTGATTTGCTTCAGTATAATGGACACCCTTATTTGGGTTTTAAATTTTGTTTGGGTAAAAGTTAAGCATGTTTGGACTGGGGGCCTTTAACTTCCCAAATCCTTTAGTATGCCAAATCTGGAGTGAAAACAGAACTGAGAAAAGGCAATCTGCAGACTTTTCCTTTGGAACCTAGCTTGAAAGGGGCCTTTTCCATGGGACAGTTTTAAGAAACAAACATAAATGTCCTGTAGTATATTAATTTAAATGAAAGTCCCTTTTGAGCAAAACAAATCACTTACAAAAATAAACATTGTTTCAGTCCCCAAAATTACAGGTTGAAGTGACATGACCAGTGTCTTAAGGAAATCTGCATTATTTTGGATGGTTCCAAGAAAAGGCCATTGAGGCTATGAAACGTGACCCCTTGCTATCCATCGAAGGTCATGTTGTTCTGTCCTCAACTGTGTAAATAAACTCCATCAGCTCCTTGTGTTCATCTGTGAGTCAAGGAGAAGCAGCCCACTGTGATTGCTTACCTTCACACAGAAACAAAGACAAAAACCAGGAGCACAAGGTCTCTCTTATCTGTCTAGTAGAAAGCAAGGTCTTCTTTGGTTTCTTTTTATCCTACCATCCTAGCTATTTTAAGTGACTTTCAGGAGAATCTATAAAAAACATGGGTCAGAAGATTTCTAAATTCAACCAAGTACTCTTCTTTTGAACATTAAATAAAACAAGGTGGAAACTGTATACAGTGAGGAATAATCTCCAAGGTTTTGAAATTAATTACCACAACCTGACTCCAGGTTTATTTCATGGGTACTACTCCCCACTCCTTCAGCCCTATTTAGTTATCAGCAGGAACAACCAATCAGTGTGTTTACAGATATGGAAAGGAGGCTGTGAGCACCAATTATAGAAACCAACAATAAAAGATGTCTTCTTCCCTGATCAAAGAGACCAGGAGACATAGCAGAAGTCCTTTCTCAGGAATCCCCAGAATTTACAATACATGGCAGACTCCACCAGACTCTCAGCAGCTCTGCTGAATGTGACAAGCCTAATGAGATGTTACACAGACCAGACACACACAGGCAATTAGCACTTTCCACAGGTCTCTAACCTGTGACCCTTCTTTCTCTCTAGATTAACACCCAGGACTCTGATCCATCGACATTAGTAAACAATTCAAATCCAAGAATGTTACCTTAAAGGATAGACAGAGATTCAGAAAGTTGCTAATCACACTCAAGTTTGCCAAAAACCGAAGGATTTGCTAAACTCTGTGGAATAACTATAGCATAAACTCATTATGCATCAGTATGCTACATGTTAGAAATTCCAACTCCTGCCAGATATGTTACATTAGCACATTTAAAATGGAATACTCGATTAACAATGTTTGACATCTCCACTGTGTACATTTTCAGTTCTATTATTACTCCAAACAGTTCCTGAAAAAACATTCACCGGCTAATGGTAGAACTGTGAACAATTTTGGGAAAAAAAGTGGGGGGGGACAAAAAACAGCCAAACGACTGTTTAAAAGCTATTTATATGTTCATTGAGTAGTTTTTTGGAGAATGATCCTGAATTAATTTTAGCATTATAAGACATGCTATAATTTTAAACAATTTCTCCTGTATTCAATCACATATAGAACCAAATTCACAAGACTTCTACAAACTGAGCTCTACAAAGTTCAGTTTCAAACTGAACACAATGAAAATGTTCTAATATAAGCTAGTGAGGAAATGCTTAATTTCACATACTTCACTGAGTAAACAGAAGAAGGTCTGGATTTGATTCATCTAGTACTGCTTCCAAACGTGATCTTTTTATTTCTAAATATCTCCAAAGGATGTTGTGGAGGTACCATATGTGAAGAACGGAGCCATATGATTTAAAGGAAAAACTTCACCTTTGGCGAAAGGCAAGCCAGAACTTGAATACTTACTGGTTGTGAGTGACCTTGGGCAGGCTGCTCATTCTTTTCTGGTCTTCTCTTTTCCCATCTACAAAGACAAGGAAGATAATATTTTTCAGGGATCATTTAGGATGCAAAAAGTAACAGTAAGAAACAAAAGCAGATTACCACCCCTCCCCAACTCATAAAAGTAACCGTCCCTAGTCTTGGATCTATTTCTAATATAAAAACTGTTTTGAAAATATATTCTCAAAGTTACTACAAAATGACCCATTTGGCATAAATCTGTTCGGAAACATTTCCTAATCTGGCCACCTTGTTTAGCTAGACACGAGGTGGTAGTGAACTCAGGTCTGGGTCAATAAGACAGCTTTTCAGGTAAGTCCACAATTCAGTGCCGGGGCTTAGACAGTCACATCCCTTAAGAGTTCTTGGAGAACTGCTGCCAGTGACCATAGACCACTGCTTCCCAACATTCGGCAATAAAAGGAAGGCAAGCCACCCATGAACTTAACCACAGTTGTACTTTTTATGAAGAGATTTGAAATTTTGTTCCAGAGCAGTATTTTCTGCCTGACAATGCCATTTCTGCTTTACCACTTTGTTAAAAAAATAAATGTTCCCAAATAGTAAAGCTTCTTTCACAAGAATGCCTTATGGAAAGTTTTCCTTTAAAAGTCAAATACTCTTTTCATTTTTAAACGTATACAAAAAAAATTTAATTGATATAATTGTACTAAAGGAAAATAAATGATACATACGACACTTACATCTGGACTGGAATTATTTTCCCTAAACTTTCTAAATACAAACTTGTTTTTTGACTACGATCAATTTAAGAAACTTCAGTTCTAAAGAATATTAAAGAGTTCTAAATGACTGCACACATGGAACCAGTGAATATACTCTTACATTATGTGAGTTTTTAATTTAGAGTAGGCTGGACTGGAAGAAACACAAGCTGGAATCAAGATTGTCAGGAGAAACATCAATAACCTCAGATATGCAGATGACACCAGCCTTATGGCAGAAAGTGAAGAGGAACTCAAGAGCCTCTTGATGAAAGTGAAAGTTATGACCAACCTAGATAGCATATTCAAAAGCAGAGACATTACTTTGCCAACAAAGGTTTGTCTAGTCAAGGCTATGGTTTTTTCCTGTGGTCAGGTATGGATGTGAGAGTTGGACTATGAAGAAGGCTGACGCCAAAGAATTGATGCTTTTGAACTGTGGTGTTGGAGAAGACTCTTGAGAGTCCCTTGGACAGCAAGGAGATCCAACCAGTCCATTCTGAAGGAGATCAGCCCTGGGATTTCTTTGGAAGGAATGATGCTAAAGCTGAAACTCCAGTACTTTGGCCACCTCATGCGAAGAGTTGACTCATTGGAAAAGACCCTGATGCTGGGAGGGATTGGGGGCAAGAGGAGAAGGGGACGACAGAGGATGAGATGGCTGGATGGCATCACTGACTCGATGGATGTGAGTCTGAGTGAACTCCGGGAGTTGGTGACGGACAGGGAGGCTTGGCGTGCTGCGATTCATGGGGTCGCAAAGAGTCGGACACGACTGAGCGACTGATCTGATCTGAATGGAAATTAAAATTATAACATGTTGCAAATGAGTGTCAGAATATTCACATATGTATCTGTATTATATAGCCCCAAGAAGATGGTAGAAATTCTTCAGTTCAGTTCAGTTCAGTTCAGTCGCTCAGTCGTGTCTGACTCTTTGCGACCCCATGAATCACAACACGCCAGGCCTCCCTGTCCGTCACCAACTCCCGGAGTTCACTCAGACTCACGTCCATCGAGTCAGTGATGCCATCCAGCCATCTCATCCTCTGTCATCCCCTTCTCCTCTTGCCCCTAATCCCTCCCAGCATCAGGGTCTTTTCCAATGAGTCAACTCTTTGCATGAGGTGGCCAAAGTACTGGAGTTTCAGCTTTAGCATCATTCCTTCCAAAGAAATCCCAGGGCTGATCTCCTTCAGAATGGACTGGTTGGATCTCCTTGCCGTCCAAGGGACTCTCAAGAGTCTTCTCCAACACCACAGTTCAAAAGCATCAATTCTTCAGTGCTCAGCCTTCTTCACAGTCCAACTCTCACACCCACACATGACCACAAGAAAAACCATAGCCTTGACTAGACGGACCTTTAAATAATTCTAGAATGATACAGAACAAATTTCCTTAAAATACAGATTAAAACAATGCCAAGTTTAATGAGATTCTGACAAATATAGACAAATTTAAACTCAGTATTCTCATGCAAAGCTATCTCACAACTCTGTCATCCATACTTATCATGCACTCATCAACTCTCCCCACCCTGTACACACTCTTGAATCTCAAGTCCTGGCCAGTATTCTCATGCCCGGGAGCCATGATTAACTACTGAGGATTTATTGAGAGCTTAGTACCAACATGGCATCTGTTCTTCAGAGACTACAAATAAAATATATATAAATGCCACTGGAAGGCATGACCATAGCTCTCAAGTGAAACTCTGTGTTTGTTTTGTTTTGCTTTTGTTTATTATGGGGGGGGGCGTGGTTTGGCCCTGCAGTGTGGCTTGCGGCATCTTAGTTTCCTGACTAGGTATCAAACCTGGGCTCAAGGCAGTGAAACAGACTCCTAACCCTGGACCTCGAAGGAATTCCCATGTGAAACCTTTGTATATCCTGAAAACTCAAAATTCGTCTAATTACAATGGATGGATAAGACATATTTAAATTAATCGTTGCTCTAAAGATACTTGAAAATACAGAAACAATAACATATTTAAGCACTGATTTGAAGTAAACTCTATCTAAATTTTCAGAAATTTTATTAAGTGTAAATTTTGTTTTGAATAATTTAACTCTCTCAACCATAAGAATACCAAATTAAAAACCTCAAAATTTAATAGAGTATTATTTTATAAAGATTAAAAAACATCGGGCCATTGTTTCTTCTCCTGGCTCTCATTTGAAGGTCACTTTTCATTCTATTTAGAGGGAAGAAAAGTTACATGAATATTTCATTAGACAGGAGATAAGTGAAATTAATATATGAAGACAGGACAGAAGTAATGAAATGGGAAGCCAGTTAGATGAACACTGTTAACAAAGGAATGAAACTGTGGGACTTTGTGGAATATTGCCCTCTTTTCTCAAAATATATAAAATGAAAAGAGAAATAAGGAAACACAGGCATTTTGTAACACCTACCAGCCAGTTTCAATTGGTTAGAGCAAGTTAGAAAGAAACGCTTTTGCCTGAAATTGGACAAGTTAACTGCTTTTCATTTTTTAATTTAGAAATTTTAACATTAGAAACAGTTCCTCTTTTAGAACCGTTTCTTCTCTATTAAGAAATGCACTCACAGAATGACTTACCAATTGTCTTATGCTGTGAATAAAGTTACTGCTTTTCTCTTGTTATATATTGAATAAATGAAGAAATAATGAAAATAATAAATTATTACAACATATAAGTTGGACAGAGTTCCATTTTCTAAGCTCCCACCACCCAAGGGTCAAAAATAAAGACAATTTGGGGGGAAAAAAAAAACTTTCCCCTAATTTGATTGTTGAATCTTCATAAGATAAAAGTTATGTTGAAAAACTTTTAAAGAAAGGTTGTTTTAATTAGTTTGTTTTTAAACAGCGCCTGGTTCTTTTTGCTTTCCTAAAATGAAAACACAATTAGAAAAGAATGTGAAATCAGTCAATAAAATTTTTTGGTATGTTTCTGGCTTAAATCCAGAGAAAGTTTTCAGTGGATGCACTAGACACCATTACACCATTAGAAACCAGAAAAACTGGAAGGAAAAGATGAATCACTTCTCACATTCAGTGCGTTCACTCACGTAGTACACTCAGAGGGGCACCATTTCCCAGGCTTTAAAAAATTCATAGACACTTCTAAGAAACCCCAAACTACCATAATTGCAAACTGAAGTAAACTAAATCTTCAATTTCCTTCATTGGTTTCAAAATGAATAGACTTTCCAAAATTTATTCAAATTACAAGCCCTGATTTCCCCTCTTCCAGTCCTTAGTTGTGCTAGCAAAAAGTACAAAAAGCTTTTGTTCCTAGAATTCACCAACAACAAGATCACATATCTTTTCTTACTTCAAGATTATACTTAGTTTGATCATATATAAATTTATGTCCTTGTTAATTTTGTCCCTGAATTATCTTTTTTCTTATTTTAAATTACCATGTGTACAGACATGTTAACTGGAGATTTAATTTCTGGTTCTCAGAAATGCACTGTTTATGTATGGGTATGAATATTCTTGAATGTTGGGGGAAGGGAAAGACCTTAATCCGGAGTGATGTCCATGACAGGCATTGAAATATGGTAGGTTCATTAGGGGTCAACTTGCATAAGAGACTGAAGAGCTTGCTGAAGAGCACAAGAGCACTTTTCCTATAAGAGAACAAAGGCAGGCAAATGGAAATCAGAGAGAAAGATGGACTTCACTGAGAGATGATGACACGGAATCTGTTCATAGCCAACTTCCGCAGGAACTCATGTTTGAGTCGTTTGGTGATGATATTAATTGTAGACTAAAGTATAAGCAAAGTTTTATTTTTTTTAAGAAAGGCACTAGGGAAGGCAGCCCTGTTTTGGTACCTTTGTTATTTGTCTAACATGAAAGAAGAAACAGGGAAGCACTTATAAATGGGCTTGGTTCCAAGGTACAAAGAATATTACAAAACATAGAACAGAAGTAACAGCTTGAGACAGAAACACACATTATTTACTGGAGGCAGTGGTGCTCTGCTAAGGAGATGCTGGATCAGAGTTCTTGATGCCTGATGGGAAGGTTAGGTAACTGTGGGCATACCTGGGGCTGTGGGAAGTTTTCAGGTCATGTCTTTATATATACAGTATATTTCTTCATGGAAGGCTATGGTAACCAACAAACTTACCCATATGTATACCTGAGACACGTCCAGGGCATCTCAGAAATAAGGGAGGAGGTGGGAGACCTTTGGGTGGACTATAAAGCCTACCACAACTTATTAATAGGACCTCATTCTAAACCTGAGGCTGGTTTAAATTTAGGAAATATAATGTCATTCTATATTATATGTAACTGAAGAGCCGCTTCATGAGAGTGAAAGAGAAGAGTGAAAAGCTGGCTTAAAACTCAATATTCAAAAAATATATATCATGACATCCAGTCCCATCACATGGCAAATAGATGGGGAAACAGTGGAAAGAGTGACAGATTTTATTTTTGGGGGCTCCAAAATCATTGCCAATGGTGAGTGCAGCCATGAAATTAAAGATGATGTTTCTTGGAAGAAAATCTGTGACAAACCCAGACAGCATATTAAGAAGCAGAGACATCATTTTGCCAACAAAAGTTCTTATAGTCAAAGCTTTGGTTTTACATTAGTCATGTAAGGATGTGAGAGTTGGACCATAAAGAAAGCTGAATGCTAAAGAATCGATGTTTTTGAATTGTGGTACTGAAGAAGACTTATGAGAGTCTCTTGGACAGCAAGGAAATCAAACCAGCCAATCTTAAAGGAAATCAACCCTAAACATTCACTCATGCTGGAGCTGAAGTTCCAAAACTTTGACCACCAGATGCAAAGAGCCGACTCACTGGAAAAGACCCTGATGCTGGGAAAGCTTGAGGGCAGGAAGAGAAGGAGGTCACAGAGGACTGGTTGGATGGCATCACCGACTCAACGGACATGAGTTTCAGCAAGCTCTGGAAGATAGCGAAGGACGGGGAAGCCTTGCATGCTGCAGTCCATGGTGTCACAGAGTCTTAGTGACTGAACAACAACAATCCCTCCTCAAGCTAATGTGCCAAAACCTTAACAACTCATGAATCTAAGTGAAGGATGTGAAGATGAATATGATACTCTTCACTCAACGTTTCTATAGATTAGAAAATTCCCAAAATAAAATATTCAAAGAACAAAGAGATGTATTTTCAAATAATTGTTCACATGGATGACCACAGGGATCTAATCACTAAGATGTTTGCCTTGGTTTACCTCTGCTCTGACGCATTAAGAGCTACGTGCAGGTATTGCATGCTTCTTATTTCTAAGATCCTAAACAGACACTTGTAACAGTACAGGGATACCTTGTTCTATTTTGCTTAACAGGCATTGCATTTCTTAGAAGTTGAAGGTTTGCGGCAACCCCATGAGGAACAAGTCTACTGGTACCATTTTTCCAACAGCATTGCTCCCACCACACATCAACCTAACAACATCGTAAGGTACTACCATGAGAAGTGGCCAATATCAAAAGATGAAGACCTGCTTGTTTTGTAAATGGATGGCTAGGGAAGCCGAAGTACATAAAGTTTTCATCACTGAGAGATCTGAGCAGCTCCCCAAGAACAGAACCAGGAATAGCTGAGTCACATACTTCACACCTTTGTGAAGGAAAAAGAGATGGTAGCCTTTCTTTTTTTTCTAAGGAAAGAAATGGCAGCCACCTAAAGAACAGTGAGAAAGACAAAGGAAATCATGTGGAGTAAGAAGAAAAAGAGCAAGCAAAGAGATTCCCAGATGGCCACAGGCCTGAAATTTGAATTGATGTGGAATGTGGAGAGAGAGTATGGGAGAAATATATCTATTCATATTAGCATTTAAATTTTTATACAATAAATATATAAACATATTATACATATGTTTCTAAATGTTTTTATTGTCTTCTCTATTTCACAATATATAAATAATCATCTAATTATTTTTCTTCCTGGTAGTAGATGTTACCTACATACCTTCCCAGATATTACAGGCATAAATTCAGGAATACATCAATACCAATATTATTGATTTGACATTTTTATTGTTTTTAAAAGAAACATCTTTTTTCTTATGGAAAATAAAGTCCAATTAATTTGACTTAAAAGTGCTACAATACCAAAGTTACATCCCTTAAAAATTCAGATAGAATGGTTTCAAAGATATTGAAAACTTACCAATTAGTTTATAGTGTTTGTAATATGCTATGCATTTATAAAAACATAGAAAACTTATTTAAATACTCATTGTTCATTTGGGATTTTTTATAAATATATTTTCAAAGCTCATTACTAAAGAGGTATTTTCATGTAAGTCAGACATTGGTTAGAATTTGAATCAACGTACTTTGTGAAATCTTTGAATCAGAATTGTCAAAAACATGATCTTTTTTGTTTAGACACAAAGAAAATTTCAATTTTTAATAAGTAGAAATTGCCACATTTCAACCCCCTTCATCCAGATTCTTCTAGTTGATTTCCTTTCCCTAGTTCCCACCTCAAAGTTTAGTTCATGGATATTCTGGACACAGCCAGCCATCTTTCTAATATTTTAGGCACAAATGAAAAAATAAGATTGAGAATCATAGTAATACAGTAAGAGCCCTACACATGAACCTTCAAGTTGTGAACTTGCACAGATGCAAATGTGAGTTCTCATGTCCAGTCGCATAAGTTAGTTCACGTGTCCGACATGCATTGAAAATGCATGCATACTCTGCAAGCGGTTGTGCTCTGTCATACTGTACTGTTTAGAGTTCATAGTACAGTATCTTTATTTCAAGCCCAGGGTATCTGGAAGCAGGTGTGAAAGCAGTGGTAATGTAGCTGGTACTTATAAGAAGCACCAGTTGTACTGTACTGCTGTTCTACTCAAGGTACTTACTGTAAGATTAAAAGTGTTTTGTTTTTGTGTCTATTTTTTATGTGTTATTTCTGTGAAAATTATTGTAAACCTATTACAGTACAGTACTATATAGCCAGTTGTGTTAGTTCAGTACCTAGGCTAACTTTGATGGACTTAAATTGGACTTATGAACATGCTCTTGGAATGAAACTCGTTTGTGTGAGGGTACTGACTTACTGTAGCTATCTTACTGAATTCCTTCTACGGTCCAGGCGCAATGCTGAGCAGTGTGTATATATTATCTCACCTAGTCCTCACAGCTCTATTACCTCACTGCCATCACTATACCCATTTTGCAGCTGAAGAATAAGGCATGGAGAGGTTAAGTAACTTTCCTAAGGTTCCAGTTAATAAATAATATAGCTGAAATGTGACCCCAACCACCTGAATCCAGAACTTGCACTCTGAATCACTCTGCTGTTCTAGAAAAGAAAATAATTTAAATTGGTTTTAGGAAATTAATTAAAATATTTAATGACTCATTAATGTTACTTTACTAGCAGATCAATAAACCAGTGAAAACATTCATAAAAATTTCATAGTCCAAAATATACTTTCCAGCTTTTCACGTGACACTACAAACTGCACTCATCAAGCAAGAATGTTACTGTAAGTTAGAAAACACTGCACTATTTTAGTCAACCTCTATTCAACTGAGTTGCCAGTGATAACTGAGTGATGGAGGTTCTCTGTTTCCCTGAGAATTGTATTATTGCTGCTGTTGCTGCTGCTTAGTCACTTCAGTTGTGTCTGGCTCTGTGACCCTATGGACCGCAGCCTGCCAGGCTCCTCTGTCCATGAGATTTTCTAAACAAGAATACTTAGAGTGGGTGGCCATGCCCTCCTCCAGGGGATCTTCTTGACACAGGGATCAAACCAGGGTCTCGTGCACTGCAGGCAGATTCTTTACTGCTGAGCCACCAGGGAAGCCCATACTATTGCTACTCTTAGGACATTGGACTTCCCAGGTGGCACAGTGGTAAAGAATCTGTCTGGCAACGCAGAAGATGCAGGTTCAATTCCTTCAGGAAGATCCCCTGAAGAAGGAATGACAACCCACTCCAGTACTCATGCCTGGGAAATCCCACGGACAGAGGACCAAGCCTGGCAGGCTACACAGTCCATGGGGTTGCCAAGAGTTGGACACGATGGAGCTTGCGTGCACACAGGACAGTAACTGCTTGTGATTCATAATCAACTTGGCAGTATATTTGTGACCAGTAGCAAGTACCAGTTGAGTTGTATGCTCACTAACGATTGTTGTCAATTCTGAGTATTTTTTTATTATAATTATTAAATTTAATCAAGAATAATACAAAGTTATGAGTGAATGAAAATATGCAGCTGTTTCTATGAAAATTAAGTTGACATCTTTGGAAAGATTCAATAAACTCCAATTTCTTAAAAAAAGGAAAAATGTAGTTGAATTAAATATGGCTATAAAATATTGAAAAAATAATAAATCAGCAAAAGAACTCTGAATTAAATTGCTGCACAACCTCTTCCACCTGGTCCTACATCATTCAACTAATGAACAAATTACATACATATAAATTTTAAATATGTGTGTACCACTTTCAAAAGCAGTTCTTCATTTATACACCTTTTCAGTTTCCTACAAATTACCAGGGTGTAGTTTCAGCTTCTCTGGTACTTTTGAATTAAAATTAATTTGGAACAACAGTGTTGTTCTATCTCTTAAAACTGAGATAGAAAAAGTAAGAGTTACTAAAATGCTATTTATTTTTGATTAGCCATAGAGAAATAAAAGTTAGCGGAAACATTTAATCAGTATCAACAAAAAAAAAAATAAAACAAGAACACTCAAAAAGCTTCCATGACCTGAATTTATTCACCTAACAGAGAAGAAGACTGAGCGTGCCCCAGAAAGTGGTAAAATACTTTCGCTCACACCAGACACTCAGACAGACAAAAGAAATCTGCTTAAGCTGCTCCAAACTGTGCTAATATAAATATCGTCACTAGTGTGGATGAAGGAAGACTCTGGGTGAGGGCATGTGTGCCAGACTGTCATTACTGAGGCTGACCAACTACAGAGACCTATACAGTCATGGAAACTATGAGCTAAGGGGTGCTTCCAGGACTGACGGAAACTTTGTTCTGCAAATTTATTTTTCACTAGCCATTGTTTGTTAATGAAATTATATGTTTATAAAAACAAAGGCTAAAAATATTTTCATAATCATAACTCTGCTAACCATTGACAGCTTTTTATGCAACAGTTAGTCTACTCCCCAAACACAGTTTTATTGCCACACCTGGTCTTTCCTGACTCTCAGAGAGCTTCAGAAACTACACCACACTGCTTACTAGTCTGCCCTTTTCTTTCACTCACTCCTCTTACAAGTATTTTTATGGGTCCGTTCTTCTGCTTTCACACTACCTAGACCGCTGTATTATTGCTTCCTGTAATTAAAATGAATGATATCTTCCTTCAAAGGGAGGTTATTAAGTCCTGATAAAGAAAAGTGTTTGGAGTGAAGGACTAGGAGAAATAAATGTCTGCAGACACTTAGGGGGTCGTGAGTTCTTCAGTGTGCCTAAAGTGCTGGGTGGATAAGGTTAGAATGTGGAAGGATAAGGGAATTTCAGGCCAAGTTACGGGAGAGTGTTAAAACAAATCCAACTCTAATGAGAAGTTTGCTAAGTGTGTGCACTTTAAAAATGCCAAAATTGTAACTGCATCAAAAATTATGCTCCTTGATATATACAAATAAGTGCTTTTTTTTTAATAGCCAAGAGCTAAAAATTCACAATGGGAGTAAAATATATATATATATATATATATATATATATATATATATATATCTGGTTTTAGGTAAATATAACTTAGGTCAAGCTCCAAGAAAAGTAAAATCAACGTATCTAACTTGTAAATTATAATATTCTCTCTTTCTTCTCAGTATTTGTTGTTGCCTCTTACATTTTAAAGAAGCCCTGGCTCTGTACATGGATATCTTCTTTTTTGTTTGTTTCCATCTGCACAACGTGGGGTCTGGGCATTTTTCTTCATGATTTAAGACAGAAACTGTAGGAAAATGAGTGATTAGTAGATCTAAAGAAATAATGATTTTATATTTTTTATTCAGTATCATTTAGCTCCAATCTAAACAGCATCAGCTAGAACCATATTCAATATCTTGTATGATGAAAAAGCATCTGCTTGAATCACTTTGCTGTACACCTGAAGGTCACACAACATTGCAAATTAACTATACTTCAATTTAAAAATAAATTAATTAAATTAAAACAATCAGCTATTAATTTCCACAAAATCTTAAAACCAGAGATGCCTGTGCTTAGTCGTGTCTGAGACTTTGTGACCCTTTGGACTATTGCTTGCCAGGCTCCTCTGTCCATGGGATTTTCAGGCAAAAATCCTGGAGTGGGTTGCCATTTTTCTCCTCCAAGGCATCTTCCCAACCCAGGGACTGAACCCATGTGTCCTGGATGTCCTGCATTGCAGGCAGATTCTTCACCTGCTGAGCCATCAGGAAAGCTCCCATACCAGTGTATATATCCTCAGAAAGAAGAATTCTGAGCATCTCTAGGACTTTGTAAGGAACATGACTTCATGGAGACAGAACTCAGAAACCAATCAGTTAAGGTGACCTACATATAGATCATGTAGGTCAGAGACCCAGGTAAATGGCCTGAGTTTGTTTCTTTGGTATATGCACATAACAATCATTTTAAAACCTTGACTGACTATTGTTTTTATTGTGAAAAAAGGAGAAGAGAGTTGGCTTGAGTTTTAGATTTTGGTTTCTCAGCCTATGTTTGATTCCATTTCATCATTCTTTCTCATCCAACAATCACAGAAATCCAGAAAGAGGCCTCAGGAGATGGATAAATAGGATACAAGCCTGCTCATCACACACATGTTCGAGTCTCTTCTGGCTTTCAGTCTTCAATTTGAGGTAATGACCAAATTCTTTGTGGAAAAGTGAAGTCACTCAGTCGTGTCTGACTCTTTGCAACCCCATGGACTGTAGCCTACCAGGCTCCTCTGTCCATGGGATTTTCCAGGCAGTAGTCCTGGAGTGGATTGCCATTTCCTTCTCCAGGGGATCTTTCCAACACAGGGAAGGAACCTAGGTCTCCCGCATTGTGGACAGATGCTTTACTGTCTGAGCCACCAGGAAAGTCCTGGCTTTCAGTCTTCAATTTCAGGTAATGACCAATTTCTTTGTGGAGCTCAGGTCAAATGTCACTTTCTCAGAGAAACTTTCCCCGACCTGACTAGCCACACAACCCACCCCAATTTTATTCACTCTCTAACTCCTTGGTACTTCGATTTTCTTCACAGCATTGTGTCCATACAAAATAATATTTTACATGTACTCATTTATTTATAATAAGAGCTAATGTACTGAGCTCCCAATAGGAGTCAAGTACTCTTTTCAATGCTTTACTAGTACTGTACTAAATCATTTGACCCGTATATACCCCTATGAAGTTGAAACTAATGTTCTTTTCTTTACATAGAAACATGCACTAGATGTTAAATAGCTTGCCCAAGGTTACACGGGCAGAGCCCGGGAACCTCCAGGAAGTCTGACTGCAGAGCCTGGCTCCCCATGAAAGGATTATCCAACCTCCAAAAGGGCGGGGATTTTATTAATCTTCTCCACAGATCTGTTCCTGCAGCCAAAACTGTGACTAGGACAGAGAGGCTACCCCATCAATTCCGTATTTATAAATGAATATATGAGTGAATACATGAACGAATAAGGAGGTGAAAGTTTCAGTATAGAAGAATTAGGAAACAAGTTACTTTCATAAAGCATGTCAAACCTGGATCAGCAGCATTCCAGAAAATTCAAATTAGCGAAGACAGCTAGGGTCAGGATGTGGGTAATTAGTTAACCTTAACAGGGGCACTGACTGTTCTGAACTTTTTAAATCGTTTTACTCATTCTGATCTATAAAGACTTTTGTGGTGAATACCTTCTTCCTTAGGTAGTGAATATGTCGAATCTTTTTTGAGTCTTTTTGATAAAATCAGTGTTCTAAGTTCATAAATAGTTTGTATTTTTCAGTATCGTCTTTTTTTTTTTTAAATCACAGAGGAGAAAGTCTGCATCAAAATGCTGTTTCTCATATAAAGTAGTATGATTACTGTGTCAGAAAGATCTAAGTAAATGTTTGATTAAAATACTAGGAGAGACACTGTCAGTGAAAACCGCTAAACCATAGCATGCTGTGTTAAGAGACACTATTCTTAGGAGGTGGTACAATTTCCATTTTAAAATTATTGGAGGTAGTTCATGTGCATAATTTGGAGGGCAAGATAAAGGACAAAGCAAGCAAGTTTGGGGAGAAAATGAACCTGCATAAATTGAAGTTACACAACTGGTTTAAAGGGAAATGGGAAGCTAAAAATGAAAGTTTATGCTATAATTTTCTGTTATGAAGAACAGCTTGTTGATTGGTGTTTAAATGAATTTGAGTTATATGACTATTTTTTAAACTACAATCTTTAAAGTAGTGGCTTTCAAATTTTCAAATAACCTTGTAATATTTGAGGGAATGATCATTGGTTGGAAGACAGGTAGAATTTCAGGGTTCACACTGATTTCAGGGTTTATAAACATTACTTTTATTAGAAAAAACTTTGTAAAACATACCCAAGTAAAACTTAAGTTAGTCCATTTAGGAAAATCAGAGCTAATCAGACTGACGTCAGAAGGGGAACCAAACACTCCATCTGCTCTCTCCCTCTCCCCTTTGTGGCCGCTACAGGACTTTAAGACACCATAAATCTAGGCATCTCTGCCCTGGCTGGATAAAACTAGCCACCATTTTTAATATGGAAAAGTTTATGAAGCATAAACTCACTACAACTTATATAACAGAAAAAAAAATTGTTTAATTTTTAACTGTCTTTTGAACACAAAAGCTGGCTTGTGTGAAGTATATCTAATATAAAATTAGTTTTCTTATCATTGACCACCAAAGGCTTTATAAAAACCCACCAAAATTTTCTACATCATGAAAAAAAAAAAAAAAGATGTGCTTTAGAGTCAGCACAATCTATGATTGTGCCAGCACAGGACCTGGCACATATTAGATACCCCATAAACTGAATTCTATTATTGGCTTCTGAAATCACTTCATCTGCACATATCTGATCTCTCCTTTGTCCCTTCCCCCTTGCATCTGTTCCTTATGAATCACTCTCACAGTCTTCCCTTCACCAACTCAGAGCTCCACATTCTTTGCCTTGATTTTATTTAGCTTCTAATTTACATGAGCTTCTACCTAATGGTCAGTGACCATGTTCTCAGGGAGTACAGGTCACCAGAGTGTTCACACCGCACGCACCTGCCCACTCACTTTTGGAGCAGTACCAAATAGAAAGAGGCAGATGCTCTCATCACTAGACTTCTACTTCAATGTCATCTATGATTCTTTTCCTTTCTTTGTGTATTAATTTATAGGCTTTCTTAACTCTCTGGTACAGACATCATGCTCTTGTAGAACCTTCCACCGCTACAATTAATATCGGACCTCTCCTCTCTTTCCCAAGATATATTTTCACCATATTTCTAGTTCAGTTCAGTTTAGTCGCTCAGTTGTGTCTGACTCTTTTGCGACCCCATGAACCGCAGGACACCAGGCCTCCCTGTCCATCACCAACTCCTGGTGTCCACCCAAACCCATGTCCATTGAGTTGGTGATGCCATCCAGCCATCTCATCCTCTGTTGTCCCCTTCTCCTGCCCCCAATCCCTCCCAGCATCAGAGTCTTTTCCAATGAGTCAACTCTTCGCATGAGGTGGCCAAAGTATTGGAGTTTCAGCTTTAGCATCATTCCTTCCAAAGAACACCCAGGACTGATCTCCTTTAGGATGGACTGGTTGGATATCCTTGCAGTCCAAGGGACTCTCAAGAGTCTTTTCCAACACCACAGTTCAAAAGCATCAATTCTTCGGTGCTCAGCTGACTGTATCCATACATGAGCACTGGAAAAACCATAGCCTTGACTAGCCAGACCTTTGTTGGCAAAGTAATGTCTCTGCTTTTGAATATGCTGTCTAGGTTGGTCATAACTTTCCTTTCAAGGAGTAAGTGTCTTTTAATTTCATGGCTGCAATCACCATCTGCAGTGATTTCGGAGCCCAGAAAAATAAAGTCTGCCACTGTTTCCACTGTTTCCCCATCT
Source organism: Bos indicus (assembly GCF_029378745.1). Lineage (NCBI taxonomy): Eukaryota > Metazoa > Chordata > Mammalia > Artiodactyla > Bovidae > Bos > Bos indicus. The sequence goes on from NC_091765.1 coordinate 5,388,780, forward strand.
ATTTGACATGAAGCCATGATCTTCGTTTTCTGAATGTTGAGTTTTAATCCAACTTTTTACTCTCCTCTTTCACTTTCATCAAGAGGGTCTTTAGTTCTTCTTCACTTTCTGCCATAAGGGAGGTTTCATCTGCATATCTGAGGTTATTGATATTTTTCCCGGCAATCTTGATTCCAGCTTGTGCTTCTTCCAGCCCAGCGTTTCTCATGATGTACTCTGCATAGAAGTTAAATATGCAGGGTGACAATATACAGCCTTGACGTACTCCTTTTCCTATTTGGAACCAGTCTGTTGTTCCATGTCCAGTTCTAACTGTTGCTTCCTGACCTGCATACTGATTTCTCAAGAGGCAGATCAGGTGGTCTGGTATTCCCATCTCTTTCAGAATTTTCCACAGTTGATTGTGATCCACACAGTCAAAGGCTTTGGCATAGTCAATAAAGCAGAAATCAATGTTTTTCTGGAACTCTCTTGCTTTTTCCATGATCCAGCGGATGTTGGCAATTTGATCTCTGGTTCCTCTGCCTTTTCTAAAACCAGCTTGAACATCTGGAAGTTCACAGTTCACGTATTGCTGAAGCCTGGCTTGGAGAATTTTGAGCATTACTTTACTAGTGTATGAGATGAGTGCAACTGTGTGGTAGTTTGAACATTCGGGTAATATTTAATTAGTGTCTCTCTTCCCAGCTAAACTGTTTGGTCTATGAGGGAAAAGGTTCTGTGGCAATTTGGTTCCTCCTGGAGTTGGGCAAAAATAGTAGCCAGTATCTGTCTCATCTATTGTTTGTTATGCAAAAAGTAGGCACACAGTTTATGTTTGAATATGGGAGTGGATAAATGAAAGAATATCTTTCTTCTCTGAAAATGCGTTAAGTGTTCCAAAGTACTTCTCTCTGAAATCTCCAAATACATATCCTCCTTGAGTGAAGACTTCCAGTAATTCCTAGTTGTCCCAGAATACACTGAAACTCATCAAGAACATTATACGGCTTCTGAAAGACCATGCAGGGATAATAACACCACCACACAACGACTGCAAGGAAACAGAAATACTCTAATTCTTTCTCAACGTTATGTCTTTTGGATGTCTTGAACAATACAATAGTTAGGGGCATTGACCCTACAAACAGTTATAAATCTACACGTAACTTGAAGGTAGCATATAACTTACCATCAGATGTAACTTACAGCATCCACAGTTCCACATCCTCAGATTCACCCAGCCACCAATGGTGCAGTACTGTCTTATGTAATATTGAAAAACATCTGCATATAGATGGACCTGTGCCATTCAAACCTCCATTGTTCAAGGTTCAGCTGTGTTGTATTCCTAATTTCCTAGTTAGTAAACTTCAAAAGAAAAAGAACCAGCTTGAAAATATATTTGTACTATCAGTGTTTAATAAAAAGTAAATTATTGTCATCCACTGGCTCTTTATTCTGAAGTTCAATAGTGTGTTGCTTCAGTTGAAATAAATCTAAAAGGAAACTGCCTGTTTTTTCCAACCTCCATCCCAATCCCAGTCCTCCATTTGCAAACAAAAAACATTATTTTTTCTGCCCTCCTTTCTTGTTTTATGCCCCAAAAATAGAAGAGGAAAAAAGTACTTATATCCAAATCACATACTACTGCTGGACCTACTAATTTACACGATTGTTGAGTTTGGGGTTAAATAAATGTTTAAAAGCCAAAACAAAATCTATCATTTGGCATCAAACTAATGCCTGACTGATAGTCCACTAAAACTCTGAGTTCCGTTGTTCCACAAAGTTAGGGTAGGATTTTGAAACCGTCATTTGTGGTAAGAATGGTTTCTACATCAGGCCATCAGCTTTTCATTTCTGATATTCAGCCCTTTTACTGTATGATCTGTTGCCTCAGAAATTTGGGAGACTAAGTAAGAGTGGCATGAGTGAGCCCAAGGGAGAAGAGCTAATTTAGGAGAAGACACCATGGAAACCAGAGAAGGCTAAGGAAACACACATATCAAATGGACTTCTCCCTGTCATCATCTTCACTCTTAAGATAGTAATAGCAAATAACTAAATGAGATTGCATCAAGTCGACAAATTTTTAACCTCAAGTGCTTTAAGAGTCCTTTCCTTTGTTGATAAAAAAACCTTCTAAAGGTATTCCTGTGTATATATAAGTTCAAATAAAATTAAAGTTGATCATAAAAATTTTAACATACCATCTGACTTGAGCGCATTGGTTCTCAAAGCACTAGCTATGAGAAAAATGAACAAAAAGCAAGTCTATTTTGGACTTAACCTACAGATTGACTGTCAGAGAATTAACAAAGATAAGAAATAAATTTTATTAGGAGAGATATGAAAGAAATGAACTAATCACTTAAGGATGTATGCTTATTTCTAAGACTGCCCATAATCTGAGGACTGTAGATAAAAACACTTCATGTTGCCCTGTACGAATGTCAGTGTACTACAATCTGACTGGTTAAATAACATCAGGAGTTACCATATCTGCATTCTAAATAGGCTCCTCCTAGAAAATCTTCTGTAGGTACAACTGGAAGATTTCCAGAAGCACTTTGGAAGAGGAAGAATCTGTTTCCCTGATTCTGAGAAGAATTTGAGCCTCAGAGAAGCCTCAGTCTTGATCATAATACCTTTTGTTTTATATCTAAATTCAGGTATCTGAATCATCACAAACTCCTTCAAACTTACTCTCCTTATGGAGACAGAGGTAAATGGGACCATTCTGGTGTCATTCATGTTTACTGGGCGCCCAGCAAATAGGCGCTGTATGCGGTTCTGCATGCA